>NC_135622.1:12571369-12874891 GCF_053574225.1 Canis aureus
CTACACATTGAGTAAAGTCACTTTCAAAATAGTCAAGTCCTCACCATTGGAAGTTGTAAAAGCAGAGGTGGATAGATTTCTGTAAAAAAATAATTTTTGTGTATTTTAAAATTTTACTATAGCCTTAGATCAGGCATTAGCAAACTATTTTTGTATGGCATGGCAGCTAAGTTTTTTGTTTTTGTTTTTTTTTTTTACATTTTAAAGAGTTATAAAAACAAATGAAAAAAAAAAAAAGAATATGTGACAGATCTTATGTAGCCTACAAAGCCTAAATTATCTGACTCATCAAAGGAAATGTTTGCCAATTCTGCCTTACATCAGACCTTCCTAAAATTTGTTTTCTATTCCTAGAAAACAAGAGCTCTGTGAGAGGCAAGGAAAATTGTCATTCTAGGGACATAAGTGGTTAAAACATTCCACGTTTCCACAGAAGACAGTTCTGGAGCAGTGTCATGCTCTCCCCTGCAGATTTTGGCAATTCAAAGGCAATGGCATCAGCATTAGCAATCTTAGGTTTCCTTGAATCTAGGAGAATGGATTTTGACTGACTAGATGGGCCTCTTCTGATAATATCTCTTTCATATCTTTAATTTTTTATGCATTTGTGTAAATAAAGAATAAGGGCAGGCGATATATTATTCTGAATAATCAAAAGTCAATTATTTGGCTTTGGACTGTTTCTGATCTTCATTATCTTTAAACCTAGCTTCTATCTCTGCTGAACTGTCAAAAGCTTTGAGTGCTGATAATTGTCAAAGGAAAGAGGAAAAGATAGTGACTAATCCACAAAGTAGATAATTTAATCGTTTATATGCAAATTATTCTCATTTTTTAAATCCTTCAGGTAATCTAGTAATAGAGAGTAAGCCAGCTCCTGGTTATACTCCTAATGTTGTAGTTGGGCAAGTTCCTCCAGGGACAAACCACATTAGTAAAACCCCTGGACAGATTAACTTAGCACAGCTTCGACTCCAGCACATGCAACAACAAGTATATGCACAGAAACATCAACAGTTGCAGCAGATGAGGATGCAGCAACCACCTGCACCTGTATCAACAACAACAACAACAACACAGCAGCACCCTAGACAAGCAGCCCCGCAGATGTTACAGCAACAGGTGAGTATTATATCATGCATGACATTATTGATAAAGATTATGAAGGCCTCAAGATTATACTTCTGTCCTGTACGGATGAATTTACACATTTCAAAGTTACTAGCAAGGACAAAGCTCAAATGTTAGAGTTTAAATGTTTCCTCTGGGTTTGGCAGGGATTTGGGGGAGATGGGAGGAAGGGCATTAAATACTTACATGGGAAACAAACTTGACTCTGTACTTACTATAGAGGAGCACAAATTTTTATCATATTTTTTGTTTTCCACATGTGGTTTTGGGCCAGAGAACTAGATAGTTTTTGCCTAAGATCTGGTAAGTTCTTATTTATTTAAGACAGTGATAGCGGGGAGGGTGAGAGGGAATCTGGAGTAGATTCAGTGCTGAGCACGGAGCCCCCCCCACCCCCCCCCCCCACGGGGCTTGATCCCATGACCCTGAGATCACAACCTTAGCCTCTTAGAAATTGGGAGTCGGACGCTTAACTGACTGAACCACGCAGGCACCTTGATCTGATAAGTTCTTCAGGCATTTGCTCAAATCATTTCCATCCCTGTATCTTTCCTGATCTCCCCTTCCCCATCCAAATCAAAACCATTAATCCAGGTTTGGATAAATTAATGTTAATAAGTCTTACACACACACACCCCAAGAGAAAGAGATTGAGGCTAGAAATGGGGGAGAATGTAACTTAGACTTTTTACTTTATGCCCTTCTGTCCTAATTTTTACCATAATATTTTATAATTGAAAGATAAGTTGATAAAAAATATTATTACGTAAATGCAATTTCTACCTTTTTTAGCCTCCAAGATTGATCAGTGTGCAAACAATGCAAAGAGGCAACATGAACTGTGGAGCTTTCCAAGCCCATCAGATGAGATTGGCTCAGAATGCTGCCCGAATACCAGGGATACCCAGGCACAGCGGCCCTCAGTATTCCATGATGCAGCCACACCTCCAAAGACAAGTATGCCTAGAGTTACATTTGTAAGAATCATACAATTTTAAAACTAAAAGACATCATTTTTCTTAATCAGGTGGGGGGATGTATGGCCATTAATACCTTTGAGAATTTGATTAATGCTGTGTATTTTCTTGTCCCAGAAAAATACATATACACATGAATTCAATTTTAAGAGCTTCTTTAATGGCATTCCACTCATTATATACTATGCGTTAAGAACCTCTGCTCTAATACAGCCAGTTCATTTTACAGAAGTAAAAAACAGAGGAGCTTGTTATTTATTCATGATCACAAGAGGTAATGGTAAAGTCAAGTTTAGAACCTTTGTTTCCTGAAATTATTCCTATCTTTTAATGCAGTGTTTGGAGCTAATCTATAAAAAAGGGCTTTGAAAACAATAGAGCTATGCTCTGTGTAATTTATTTATTTTTTGCTTCTCTCTGCTTATTTTTCTTTTAAGAATATAGATATGCCTACTCTTAAAAATAAGTGTATTTAGAAACACGTTTTCTAATTTTTGCCTAACAGTAGGTTATATTAAACAGGAGTTAGGATTATAAAATCAGGCTACTTTTACATGTGGTTTCTAGTTATAAAATAATAAATTTCATTTCATAACCATTACAGTGATGTTTCTCAAAGTGTGCTTTAATGACCATCAGAATGACTATTGGGGGGGGGGGGGTCCTTGTCAGAAATAGGTTCTGAGCCTTATTCACTGAATCAGGATTTCTAGGAGCAAAATACTCAGAAATATGTAAACTTCTACTAACTCAGATCAATCAGCACACTAAAGTTGGATAAGCAGTCCCAGAGCAGTGGTCCTTCAACTTTTAGACCCAAGTACCTCTGGAAAGACTTTTGAAAACTAGGCATTCCTTTACATTTAAAATTGACATTTAAAAGTTCTATTATAAGTTTAAGTGGTTGCTGAGGACATAATTTCTGGCATATTGTAAATATTAACATTATAAAGTAAAATCCTTACATCATTCTTGTACACGAATCCACTAGAATCCCAGATACCATAGCAAGCTCTTTTTTGAAAATCAGTTTTATTCTCTCTTTTCTCCATGGATTTGAATTACTCTTCTACTTTCTCTACAGAAATTTAATATAGTTACATTAAAAAAAAATAATAATATAGTTACATTTGATAGACTCACAGATCAGTTAGTTGCAGTTTTCTGCAGGAAAAATGTCTCTCAATTTAAAAATTGTTAAATTTCCAGTGACAATAAGACTGTTGTTATTAAGCTTAAAAAGATTTTTGGGACTGAATTTTCATTACAATAATTCGTATACAGTTGTTTAAATAGCAGAAATATATTTACATGGTTTAAGAGTATTAGGAAACATAAAAAAAGTAAAATTCTTTTAGATACACATTTCTTTATGAGATATATGGAGCCTTTTCCCCCTTTGTATTCATTTATATATATTTGTATGTCTGTTACTTACTACTGGAGTAAATGAGAGTTCAACATCAATTTTTATTACTGTTTTTTTCCTGGTTTTTGTTTTCTCATGATGCTCAGGAAACTTGTTCACAAAAACATGTATCTGGGAATTAAAAGAATTTTCTCATTTTCCTCCATTATTTGAACTTTTGTAGATTATAAACTGAAACTCAAAATGAGATAATCAATACTACTTTTAAATCTTTTTTATGATTTGATAGTTTCTTCATATCAGAACCCACTCAGGGATTTGTTACCAGGTTTTTGAGCTGAGCACTTTTTCATCAACTTGAAACTCATACCTTTGCTTGTCATTCTGAGAGTATTTTCTGCCTCTGGGCAGGATGCTAGATAAGATTAGGAATGGGTCAGAGGTATACTGTTTTGGGGCTGGGGGTTGAAAGGCAATTGTGAAAGAAGTAGAAGAGGAGAATCCGTAGTGTAGACTCTGGCACATTCCTAGGGAAATCGTATTTTCTTTAGAAAAAAAATACATAATGAAGGTTGAAGATCTGGACATTAATTTCCTTAAAGATACATACCCATGTACCCATTAGTATGTGGAAAGCCCTCAAATATTAACAGGGGTTTAAATAAAATTTAAAATATATGTATATATTACCAAGGGGCAGGTATACCTTGGAAGAGTGCAAGGGCTCCTGCAGAAATCATTGGATGTTAGAATTTTACACGTTTAAATTTCTAATTTTTTTATATGTGTGTAATTTGTTTCCCAAAGATTTTTGCCTATGTTATCTTAAAGGTGATTCTCCTAACAGTCCCTCACAATGAAGCAAGTGAGGTATTATCCACATTTCTAAATTACTGAGATTATGGATTTGCCCAGAGTCACAGAGTATTACAGTTAGGAATTGATGTCGTATTTCTGTTTGTACATTTTTTGTTTTTTTTCTACCATATCAGTTATATAGTGCATAACTACACGATCTTTTTTCGCAGTTATTTGTGTTTTTAAAAATACAAAAGGGCCAAAGAGGAATATAGATAGAGCAGAGGTTTTACTGGTCTGTTGTTTGAAAACTTTAGGGGCTTCCAGATCATCTATTTATACACATCTTTGTTCTGAAATAACATCATATCACCAGGGTGACAGGTTGAAAATTATTGGCAAGTCTACCTTTTTCTAAATACTACACAGAAATGAGTAGGAAAATGTAAAAGCCTAAATTTGAATATTTTTGTATGAGTTGGAGAAGGCTTTACTCTTTTTTCCAGTTTTATTAACAATTGATTTACATCACTGTATAAATTTAAGGCTTACAGCATAATGGTTAGATTTAAATATTATGCAAAATGATTGTCTCAATAGATTCTGCTAACATCCATCATGTTATATAGACACAATTAAAAAATTTTTTTCCCTCCTTGTAATAAATCTCAGGATTTACTTTTTTTACCTTTCAAATTTTTTATTTAATTTCTAATTAGTTAGCATATAGCACAATATTGGTTTCAGAAGTAGAATTCTGTAATCATCACTTACGTACAGCTCCCAGTGCTTTAATACATAACAGTGCCCTCTGTAATACCCATGACCCATGAAGCCCATCCCCCACCTACCCTGCTTTATTAACCCTCAATTTGTACCTTTAAGAGTCTCATGGTTTGTTTCCCTCTCTCTTTTTTTCTTTTTTTTCTCCCCTCCCATGTGTTCTTCTGTTTTGTTTCTTAAATTCCACATATGAGTGAAATCATATGGTATCTGTCTTTTTCTGACTGACTTATTTTGCTTAGGATAATACACTCTGGCTCTTTGTATATCATTACAAATGGGAAGATTTCATTCTTTCTGATAGCTGATATTCCATTGTGTGTGTGTGTGTGTGTGTGTGTGTGTGTGTGTGTGTGTGTAAATACCACATCTTCTTTAGGTTTTACTTTCTTAACAGCTTTCCTGTGTATCACATATGGTGTTAGAACTGTGGTCATATTTTATATGTATCACATACCTAGTACTTTTTATCTTATAACTGGAAGTTTGTACCTTTTCCCTTTTGCCCTTCAGTTCCCCCTTCTCCCATCCTCCACCTCTGGAAACCACAAGTCTGAACCCCTTTTATATGAATTTGTTTTTAAGATTCCGTATACAAATGAGATCATACAGTATTTATATTTCTCTGTCTTACTTCACTTAGCATAATGCCTTCAAGGTCCATCCATACTGTGGCAAGTGATAGAATTGCCTCATTTTTTATGGCTGAAAAATATTCTGTTGTGTATACAAACACACCCATGGACAGACACAGTCATACATACCACATCTTCTTTGTCTATTTATCTATTCATGGACCCAGATTTCTTCTGTGTCTTGGCTCTTGTTAAGGTAGTGCTTACTTCTTTGTTTCTCAGTCACAAGTATCAGACACTTGTTGTGTATCCTTCCTAAACTGAAAATTGTTGTGAAGGTATAGTTCATATTAAAATATCTTGGCAGATCAAGTAATGATAACATCTTTTTTTCCTAACAGCACTCAAACCCAGGGCATGCTGGACCCTTTCCTGTTGTGTCGGTGCACAATACCACAATTAATCCAACCAGTCCTACTACAGCTACGATGGCAAATGCAAATCGAGGCCCCACCAGTCCATCTGTTACAGCAATAGAGCTAATTCCCTCAGTTACCAATCCTGAAAACCTTCCGTCACTGCCAGATATTCCACCCATACAGGTTTGTATTTAAGTGGATGAGAGATTTAAAGCCTCCTGTTAATTAGAGAGTTAAGGGTCTTCTTTTCTCTTTCTCTTTCCTTTTCCTTTTCCTTTTCCTTTTCCTTTTCCTTTTCCTTTTCCTTTCAGGAACGTGTTTTGAAGTTTCCAAAGAGTAGAATATAATATTTGATTTTTAAAAGTTATGTGTACTAAAACTAGCATACCTCAACATTTTAAAGTAATAAGATAATCAGATTTGCTAATCTTTCTGCCACTTGCCAGCGGGCAAGCGTTATATATTAGATAAAGCACTCCTGCTATGAGTCTGGATCCAGAGAGGAGAGGAGACCCAGGACCACAATGTGGTCACATCTTATGTTAGGTCCAAAAGGGATGGTGTACCCCTTTTGCAAACAGGTTGGACTGAGAAAGAGGTTGGAAGGTCTAGATAACAGGCAGTTGCAGTTGGTGGGGGTGGTGTATACTGAGAGAGGAAGTGATGAAGAGTAGAAGATAAAAAAGGTTAAAGGCCTCTGAGGTTTCTCTTCCTTTCACCTGTAGCATTTTCTTGGGAAAAAAAAAATCTTGCAGTGCATTCTGAAATTTCATGAATTCATTTGAATTAAAAGCATTTTATTAAAAATTTTTGTGGGGAGTGGTACCTGGGTGGCTCAGTTGGTTAAGCATCCAACTCTTGATTTCAGCTCAGGTCATGATCTCATCGTTCTGAGATCGGGCCCTGCATCAGGCTCCTTGCTGAGCATGAAGGCTGCTTGGGAGTCTTGCTCTCCCTTCTCTCTGTGTCCACTTGAGCGTGTGCTCTCTCTCTCTCTCTCTCAAATAAATAATTTTTAAATGCGACATACAAACTTTTAAATACAAAAGTAATAGAGTCAATCATTTATATTAAAGGAAAAACAGACTAGAAAAAATTTTGTCTTAAACACCTGGCTGGCTCCATCGGTGGAGCATGCAACTCTTGATCTTGGGGTTGTGAGTTCAAGCCCCACATTGGGTGTAGAGGTTACTTAAAAAAAAAAAAAAAGTCTTAACAAATCCACCTTATTGCAGCTTACTTACAGTTGCATTTAACTGAGCTCTGTTGCTGTGAAGAATACAACTCATGCACAGTTAGGGATGGATGATTTGTACATTTTTCAGGTATTCACTGAATACTACATACATATAACACATTAAATTTGAAACAGGTTTAATGAATGATTCCCAGATATACTTTATTTTGTTGATAATTTGGAAGTGGTTAAGAGAAGAATACATGATTCTGGCTTATGAATTGTGTAATGAACCCAGCCTAGACTCGTGGACACCAGGTCTTCTCCACTCCTCTTCAGACATCAGATAGGTTTTGGGTACTTGTTTGGAAAATTCTCTGGGTAATGTGACATACCAGTACTTGTCGTGCTCATCAAAATACTTGTTTAGGTTGGTAGGTCTGCTTGTGGGCCATCCTGAGGGTGAGTGGAAACAGTAAGGCACCAAGAGTGGGCATAGCACACTGCATGTCTGCATCAAGCCAAGGCAATGACTTGACAAAAAGCATTTTATTTATAAATTTAAATATAACCTTTGAAGTTAAAAAAAAAATTTAAAGTATTTATTTATTCATGAGAGACACAGAGAGAGGCCGAGACAGAAGCAGGCTCCCTGTGGGGAGGCTGATACAGGACTCAATCCCAGGACCCCAGGATTATGACCTGAGCCAAAGGCAGATGCTCAATCACTGAGCCACCCAGGTGTCTCTAACCTTTGAAGTTATATACCAAGTCATCATCTCATGCATTGTATGAGTTACTCAGAATCAAGGGTCACCATAGGAGCAAAGAGCAGTGAAATTACTAAGACACTGGGGCCCTTGATTGCCTTTTAATATTTTAATATATTTAATGGGTTTTATTAGAGTTAGTTTTAAAGGATGTTTCTTTAACTTCAAGTTGTATTGGTGCTGAGAGGACTAGACCATATAGAATGGGAAATGTGGGAACATATCTATAAAAAATAAAATTTCTTAAGATTTATTTATTTATTAGAGATAGCACGCTTGAACAGGAAGAGGGGCAGAGGGAATGAATCTCAAGCAAACTCCCTGCTAAGCGTGGATCCTAAAGCAGGGCTCCATTCAATACCCTGAGATCATGACCTAAGCCACAGTCAGGAGTCAGATGCCTACCTGACTGAGCCATCCAGGTGCCCCTAAAAAATAGAATTTCTGAGTTATAAGCTTAGAGTTTACAAACTACTTTTCACAGGCTGTATAGCAGTTTAATATGCAAAACCATCTTATGATAAGTGCTATCCCTATTTTATGGATGAGTAAGAAAGGTTAGTGACTAGTCACCCAGTACATGGAAAAGTTAGATTTCAAAGCTCAGGCTTCTGATTACAAGTCTGGTTTTCTCCCCACTGTCCATAGAGATAGTAGGGAGGTAGTTCAGGATTGTAGGCCTGGAAAGGTACAGTATTAAGAGACATGTACAGTGTTAAAAGAATCATTCAGGTCTTGCTAAATACTTAGTATATGCTAAAGTCCTTGGGGACTGAGAATAAAAAGATAAATAAGGCTTGGTTCCAGGTCTTAAAAAACTTTCAAAAGGAAAAGGAAGTATACTAATATTTTACTTAGTGTAATTTTCTCATGCTACTCTGATCTTCTCTTTGGTGCTGACAGAGATCAGATGGAAGAAGTATAGATGCTACACATCTTTGAAAAGCTGGCATCATATTAAGAGTTTCCTTTTTATCACCTACTATTAAAAGTTGAAATATACACATACCAGAAAATCCAATTTTTAAAAATGAATAGTTCACTGGTTTTTAGTATATGCACAAGATTGTGAACCATTACCGTTATTTCCAGAACATTTTTATTACCCCGAAAGAAACCCTATCCATTAAGCAGTCATGTTTCCTTCTTTCCCACCCCTGGAAACCACTGATTTACTTTCTGTTTCTGTTTTTGCCTCTTCTAGACATTTTGCATGAGTGGGATTATAATACATGGCCTTCTGTGTCTGGCTTCTTTCACTTAGCAGTGTTTTCCAGGTCCATCCATATTGTAGCCTGCATCAGTACTTAATTCCTTTTTATGGCTGAGTATTCTGTTGTATGGATACAGCATGTTTGTTTATGGGTTCATCCGTTGATGGACATTTGGGTTTCTAGTTTTTAGCTGCTAGGAATAATGCTGCTGTGAACAGATTATACAAGTGTTTGCATAAACACAGGTTATTGGTTCTCTGTGGTAAATTTCCAGGAGTGGAATTGCCATGTCATGTATTGTATGTGTAAGCTTTTGAGGAACTGCCAAACTGTTTTCCACAGTGGAGGCTGCATTTTATGTTCCTACCAACATTGTTTGAGGATTTCAGTTTTTACACATTCTTGCCAACACTTGTTACTGTCCTTTACTTTTAAAAGTAGAGGTGGTTACCATGAAAGCACATATATAGTAAGAAATAGTTAACCATATGAACCAAGAACAGAAAGGGAAAGAAACCTATCCTCTCTTTAAGAATCACTTGCTTTCTCTCCTATCCTATACTTTTCATGGTATAGTAAGAATAAACCTGACAGAGGCTACACAGGAAGTAAACAGGATAGCATTAACTGTGTGATGTAAGTCAGAAGTAAATTCAAAGGCAGTTTTGGAGTTTTGTTGATATATCTTAATAGTAGTTATGATAGCCATCAAGTATGGATTAGAAAGTGATTTAAATAGAATTCTCTCAACCTAAATTAAATTTTATTTTGAACAGTTGCCCATCTCCAGCATAGTGATAATGCATGTTTGTAATTTACACCTTGAGTTGATACATGATGAACCTGAATACTTTTTGAATACATAAATGAATACTAGATTCTGTTCAGATTTGATTATAATTAATAGCTATGATCCTTTTTTTTTTTTTTTTTTTTTAAGATTTTATTTAGAGAGAGCACATGTGAGTGCAGGAGGGTGAGGGAGAGGGAAAGAGAGAATGTTAAGCAGAACTCCACGCTAAGACATGGGGCTCAATCTCAGGACTCCGAGATTAGGAACTTGAGCTGAAATCAAAAGTTGAATGCTTAACTGACTGAGCTACCCAGGCGCCCCAGTTGATGTAATATTCTAATGATTTATTCTTTATAAAGAATTTTTCAGGGCAACTGGGTGACTCCATTGTTAAGCATCTGCCTTCAGCTCACGTCACCATCTCAAGTTCCCAAACCCCAGATTGGACTCTCTGCTCATCAGGGAGTCTGCTTCTCCCTCTCCTCCTCCCTCCTCCATTCCCTCCTCCCCCCCTGCTTGTGCTCTTTCTGTCTCAAATAAATAAATGAAATCTCTTAGAAGAATTTTTCATATTTGACATACTTAGCAACTATTTATCTGGATACTGTATTGGATATTATGACATTTTGGGAAAACTGTATTTCTGATACTCATATGTAGATTTAAATGTTACGGGATACCCATTTCTGTACTGTGCTCCTAATACTGTCTGAATGAATCAGTCTTTCCTCCCCATCTTTACCAATCTGCTGGGTAAAAAGATATTACTGATTTCATTTACGTTTGGTTTATTTGTGTGCTTGGTTGCCTTTTCTTAGTTTCAGTGATGATTTGTATTTCTTCTGTGGATTGTCTTTTTCCTTTTAATTCATAGAAATTATATAATATATAATCTATGTAGTTACTCAAGGATGCTCAAAAAACACTGATGTCATGAATAAATGAATTAATGTTTTTCAAGTTAGACTTCTAACTTTATTAATGCTGACTCTTCATCCAGGTCTAGTGAAACCTGGGGGAGAATGCTTCAGCTAATATTTCCTGTTGGAGGCTGTAGTGACATTATGGAGGCCCTTTTATGTACTTCCAGTTTGCCTCTTCCTAATCAGTCCTGTCTTCTAGCCTTAGGCCTATCTGGCCAGAGATATAAATTGCAGGTAGGAGAGTATAGAAGGAATGGGAGTAGAGGTTATAGGTAATCTGGGACTTTCCTGTCTGTTTTGAGTCATCCCCTCCTCTGTGTTCATGTGTGACATTGTCCCAATTTCCATCTGTGGCCCATATTATGAGCTCACCCTCCAGAAATCCTCCAGTTGACTAGTTGCAGCTAGGAATTCTCCTAAAGTTACAGCTTACAAGTGAACTCTCTGCCAACAGCTGTGATCACCAGGCAGGCACAACTCCTCATAGAGCCCTTCATTGCCCCCCTTTTGAGCCCACTTCCTGTTACCACGTTTAGCCCTTTATGTTTCTGATAGGAGGTTTTTTAAGGGCTTTAATGAGAAAGACCTATTTAATTTTTAGAAGAGTCCTCCCTGACCTGTGTGTGGTATGTTGTGAGCTGGTTTATTTTGATCATTTTTCTATCAGTCCGATTCTACCTTGCTTTATTTCTGTAATTTTCTTTAAAGTTTCTACTTTGATGACATCCTTTTCTATTTTATAACCATGAAAATCAGTGCAATTTTGAGAAGAAAGGAAAGAAGTAAATGTATGTGTTTTCTGTCTTGAATAAGAAGTAGATTTGCATAAAAGGTAATCTTGCCTCTGATGAGAGAGAAGATTAAAAGGCCAAGTATGAGCACAAGGAGACCGATAAGCAAGATTTTCACTTATTTAAGAATAGTTTGCTTCTTTTGGAATAGTGTAAAATTTTTCTTAAGGTAATTTTCATAATTATATAGTATTTACTGTTTCTTACATGTATATCGTTTCACCATTACAGTTTCAGCATAGTTGGGAGGTTTTAAGAGTGGAAGTTGATGTTTAGGTAGTCTGGCCCTCTGGCTTTAACCTGCTGCCCTGCCTGTAAGTGAGAAAAGGGCTCATTCTCCTGTGGGCTGCCCCTGTGTAATAAGGGGCCCTATATCCCAGGCTAAGGGTTTTTTTCTGAGTGTAGTCTTTTTAAAGTTTTTTAAACCATGGTTTAAAGGCATGAGGGATCCCTGGGTGGCTCAGTGGTTTAGCGCCTGCCTTCGGCCCAGGGAATAATCCTGGAGTCCCGGGATCTATTCCCACAGTGGGCTCCCTGCATGGAGCCTGTCCCTCCCTCTGCCTGTGTCTCTGCCTCTCTCTCTCTGTGTCTCTCATACATAAATAAATAAAATCTTAAAAAAAAAAGTTAGACACGGACATGATTAAATTTCTATTCAGGTGAATGATTCTGACAGGATTATGAATGCTGAAATAGAGGAAGACTAGATGGACAAGGATGTTGATAAGTAGGGTTCTTCATCAACTTTGAGAAAAGACAAAAGTGTCAGTATATGTCAGAGCTATTTTATTTTCATAGTTGAACATGAAGGGTTTATTGGATTATTGGGTTTTGTCTTGAGCTACCTCAGGTATTTGCTGAAATTATAGATTTGTTCACAAAAACTTTAAACTCGGTGGGTCCTCAGGAGAGGCTAAAGAAACAACAGTTAAGCCAAATTTGATACTATAATCTGTTAGTAAACTGTGAACATAAGCAATTATACTAATGAAAGTAATAGCTTCTCAGCTTTAATCAAAGCAAATTTATCATTTCATTCTTTCTCTTTAGTTGGAAGATGCTGGTTCAAGTAGTTTAGATAATCTACTAAGTAGATACATCTCAGGCAGTCACCTACCCCCACAGCCTACAAGCACCATGAATCCCTCCCCAGGACCCTCTGCCCTGTCTCCAGGATCATCAGGTAAAGCCATCAGAGGTGGCATTTCTTTTGTTACAGCTGACCCTCAAACAACACAGGTTTGAACTGCATGTATCCACAAATATGTGGATTCTTTTTGATAAGTGCAGTAATGTAAATGTATTTTCTCTTCCTTACCATTTTCTTAATAACATTTTCTTTAGCTAACTTTATTATAAGAATGCAGTATATAATATATGTACTGTACCAAATATAGGTTAATTGGTTATCGATATGGCTTCTAGTCAATAAATAGAAGATAAATAAATAATAATATCTCTTAGGAGATATATTTTTAGGGAGTCAAAGGTTGTATGTCATTTTTGATTGCACCATTGAGGGGGTCAATGTCCCAAACATATTATTTAAGGATCAACTGTATTAGAGTTCTCTAGGAAGACAGAACCAATAGGAGGTATGTGTGTAGAGTAAGAGAAGTTTTTCCGAACTGGCTCAAATGACTGTTAGGACTGGCAAGCCATAGGGTAGGTCAGCGGGCTGGAGACTCAGGGCAAAGTTGATGTTACAGGCTTGGGTCTGGAGTTGAAATTCCTTCTTCTGGGGACCTCAATTTTTTCAGGTCTTCAGCTGATTGGATGAGACCCACCCACATTGTGGAGGTTGGTAGGCTTAGGCAGAATCTACTGATTAAAATGTTAATCACATCTAAAAATACCTTCATAGCAACATCTAGACTGGTGTTTGGCCAAACAACTGGGTAGCTATATTCTAACCAAGTTGACACATAAAATTAACCATCATAATATCAGGCCATTTTTTTTTTCCTGACTGCTTTTTCTAATTATTTTTCTTCAGATACTGCTGGCAATTTTCACCTAACTGAAATAATATATATCTGTAGTATTTACTGTTCAGAGTTGTTAATTACCCCTCCTCAATCCCCAGCTGTATTCTTGTTCTTTGCTGGATTTATAGATGCATTTGCTTACCATGTCTTACATTTTATAATATAGATGGTCAGTTGAAGAGTTCTTTGGTTTCATACTGAGTTTAAAACTTGTAAGATAATGAAAAATTGAAAAAAAATTTCAAAAACAAGAGTTGAAGAAAGTAAATTTTCAAATTGCAGTTTTAAAACAAAAACTTTAAACACTGATAATTATTAAAGTTGTGACTAATTAAGTCTGTGAAATACAGATCTCTTCCAAAATCCCAGTTGTTTTATTGACTCTCTTACCATGAATGAATGATTAAAGCAAGTCCAAACAGATTGACAGTGCAGAAGTGGTTATGGAGTATATTTTTTTGGTTTAAATTAAATGTTACTTCTTAAATGTTACTTATTTTTTACTTCTGTTAAACAGACCACCTCACTATTTTTAGAGCAAAAATAGTTCAAATATAAAAATGTGAGTTTCTCATGAGATGCTTCATTAATACGGCTTTTGAGTTGTAGAATTTTTAAGGTTTAATATAGTTATTCCAGGACGTTTAAAAGAAAGAATAATTATTAGGAATCTAAATAGGAGATTTACCAGATGACTTGGGGTGGAATGGCAAATAGCTTTCTCTTGATCTGGTAGTTTTCATTGATTAGATAGTATTTCTCTGAGGAGGATTCTGAGAATCCTATTTGGACTTAGTTTGACAGAAGCTGGTTGATGCCTGCCCTGCCAAGGGTTACACATGCCATCCCTGATTTGACATGAAGGCTAAGTCTGATTTCCAAGAATTGCTAACTTGCATTATAGTAATCTTTAATTCTTTAACTAGTAGGTAGAATTATGAATATTACCTGCATTTATACTCATATTTTCATTATTTTCCAGGTTTATCCAATTCTCACACACCTGTGAGACCTCCTAGTACCTCTAGTACTGGCAGCCGAGGCAGGTGAGTGTTAACATTATTAATAGTTTTCTTTTCCTTAAGAAAAATTTCAAAAGGTATTTAAAAAAGTAGAATATTACATTTAACTTCTATCTTAGCACCCAGCTTCAACAGTTACCAAGTTATAGCCAGTCTTATTTATTCTATACTCCTATATATTATTCTCCCCTGGCTTGGATTATTTTGATACAAACTTCACAAGTCTTATCATTTTACTTGGACTATTTCAGTATATATCATTGAAAGAATTTTATTTTTTATATTTTTAAGAATTTTATTTTATTTTAAAGACTTTATTTATTCATGAGCGACACACAGAGAGAGAGAAAGAGAGAGAGAGAGAGCAGAAGCAGGCTCCATGCAGGGAGCCTGATGCGGGACTCAATCCCTGGACTCCAGGATCACACCCTGGGCCAAAGGCAGGCTCCAACTCGCTGAGCCATCCAGGGATCCCTCATTGAAAGAATTTTAAAAATTTTAACCACAGAACCATTATTACACCTAAAAAAAAGTGGTATAACCACTTTGGTATAAACCAAAACACTAATTCTTTAACATCAGTAGAGATCCACTTGATGCCATACATCCCTTTTTAAAAAAAGTGGTTTCTTTGAATCAAACTCAAATGAACTCTATACATTGCCATCAACAGATATATTGAGGTCAAAATCAGTTTATATGTTGAAGAAATGTATTGTTTCTCATACAGAGTTTTCCTAGCTTGTCATTTAAATACACTATGTGCTGTTTTTTTTTCCCCTGTATATTGATAATTTTGATCATGAGGTTTGATCCGATTCAGGTTTAATCAGGGGGAAGATGGGATAGGAAGAATATTTCATTGATGGTGGCATGTGCTTCCATCAGGGACACATAATGTTTGGTGGTTTTTTGTTCATGATAGCAACCATTAATTGATAATTGCCTAGCTTTTTTTTTTTTTTTAAACTGGTTGAAAAACAATTTTTTTTTAATTAAACATTTTTTTAAGGATTTTATTTATTTGGGAGACAGAGAGTAAGAGCAAGCAAGCCAGCACATGCCCTGGGGTTGGGGGAAGGGCAAAGGGAGAGGGAGATGCAAACTTCTCCCTGAACAGGGAGCCCAATGTGGGGATCAATCCCAGGACTCCAAGATCATGACCAGAGCCAAAGGTAGATGCTTAACCGATGGAGCCACCCAGGTGCCCTGAAAAATAATGATATTTTAATTATTGTGTTATTTCTTCGTTTTGTTTACTAATTTAGAATATTTCTGAAAAGAGAAACTTTTCTGTCATCAACTATTTATTTGGATATAAGAAAGGCATAAGAGATTATTTCTCTTTTCATAATAATGAGTTAGTTCCTAGCACCTTCCAACAGTGACCAATGAGGTTTTTTTATTATTACCTTTATGAACTCATATATTTAGGGGCACCTGGGTGGCTCAGTCAGTTGTGAACTCATATATTTAAACATTTTATGTTATAAACTATTATAGATGTTATTTTTACTGATGGGTTACTGATTGTTTCATCTTTGGCCTGTCAGAGCTCTTTCAGTTTAGCTCCTTAGTCCTTTGGTATAACCTAGGAGTCTTTGAAAGCTTCCTTTATTTCCCGTTAAAAAATGATGTTCCAGGTTAGTCTTATATATTTCCTGCCTCAGGACTAGAGCCCACCATTTCTCTTAAGAAATCCTGATTGTGTTAGTGAGGAAATAGTGCTTGGAGACAGTCTTCTGGGCACTAGGGGCACTCATTGCTGCTGAATTGTTTCTCCTGCCTTTTTGATGGACAGAGCTAAGAAATGGAGGTGGTGTGTGGAGTGTTAACAAAATAGAATAAATGTTGACTGATTTATATACCTTAGTTTGAATAATTTAGTACAATGCAAGAAAGATTTAAGCTACATACATTTTTTAAAAATTTGGTTGTATGAGTGCATTCTGAAGACTAGTGCTATTAAATACTTGCATGACTTTTAAATTATACTTTAAATAATCAGTACTTTTAGAAGAAAAGTACATATTGAGTGAAAAAGGTGTTCATTCTCAGTAGCAGTACAGTCTTACCAGTTATTCATTTCTCTTGCCAGTGGTTTTGCTTTGTGGTCTAGATAGAACCAATTAGTCATATACCTGTTCTCTTAGCCTATTATTTTGTTAACTCAAATAAGGATGGCTTGAGTTGTTGATTACTTGTTACCCTCTTCTTCCAATTTCCTGCTCTCAAAAGCCAAAATAGAATTTCCTTTGAGGAGGCTTCACGAACTACTGTTATTAATGCTTCTTTTGTGGGGTGGGGGGTGGGGAGCGGGGGGCAGAGAAGAATCAAAACTACTTTTACAGAGAAAAGCAATTGTTGACATTCTATATTAACTAGTCTGGGAAAATGGTTATTTACTAGAGTTCTTAAATGATTTAGTATAAATGCCTCACACCATAAAATATGTTTTCAGGGTCTTTTGAAAGTTTGATCTATGTTTTAAAAGAATTTGAAGCTAAGCTTCTATCATACTTCTCTTACCTACATTATGAAGTGTCTTTATTTTCTGGAAAGTTAATATATTGCTTCTTGTTTTTACTTTAATGAACATTATTTTTCATATAATTGATTTCACGTACATTTTACGGTCAAACATATGTGACATTTTTTGTTTTTATTAGCTGTGGGTCATCAGGAAGAACTGCTGAGAAGACAAGTCTTAGTTTCAAGTCTGATCAAGTTAAGGTCAAGCAAGAACCTGGAACTGAAGATGAAATATGTAGCTTTTCAGGAGCTGTGAAACAAGAAAAGACAGAAGATGGCAGGAGAAGTGCCTGCATGGTAAGTTCCCACTGGGGCTGTCAGGGATTTAAGGAGGCCACTTCATGAATTCTTCCATTTCTGCATATTAGACTGAATAGTGGCTCTATGGACATTTATTAATTTTGGATATTTATGCCTGGTATAAGTCAGATATCTCCTTCTGTAATTCAAGTTTTTCCTCTAAGTATCAGCTGTAATTTATCACAAAAGATTTAATTGTATTCAGGAGTCATTTGAAATGATCATTTAGTTTGTTATTGGTTAGTATTTTTGCCACGATTCTAAATCGGGTTCTATTTTGTTTCGACCTTATTAATTAACTCAGGAATCACATTGAGTCTCAGCCACAAAAGATCCTTGACTATTTTCCTGGACCTGTGAACTCAGAATTAGGGCTGCTGGCATGAAAGAAGTTTAATGATCAAAGAGTTTTGTGATGGGATGATTGTCTTTGGCTAATGAATTACTATTTTAGAGTTTTCCAGATTGAACATTTTATAAAATTTATAATATAGGTGAAGGAAGGCCACCCCCATCTACCTACCCTGGCAGTAAATCTTGAACTTGATTTTTTCTTCTTGCCCAGGCTTGGGTGTCATATTCTACATGGTTGGCACATAGACATTTCAACTTGGAATATTAGCATGTGTAATACAGTATATGTAGATTTAGAAAGCAGAGGGATTTAGCCTTGTGTTTAGAGTAGTAAAATGTTAAGTAGGCAGAACAGCATTTCTTAAAAGCTATGCAGTAGATTCTTGTGTGAAAAATAGGGTCTCATAGTCACTTCTTTGTAGGAAAAGTATAACCCTATGCCCACTTTCCAATCAATGTGCTTAACATTTTCTTACTATCGAACTGAACCAATATTAGTGTGCTCTATAAGATCATACATTGACATGCCTAATAGTTTTGGGGTTATTTTCATTCCTTTATGTCACTAATGTCATTTCCAAATTAATTTTGTCAGTATATATGTTTGTATATTGACATAATTTTTAAGTTACACTCACACTGCATACAATAAGGATTAAATGATTCTTCAAGAATTTGTCCTTGTTTTATTTTAGTTGAGCAGTCCTGAGAGTAGCTTGACACCACCTCTCTCAACCAACCTGCACCTAGAGAGTGAGTTGGATGCATTAGCAAGCCTGGAAAACCATGTGAAAACTGAACCTGCAGATACAAATGAAAGCTGCAAACAGTCAGGGCTCAGCAGCCTTGTTAATGGAAAGTCCCCGATTCGAAGCCTTGTACACAGGTCGTCAAGGATTGGAGGAGATGGCAGTAGCAAAGATGATGACCCAAATGAAGACTGGTGTGCTGTCTGCCAAAATGGAGGGGATCTCTTGTGCTGTGAAAAATGTCCAAAGGTCTTTCATCTAACTTGTCATGTTCCAACACTTCTTAGCTTTCCAAGGTACTGGTGAAATAATTGATTTTTTTGTTCTTCTTTATTTTTATAAGCTACAAAAACAACAACAACAACAACAACCCATAAAATCCTAACCAATGCATAGTATTTCTATCAGACAGGGACCCTATTACTCCTTTGATATTATTTTCTAGAGAAACTAATAGCTGAATGGTAAAATGTCCAAGATCTAAGTAATACATGAATGATAAAAAATAGACTATTTCCTGGCCTTCGGTTTATATTTAGTGTAAGCAAAGTAGATAAAACTCTAAATTATGAGAGGCAGAGGTCTGGGATGTTGGAGAGATTAGTTGATTTCCTATTGATGCTGAATTTTTTTATCTTTTGCAATCAATCTTAATAGGGTCTACAGAAATTTCATTTAAGAATTCTATTCAGTTGGAGACAACTCTTTTGGATCTTACCACAACTTACTTTTCTAATGTTTGAAAACTCTCAAAAGGCATTTTAAAGGAAAAAAGTGTTTTGTAAAAACACCTTCAACATCTTGAGTTTTTTAGTTACCACTTCTTGACCACTGGAAGCAGTTAATTGGTAGTGCTAGCCTGTAGCACTGTGTGCACATTTCTTATTTATCAAGTTGTATCCATGCCATTTTATCTCTGATGCATTTCAGAGACTGTTTTTCCCCTTCCTAAATTCTTACCCCAAAATTTCCTTTTAAGTGACAGTAAATGATGTTCTTGGGAAAGTCCAGCTTTTATTTGCCTATAGATAAAACATTCACATTTCCTCTCAGATTCCTGAGAAGCAGTGATTTTAGTTGAATAAATGCTACCCTTTTTGAATAATTCAACCTTTTGAATAATTAGAAAAGTGGTAGATATATATATAAACAGTGCCAGAATATTTTTCTGAAGAAATCATAATTCTTACCTAAGTTTTAAGAGAGGTTATTAGTCATTTGGCAGAGATGTAATAAGGGCCTTTTTTTACTTTACTCTTTTATAAAAGAAAAGTGTTTGCATTATGATGTTGTAATTAAGGCTTTTCATATTTTTCTTTCCTTTGGGTAGTAACATCTGCTGGAATGTTAGAATTTTGCCACTGAATTCTTTCTCTCAAAGGCTGATACTTTGGAAGGAATTCGAACTGTTGGCACAGACTAGTACAATCTCTAGATTTAGAATTTCTTTATGGTCGGGGAGAGGGGGAGAATTACTGGGAATGCACCATTTTGGAATTTACGGTTTAATGGAAATCCTGATAAAAACAAACCATAGACTAAACAGATTTAAAAAGTAAGGGGTATATATACGTGTGCTTGCACTTACAGAGGTAGGTGTATATTTTTGGCTTTGGCTAGCCATGAAGAAGAATGGTTTTATTTTTGGCATATTCAATACATGCCAAACCAGCATGGGATACCCGAGGAATTCCATATCCTGTACTCTTTTCTTCTTCATGTGTATGGGGTCATTGTGAGGTAGTACTGCTGTTGACACTCTTATGCCACAAGTACTGACTATCAACTTTGTGTTATGAAGAGATCCTTTTTGAAATATAGGGACACCAGTTTTATAAAGTTTTCTAGAAAGTAATTGACGAGTAGGAAAAGTTTTGGGAAGCTTTTCTCCTACAGCTTCACTGTATGAGATCTGACAGGAATAGACCCTCTCTTTCCCTCAAAAACTGGGAAGGAAAGAAAACAAACTGGAGATTTACTTCCGGAGAACTAGCTTCTCTAGAGTGAGTTTTGTTAGAATTACACGGACTAATTGCCTGTTTTCCTCTTTAGTGGGGATTGGATATGCACATTTTGCAGAGATATTGGGAAACCAGAAGTTGAATACGATTGTGATAATTTGCAACATAGTAAGAAGGGGAAAACTGCACAAGGGTTAAGCCCCGTGGACCAAAGGGTAAGTGTCAGAATAGTTAGATTTATTATTAGGGATTCTGTAGTTGCCTGGCTATGTACCTCCAGACATCTAGCTTACATCTTAGCTTCCTCATAATTAACGTGTCCCAACCAAAAGCTTGATTTCAAAAATACATAAATAATAAACAAATAATATAAAAAACTGCACTCTTCCTCTACATTTCCTATCATTATAAGGTATCACCACTTATTTCTATTGCTCAAGCCAGAAATCTGTTAGAAATAAAAGAATCAGGAATGACCAAAATACGATTTTCTTACTTCTCCTCACCATCACCTACTGAGATAGCCATTATAGTTGTTCATCTGCACTATCATAATAATCTCTTCACTCGGATTCCCTGAATTTACTCTTGCCTCTTTAAACTATAGTTTTCTATACTGCAGAGCCTGATACAGGGGCTCGATCTCACAACCCTGATGAGACCATGACCTGAGCCAAAATCAAGAGTCTGATGCTCAACTGACTGAGCCACCCAGGTGCCTCTACATAGTGTTCTTTTTATTTTTCTTTTTATTTTTTTTTCTTTTTTTCTTTTTTTTTCTTTTTAAAAATATAAATAAGTCCGTCACTTCCTTGCTTAAAATCCTCCAGTAGCTTTCTGTCTTTAAAAATGAAATCCAAAATCCTCTTTGCTTTCTTTCTTTCTCTCTCCCTCTCTCTCCCTTTCTTTTTTTCTTCTCTTCTCTTCTTTTCTCTTCTCTTCTCTCTCTTCTCTTCTCTTCTTTCTCTTCTCTTCTCTTCTCTTCTCTTCTCTTCTCTTCTCTTCTCTTCTCTTCTCTTCTCTTCTCTTCTCTTTCTTTTCTTCTTTTTTTCTTTTTATTCATGAGAGACACACAAAGAGAGACATAGGCAGAGGGAGAAGCAGGCTCCATGCAGGGAACCCGATGTGGGACTCCATCCCGGGACTCTAGGATCATGCCCTGGGCCGAAGGCAGGCACTAAACTCCTGAGCCACCCAGGCATCCCTCTCTCCTCTTTTCACTCAGATTTCTGCTGAGCTGGTCTGTAGTCTCAACTCCAAAAACAAAATCTCTGCTCTGTGATCATTACAGTTGTGTTTGGGTCTACTCTGATGTATATACTTGCAAAATCCCTGTCTACTATCTGTTTAGAGTGTACAAACATATTAAAATAAATTTAAGCAAATGAAAACTGTAAATGTAAAATGCATTTCAGCTTACTTCTGATTGTATAAAAGAGTTTTAGAATTATATTGAGAAGACCGTTTTGTCTAATTTTGGACCTGTGTGGAGTCATTTCAGGAAAAGAAAGAATATATGTCCTGCTTGCATCAGAGCATTACAGTGAATAACAGCAGCAATGATTTATAGATTACTAGGATTACTATAGATTACTAGGATTATCTAGTAATCTATAATTTTCATACAAAAATGCTATATGTGACTTTTATGACTCATTTCCATTTGTACAAATAATAGATAAATTACCTTAGTCATCATCTAAGAACAGAAGCACTCTGATAAAATTCATTTAAAGCAGAACAGAGGTCTCAAAACTAAATGGGAAACAAGACGATTTTCTTTGAGTGTGTGTATTTAGTTAGATAAGTCAATATATAGGAGGCATATGTTCAGTTTATTGTAGTAATGCTTTGTAGTGATAAAGTTCTCTTTCTCAAGAGTCTTATTAGGGGAAAAAACATCTCATGAGTTTTCCTTTCTTTTTTTGGGCCAGAAATGTGAACGTCTTCTGCTTTACCTCTATTGCCATGAATTAAGTATTGAATTCCAGGAGCCAGTTCCTGCTTCGGTGAGTTGTTTACTTTAGGACATTTCTGGTGAAGAAGGGTAGTATAAGACTTAAGAGTGTTGGCTCTGCCTTAAGACTTCTTATCTCAGGCTTCTTGAATAATCTCAACCTCTCCAAGGTTCAAGTTTTCTTTTCTACTATTATTTGTTATCCCATTTTGGATATTCCAAGACACATAGGATGGATACCTTTATAGAATGCTTTAGCACAATATCTGATAATGTTTTAAGTACTTACTAATCTGAAATTTTATTAGGGCTCTATAGATGTGAGATTAACTTGTCAAAATCGCAGTTTGTTTTTTAAAGGTTTTATTGCTGTCATGAAGATTTAATTTCAGTGTACCTTTTCACTTTTAAAATGGACATAAGGGATATAGGTGTAATGGAAAGAATCTTGGACCAAGAGTCAGAAGACTTAACTTCTTCTCCCAGTCCAGCCTAATAACTTTGGGGAAATTACATAATTTTCTACCTCTACTTTTTTAAACATACAGTGGGAGTATTGGACTAAATTATTTCTAAAATTCCAGTTCTGTGATTCTAGGCTCAGTACCTTGGGGAGAAAACAATCTCTCTATGTAAGTATTAATTTGAATAAAAATATAAAATTGAATCTTTCACACTGGCTATTATCTTATGAAGATAAGTCCACTTTTATAAAGAATAGTCAGGGTTAAGAAAAGACTGAAAATTTGCAAGTCCGTGCTCTTTGTTTATCTTAAAGGAGACTTTTGTAAAGAATAAAAGCTCTAAAGCCCCATACAAAAAAGGAATATCGGGTGCTCACTGCTTCATAAATGGAATGAGAATAGGCTATATACATTTGCTCACCGTCAGTTGCTGAATTAAAATACTGTTTAATACCAAACCTGTTATAGAATATTAAATAGTGGACTTGTTTCCTGGGTAGGCTCAGAAATGAGTTTTAAGCACAAAAGGCCTACTGGACACAAGGTGTTTTATGCAAATAGTAATCATTTGATACTAGGAAGTTTGTCTTCAAATTCAGGGACTTTACAGTAGAAAATAACTTTCAAACATTTCTTTTCATGAACTGTTTATATAGCTCTCCAAGTTCATTTGTTTCTCAAGGATACAAATTTTTGGCCAAAAGTTGGGGCCAGAACTTTCCCTGGCATGATCACTATTAAAGGGTTAATACAATTTTACTTGTGTTATTTATACTCTTTCTCCCTCTGTTGTTTTATGTCCAGAGTTCTTTATGATATAAAATTAATAGCCTCTAAAAGATAGCATTCTACTAATAATACATTTAGTTCTTTTTATTTTTTCTTTCCTTTTTAAAAAAAAACTCCCTGGCTGTCATAAAACTATGATGAGCCAGTTGTGTCCTTAACAGTAGTCATTGGCTACCCTTGCTGATTGTGTTCTTTCCAAAGCTCTTTACCAAAGATGGAGCTTTGGGACTTTCATTAACCATTTAGACTGCCACATATTCTGATTATAGTATATGTGCTGCCGAAGCGAGCACTAGACTGCCACATATTCTGAATATGATTTAGTTTTTATGATAGATGATTGGACATAAGATTTAAAATACATTTACTATACCCAAAATTTGCAAGCAGCCAACTCAATAATTAACATATGTTGTTTTCCAAAATCAATATGCTGTGCATTTTCAAATAAAACAGTTTGGCATTTTTGGAGAATCCTCATATATCCCTATTTATTTGTTTCTTCAGATACCAAACTACTATAAAATTATAAAGAAACCAATGGACTTATCCACCGTGAAAAAGAAGCTTCAGAAAAAACATTCCCAACACTACCAAATCCCAGATGACTTTGTGGCTGATGTCCGTTTGATCTTCAAGAACTGTGAAAGGTTTAATGAAGTATGTTAGCTTCCAAACTATAAAGTCTTGGATTATTAGTTTTCGGTTTTTGCTTGTTTTTGTTTTTTTTTTAAATCTTATTTTTCTTTCCAAAAGATTTTTCTAATTTGACTCAAAATTTTTTTTTCTGCTGCAGTTCTGTCAAAAGTAAAATTTGATTGCATCGCAGCTCTAAAGAAGTATGTTTACTGTGTATAACTTGAAGTATATTGGATATGCCTTTTTGAATAAGTTGAGGGTTGAGATACACAAGTATAGAGAGTAGTCTGTAGTTAAGTATATTTTGTGGGAAATGATTATAAACAGCTTATATTTGATAGGGTACATTTAGAAAAAGGATTTGTACTGGTTCCTTTGATTTTGTTTTTAATGTAGGTTAATAATATTAGTCTATTAAATGTAGAACCCTAAAATCATTAATCTCTGGTGGCTCATCTTGAATCATAGGCCAGAGTATATAATGTTAAGTTTTCTGATCTCAGCAATAAGACTTTCATTAATTTTGGTTATGTATTTTTTGAGGATAAGGATGGGCTATCCTTGAGGGAACATGTGATCTATAACTCCTTCAAGGAAATTTTGTTTTCTTTGAGAAAAGGCAAGTCTCCTGTGGTTAAGGAAGATTTTCATTTTTCTAGGAGAAGAAAATGGAATTGGATAAGAATCTACAGAATATTTAGAAAGATCAAAAGCGTAAAAGATCTTCTTTATTGCTGATGAAATTTGGTGCCATATGACTATTACTAAAAGCATGTTGAATCATTTAAAGTATACTCATAGCTACCTCTGCAAGCATCTAGGTGATCTTTTTAAAATTTGGGGAAAAAAATAATCTTTATAGGTTAAATGTATAGTGTAGTAGTATACCACAGAGAGTATAGTAAAACCTTACTTACTTGAAGTTAAATTGATACAGTCCTAAGTTTTTTGTCATATTTTGTAATCCAATTAGATTATTTTCAAATAAATGTGCTTTTGTGAATTGTAGCTAACATTTGCAAGGAAGACACATTTTATCTGCGTTAGTGATAGTTAAATAGTTTATGGTTAACAAATTGCCATACAGATAGAATTCTGATAAGTGGTTTGTTGATGGTTTGGTAGTTTTTAAAAAAGCAACATTTCTTAAATGATTTATTTTTTGGTCTTAATTAGATTGATGTATTCACTTGACCTCCATTTCAGATTGACTTTACTAATTCAGAATTTGAAACCATTCTTGAGGTTTCACAGTAGCTTTAGCAACAGAACGTTGTAAAGAAAGTAGTTCCATGTTCCATAGAATTTTAGAAAGCACTTGATCTGGTTATAGCAATTTGTTCCCCCTAATATGGCTGACTTTCGTCACCAATCCTATGCAGTTTCATAACTTTAGAAAGGATTATAATTTCCCTTTTTTTTTTTTGACTCTGGTATCCTTTTTAGATGATGAAAGTTGTTCAAGTTTATGCAGAAACACAAGAGATTAATTTGAAGGTAAGCTTTTCAGACCATGCAAACTTGGTGAAGGAATATGCATTACCAATAGGTGAATATTCCTATCTTTTGCTTGCAGGCTGATTCAGAAGTAGCTCAGGCAGGGAAAGCAGTTGCATTGTACTTTGAAGATAAACTCACAGAGATCTACTCAGACAGGACCTTCGCACCTTTGCCAGAGTTTGAGCAGGAAGAGGATGATGGTGAGGTAACTGAGGACTCTGACGAAGACTTTATACAGCCCCGCAGA
The DNA here is from genome assembly GCF_053574225.1 of Canis aureus. NCBI lineage: Eukaryota > Metazoa > Chordata > Mammalia > Carnivora > Canidae > Canis > Canis aureus. The sequence continues at coordinate 12,597,592 of NC_135622.1, forward strand.
AAACGCCTAAAGTCAGATGAGAGACCAGTACATATAAAGTAAAATGACATGAACTTAAATAATTGTTTTAAAAAGAGAAAGAGAGAGAAAAGAAAACTTTTTATTTAAGTGTTGCTGGAATATCCTGCCTGCAATGGGCACCTCCTTGACGAAGCTGATAGCTTTTACACAGTATTAGATTGAAGTAATGGACAGAAGTCACTTCTTGCGAAGAAAGGGGGAGAGAACTCTATTTGCAACTTTAAAAGTAAAAAACGAAAAGTAAAAGTGAAATGATTTGAAGATTTCTGTTACTAAAAAGGATGGTTCTTTAGAATGGCAGATGTTGGTGATCATGTGGTATTGATTGCTGCAGGATGCTGGTGTACAAGTAAATACTTGAAGGTCATGTCGTTTGATAAATTGTCTCTTGGACAAGAGTGCACAGCTATTAAAAACGACTTCCATGCCTCCCCTTCCACACACATACATACCAGTTTTTTTTCTAGGTAAAATCAAAGTTGCTCAGATTCCGCTTTGATGTCAATGCAGATGTGCATTGAATCATGCCATTATATTTTTTCTCCCTTTGATGCTGTTGGACCTTAGTTTTTATATTGGTTTAAAGAACTCAACAGTAGTTTTATTTTCTATTTATACCTGGAGTCTAGGAAACATCATTGATCATCATTTAATCAATTTTAATGGTCTGCTGAAATAAATATGGTAACTTTTCAGTGGCAGATCATATAGTAGTCATTTCCAGAGAAACACTTCCATGGAATCGCACTTCCCAGTCAGATCATTTAATCATAAAGTTACTCCCATCAAAGGCAGAATGTTTGTTTCAAAATTAATCTAGTTTTCTGTACATTTAAATTTGATTGAGAAGGTGACCACTGGCTCTTATCCAGTCTTCCTTCATATCAGTTTTCTGATAGACCACTATTGGCAAACAATAATCTGTCAACTACCAAATGTGTAAAATTTTCTGTATTTCACTTTGTCTTATTTGTAAATAGTGAACTAAAACTTCTGGCAGATCAGCAACATTTGCTGAGCCTGTTTTTTAAGCTAATGTGTATTCTTACTAATGTTCCTATCAAGAATGGATTTGTAATATATGCTGTCTATTTCTAATGTTCACATTCATATTTTGAGGTTCTATCTTATTTTAATAGAGAACAGACTTCTCAGAAAATCTTCAGAAGCAGCTTATTATTAAATATCAAAACTATTAAAATAAACCCGGTGGGGTTAGATTACTCATCTGTCCACCAAGTGGGACATTTGCATGGACTGGGGGCTTAACGGACTTAGAAGAGGCCTGTAAGTAAATCCTGAAAATGAGCCAATCCCCACTTGAATGGTTACTGGAGTAAACCCACCTTTACTACCCTGAGTTCAGCCCCTGAGACAGGTAAACCACCTTGGCTTGGTTTCATTTTTCTTCTCTTCATTTGTGATGCTCAGATCCAAGATGTGTGTTCTAGACTGTGTACAGGCTTCTCTTTTGTTGGATTAAAAAAAATTTAGTCCTACTTTTGTATGGACACCTTAAAATATAAAGTGACCAAAATAGAAGACTTGCCATTAGATATTTTTCAGACGTCAGCAGATTTGTGGCAAATCGTTTGCCTTTTTAAAACTTCAGCTTCTGCAGTTCGGACAGTAGACTACTCAGTAAAAATTATTTGACATAATTGTCTAAGGTAAATATTTTTTAGTGCATATTGAATCAAATAAAGTGCTCTAAAGAAATTATTATACAAATTCCTTTGGGTTTTTCTTTTCTTAACAAGTGTTGGGGGTAAACATGAATATTATTCAGGCCTTCTGATGGTGTATGTAAGTGGTGTTGATTTTATTACAGCTGTTGACTAACTTCATTCTGTGGCTTCTTTTTAGCTTCTTGTTATAAGTTCAGCTTTAAAATTTACACCAAACTTTTATCATTTTACTCAAATTTCAGGTACGTAAGAAGAATTTTCTTAAACGAGGGAGAGAATCATTTTAAAATGCTTTATTTATGTGTATTTCCCTCTTTACCACCACATTTATGATTTCAGTTTATCAGGAGTCATATCTAAGGGCACGTTTTGGAAAGCACTGAGTAGCAGTATAACTTCCTTTTGTCAAGCCATTGATTTCTAATATTTTACACTTGCTCTTCAGATGAATCCTTTCATGATTCTTAGAAAAAGTCTTATACATAGGTTCTATCCATGGGGGAGAAATTAAATTTTAAGTAAATATTTATTTCTTGATATTTGGGGCCTTAAAAGATAGTGTTCCCTTTCTATGTGAGGTGGAATTCTTTTTTTTTTTTTTTTTTTGAGATTGGTTTTTGAAAAGCCACTTTATTGTCAACGTGTAATATGCTCCATTTCTCTTAATAGAAGACAGTTCATACTACTGAGAATTTACTATTAAGTAAATAGCTGTCAACCACCCTTAAATGAGGGTTTAGATTTCACTGAAGCTTTTTTTCTTGTACACTAATCACTGTGTTCTTAAGCTGATTTGTTCAGCCACTATCTAATATAACCGGTAAAAAATATAAAAACTTAAATTGGTATTCAGATATCTTCATGTTTTTCTACTAGTTTATTTTTCAAAAACAAACATTGAATGTCAATTCCTGAAGGCAATTTAATTACTCTTTGTTAAAAGGCAGTATTTTAGATTTGGAGATGTTAAATTTTTTTTTTCTTAAAGAAGAGTGCAAAGTTTTGTAGTACTTCAGTTCCCATCGCCCATTAGAACACTAAGAACAAAGTGTTCCTCAGTCTGTTCTACTGGCCTTTATTTGTATTTGTTTTAGCACTTGGTTCAGCTGATTCACTGAGTAAAAGAATTGTTTTGCAAGGTGAAGCATGTAGTATTCCAAAGTATGGTAAGATTATAGGTCATGTTCTATATAGAAATATCAGATCATGACCACAGAGAGATGATAAGGCATTGGATCCCCTGTTGAAATTTGTCTTTTTGGAATCAACAAGGTACTTTCTGACTTCTATGTCTTATATAAGGGAATTTGAAATAATATTAGTTAATTCTCACTTTTTGTTGTAATGGTTTTTGAGATTTTTAGTTAATCCAAAGAAATAATGCTTTTAATTAGAAGCAAAGGTTTATAGTGTACAAATTGTAGGTTTATCAATTACCTCAGCAGGTATCCTGCCATGTAATTATTAGTGATTAGTATTAGTAAGCCAGTAGATTTAGGTCTTCTGACTGTGCCCTTGGATTTTGGCCTACCGTATGTTATTCAGCAATCTCTTAGTATCCAAAACGGGAGTAGATGCTGCGGCCCCCTCTTCCTTGGCCTTTTAAGTCCCTTACCCTTTTCCAATGAACAACACAGGAAATAGAAAAATCTCATTTCTTGTTGAAGTCAGCACTGCTTATTTGCATACTCAGCATTGGATCGGTGAGTAGTTTTATAAAATCCACCTACCCCAACTCCCCTAATTAAAACAATCATTCTTAATTCATACCATCTGTATTAATAATCTGCTGAAGATGATCCAAGGTTTTCAAGGTTTATCAGTTTGATCTTGAACTGAACCTGGATGCTTTGTTTTATTTTTCTCACAGTTCTCTCCTCCTTGATAAAGCAATAACACTGCTTTAAGTCTGTTGCCTAATAGGCACGTCATAGTCCTCTCTCGGATGGTGATTTTATAGGAAAGTTTGTATGCATATCACCCAGTCTATCTTTTAAAAAAATAAGAAATTTAAATGTATGCTGGAGCTTATGACAATATATTGTGGCATTTTATTTTAAAAATTGGGGAAAGTTGCATATTTTTTTAAAAGTAAGTATTTGAGTAAAAAAAAATTGAAGGTACTTTTTTAAGAAAAAAAAAATTTATATGCCACAGTTTACATAGACATTTCAGATTTCAACATGTACTCTTGGATATAATGGTTTCTTTTATTGGCCAAAATGCATGTAAAGCATATCTTTCATCTTAGTTCCTTGTGTTTGCCTTCGTGGTCTTTTATATATTTTTTATTGTATCTGAGAAAATTATCTTCAAAAATAGGTCAATTTGGATATATTTGTCATAATCATACTACAAAATGTACAAAATTAAGTTTAGCCCTTTTCTAGCAAGTAATCTTTAAAGTCAAAAATGCTGTTCTTTTAAATTCACCAAATTTGTATGTGGGAAGGCACTGAAATGATTTTGTAAGTGCCACTGCAATATTCCCTTTCAGGTGTGGCCTAAATTTCAGTCTTACGAAGGAAGTGCTTGTCTGCTCCTAGTCTGAAAAATGTAGGCATTTACTATGTTTTAAATCACAGTGAAACATGTATATAAGCCTATGAAAATGGTATGTGCAATCTGAAAGCCTGTTAATTTTCTATGTAGACATACACACGAAAGGGTTAAATTTACAGCCTTACTAGTTCCTTGCTTCCAGTATTTCAACTGGTCTCCTCCCCTCATTATTATTATTATTCCTACTATTACTACAACTATTATTTTTGCACATAATTAACTACCCTTCAATATGATTCTTAAAGAAAAAGTGCTGTTTCTGTGGTATTGTATTCTCTAAATAATCATATTTAATTTTTTAAAACAAGGTTGCAGTTTCTAATTGTTCCGTTCCTGTGTTTTTTGCTGGTGTGTATTAAAAGCAAGATTTTCTTTTTCATGGTTATTTAATACATTAGCTGCCTGTAAATATTTCTTGTTATAATGCTCTGGAATGTGTTGTAGAAGTTGTATTAGATTAGTTTAAAGCCTTGTTTGAAAGCCACATTGTTTTGGTTATTTCTATTAAATTAGAAAATTGAAAAAGTTTGCAAATGAATTCCTTTTTTTCTTCCTCTTTAAGTTGAGATTTAATCATTTAAGTTTATTTGAAAAATGTATACTCCGTGCCGGGCACTGGAGATACAGAAGTGAACAAGATAAAATAGAGTCTCTTCCTTCACAAGTGGTTAGACTCTATTTGAGAACAATGTGTATTGTGATAGGGATCAACACAATATGGTAGAAACATATAGGAAAGGGACTAACACCAAACTTCATTGATGAAGAAAGTGATCTCTTTCATTCCTAAAAATATAATGATAGGAGACCAGGCAAAGAGAGAGTGACGAGAGAATAAAATATAGAAAAGTCTGAAAATGAAAGGGAACAGAAATATATTCCAGGACCTGAGAAGTTCAGTTTGGAGTAGAGTATAACTTGGAGTAGTAAAATACTAAGCTGGAGAACTGAGACAGGGTCCTTTTTAAAGCAGTGCCTTGAAAGTCATGTTAAAGGGTTTGGGGCTTTCACTGATGGCAACAAGGAGCCTGTGAAGAGTTATGAACAGAATAGGTCTTGGAGAGTGGACATAATCAGACTTGCCTTTTTGAAAGTTCGTTTTAAACTGTGAAGAATGGGTTATGGAGAATATTGAAAGTGGAGAGGGAATTGTAGGCTGTGAATAATCCAGGTGACCCCTAAACTAGCTATCTGGCAGTGGAGATGGAAACTAGAGAGATTTAGAACAGAAAGTAAGCATATTTTAAATGCACCTATTAAAAAGAGTGGGAAAAAAGATTATAAGTGGAGGGGAATGGGTTCATTTTGGGGATATGTTGAGTTTAAGGTACCTGTGGAAAATTAAGGTGCAGGTGTCCATGGTTCTGGTGCTTATGAGAAATAACTAGACTGCAGACAGAACCTCCAAGATCCATCAGGAATCCCGTCTATCTTATTATCATTGAAATTGACTGGCACATGATAGGCATTCAGCAAACACCTATCAAAAGATGAGCGATTAGCATAATGTTGTTAACTAAAACAATGTAAAAATAACAAAATTGCCTAGGAAATTTATAGAATGAGAAGAGTAGGATACTTATAGTAACAGAGGAAACATTTAAGGAGTATATTTTATTTTTTATTTTATTTTATTTTATTTTATTTTATTTTATTTTATTTTATTATTTTATTTTATTTTTTTTAAGGAGTATATTTTAAAAAGACTCTAGGGACACCTGGGTGGCTCAGCGGTTGAGCATCTGCCTTTGGCTCAGGGCATGATCCCATGGTCCCTGGATCGAGTCCACATCGGGCTCCCTGCATGGAGCCTGCTTCTCCCTCTGCCTGTGTCTCTGCTTGCCTCTCTCTCTCTGTCTCTCATGAATAAATAGATAAAATCTTTAAAAAAAAATAAAAAGACTCTACAAGAAGACTGTAGGTTAGTCATGAGGAAAGGCAGAGGAGCCATAATGGAAGATGAGAGAGGTTTTATAAGGGGTTTCAAAAGGAGTATCATTGATATGAAGTGTTAGAGCAAGAGATGAAGTGAAGGTAAAGTGGCCACTAAGTTGAGCAATATAGAAGCCATAGATAACCTTGGAAGAACTATTCCATTTTGAGCAGCGTTAAGCATACAGTGGGTTAGATTGAGTATAGATTGTTTTCCAAGGAATTTAGCCTTGGCTTTTCTTTAGGTTATGCAGAACTATGACCATGAATAACCAAGCGAAATACCAGAATGGAACTTCCAAATTGCTACCTTTCTGGATGTATTTTGTGTGGTGGAAAAATCATGAGTTTTGGCCTTGTACACTTTAGTTTGAACTGGTAAACTTTGGTTAACCAGTTACCTATATGAACTCTGAGCTTCACTTTAATTTTTTGTGAAATGTGTGATTTCCAGGTCTTGTAAGTAATAAACCTTTATTTCTTCAGTTTCCTGATGGTTGTTGCTGAAGTGTCTTACAATAATAATAACTGGCCATGGAGGCCAGTCCAGCCACACCATTATTTATTGGTAGATTGAGACCAGTACAAAACAAAAGCTCCACCTTTATCACCTGTAACATTTTTACCAAAAATATTTGAGAATCTAATCATATGAAATAATTAATTTTATTTATTTACTCATGAGAGACGCAGAGAGAGAGAGAGAGGCAGAGACACAGGCAGAGGCAGAAGCAGGGTCCATGCAGGGAGCCCAATGGGGGACTCAATCTCGGGACTCTAGGACCACGTTCTGGCCGAAAAGTGCAATGTAGGACATTTGCAAAGATGCCTGATGTGAATTTTTAAAGTAACTGTTGGGTAAAACAGGTAGGGAGACCATTATAGATCAAAAAATAACATGTAATGGCACGTGGGTGGCACAGTTAAGCATTGGACTCATGGTTTTGGCTCAGGTCATGACCTCAGGATTGTGCGATTGAGCCCCGCATCAGCTTTGCGCTCAGCTCAGAGTCTACTTGGCTTTTTCCCTCCATCTCCTGTCCTCCATCCCCATGCTTACTCTCCAAAATAAATCTTAAAAAACAAAACAAACGAGTAATGCATTAAATTAGATTTGATCTTGAATTAAGTAAACCTGGAAATTAAAGCCATCTTAGAGACATCTGTGGAGATTTGTATAGAATTCTTAATGATATGGAACGTTTAGTTTTCTTAGGTGACAATAGTTTCTTGCTTACACAGGAGAATATCCTTTTTTTTAGGAAATACATACTGAAATATCTAGGAATAAAATATCTAAGAATATCATTTGATTAGGCAAAATGGGTGTGTGTGTAAAATATATATATGATATAGTGTGGATGTGGCAAAATAACTGGTGAATCTTAGTGAAAAGTAGGGTGTTTATTTTATTGCTATTTCAAGTTTTTGAAGACTTGAAAGTTGTCAAAATAAGGTTTAAACGAGGGTAGAACAAAAGTATGAATCCAAAGAAGTATTGAAAAAGACAGTTACTGCCAAGGTTCTGCTAATCCTTTTGTGTCCTAAAGACTTTGGAATAGGCTAAGCTTTAGGGAGACTAGGGCCACAACATAGGTGTGAAGTCAGAGTCAGATAATCTTCCAAAACCTGGTACCTCAAAATATGACACATTCAGTGAAAGAATGAGCCAGAATACCGTACCTCAAGAGAGAAGAGAAAACTGGCTAAGTGAAGAATAAAAAAAGTTCTCCCCTGAGAATTGGTGTCTGCAAGCTAACACTTAAAACAGGTTTGGAACCCGACTTACACTTCTCTGTGTCATCAGAAAAACTAAGGCTTAAAGTATATCAGGTTAGAAATGATTCCAGGCATTTAAACAAGTGTTGGTACTCAAAATTTTAAGGAAGGTACTTCAGGGATGCCTGGGTGGCCCAGCGGTTGAGCATCTGCCTTTGGCTCAGCGGGTGATCCCAGTTTGGGGATCGAGGAAAATTAAAACGTGAAGCCTCCAGAAGTGACCCTATAAGCAAACAGCAGATGTAGAAAACACATCTGCAGGATCCTCACAGGGAGCCTGCTTCTCCCTGTCTCTGCCTCTGTGTCTTTCATGAATAAATAAAATCTTTAAAAAAAGTACTCCAAACCCAATCTCAAAGAATTTTTAAAGATAGTGTTACAATATTCTTGGACTCATTCAGAGTCACAAAAATGAGGAACAAGTCATTATTTAAAAATTAGGAGGAAGAGCAGAATCTGGCTTGTAATGATTGCAGACATTGAAATTACTATTTTTTCAGACATTGGAATTACTGATAAGTATGTTCAGAGACTGAAAAGGCTTATTATCTCTAAACTTGTGATGGCATTGTAATATATTGGTTATATTAGTGATATAAAAAGTGTATCCTTCAATACATGATCGCTTAGATTCAATGAAATACAAAATGCATAAGGAATAAAAGAGTGTCCAAAAATTGAGAAAGAATAAGAAGCTTAAAAATGGTATAGGTGGATAGGGATAATGGGTACATGGGAGGAAAAATCAGATTTGAGAATAAAACATCTAGAGAAGAAAAACATACAGATCAAAGAAGACCAAGATAAATTAATACAGTATGCAGTACAGTACACAGAATATATGAAGGAGAAGTTAAAGGTCACCAAGAGCAAATGGTGAAGGCCAGTGAACATCTTCTAGAGTACCAGAAGAATGATATAGAGAATAGTTAGGGATGGTATTTTGGCTGAGAACTTTTCACATTTACTTAAAGTCATATCAGATTTGTGGAGTTTAGAAAATCAACATCTAGACCTACTGAGCTAAGTTCTGGAAGATCAACAAAATATAGGACCTACACAACTGAGAAATTAGAGTTGACACTCTTATGAAGCAAACTACCAAAAATAAGTCTTTAAAAGAGCAAAAGAAGGCTTACGAAGTTCATGGTAATTAGTGCTACAGCTACTTGAGAACAACAGTGAAAACCAGAAGACAATGGGGTAATATTTTCAGATAGAGGAAGCTATCAATCTAGAATTTTATACCTAATAAAACTAAGAAAAAAGGGGGCAAGGTCATTTTGTATAAAAAGTGAGAGCTTACTATCGACATGTCTTCATTAAATGCATTCTTGGTTTGCTCCTGGAAAAACAAGTTTTAAGACACAAGAAGTAATCATGACCAAAGAAAATGGTTAATGAGGGTAACCTAAACTCAAGTTTTGAGTTAAAAAGTGAACCAGATGACTTCTAGCATGACAGTGCGATTACTTCCCTGCTTCCAAGGAAAGTGGTGAAAATTAAAACGTGAAGCCTCCAGAAGTGACCCTATAAGCAAACAGCAGATGTAGAAACATCTGTGCAAACAGCAGGTGAAGAAACATCTTTTTAAGAAAACTTACGAAAATGCTGTAGGGATGGTGAGTCTGTGACATTTGTTTTTTTTGTTGTTTTGTTTTGTTTTGTTTTGAGTCTGTGACATTTGAATGAAGGTTTCTCCCTAGCTCCTTACTCCAGCTCAGCAACATGGAGACTCTAGACTGCTACAGCCAAAAACAGAAGGCTTTGTCTTTCTCAGCTTCCAATTGAAAAGCTATCTTCCTGGGAAAAGCAAGACCTGTCTTTCCCATCCTATCTCCAAGTGCCTGTTGCTGAGGTGTAGTTTCAAGTGAGTGTGATTCAGAAGTCTATAGGTCAGGGTGGGTCATATTCTTTTCAGCCCCCACTCAGAGAGTGGAGGCTCTATCTTGGGTAGGGCATGCTTAGAATTATGGGGACAATGACCACCTTTGCCCTGGCACATGAGGTGGTGATTCTATACCAGGAAAGACAAGTGAGAAGGCCCCAGGCTACTTACCTGCTCCCTCCACTGAGCACTAAGCTTCTCAAGTAGGGGTGTCATTCAGAAGTTTCACATTATTCCAGCTAAGCCTTGGCTTTGAGATTTTTAACTTGAGAAAGAGGCACTTTATGAAACTGATAGCTTCTAATCTTTTCCAAAAGAAGACTTCAGTTGTAATAGCGGCAAAATTCAAGTGTGAGGGCACAGCACTGGAGGTTATGACAAAAGGCAACTGAAGAGAGAGAGATTCAAAATGTAGTCTAAACTCTAGGTTAGTTGGTTTGCAGGAGAGAACCGGGAAATAAGCCCGAAAGAGCCATCTTGGAATTATAAGATTATCACACACAGATCTCAGTAACTATGCCTTTAAAGGAGCCAGGATATGATTGGATTAGTTTATAGTTTATTTATGCCCCACAGCTTATTGAAAACAATAAAGCAGATGGCAATTACTGGAGTTTAACAACTGGCCTAGTCAAAGAATATGGGAGCCCTTTCAAACCCACTGCCATCCCAGGGAAATTTACCCAAAGCTATGCTTTCTCAAGGAAAAACATCAGAGGCTTATGCTGGATCAGGGGAGGGAATACAGTTAACTAAAATAATTCAGCCGGTTGCTAAACAACAGTCACTTGGGGTGGAAGTAGAGAAGGACCAGTTGGTATGTTATCTAAAATTTCCAGTCCCCAACAAATAATCATGCAGAGAAACACAAAAGTATAAGTCACATGCTAGAAGTAAAGCAGGCAATAGAAACTGCCAGTGAGAGTAACCAGGGTTGGATTTATAAGGGAAAACTTGAAAGAAGTCCTTCTGAACATGTTCCCAGAACTAAAGGAAACTATAGTTAAAAAGTAAATGAAGGTATGATGTCAATGTCACATCAAATGGAGAATATCAATAAAGAGATTGATATTAAAAAGAGCCAAATAAAAATTCTGGAGTTGAAATGTATAACTGAAATAAAAAATTCACTAGAGAGACTGAACAGTAGACTTGAGCTGGCAGAAGAAAGAATAAACAAACTTGGAGATAGAGCAACAGAGAGAAAATTGAGAAAAATTCACGCAGCTTCATAGAAATTTGGGATGCCATTAAGCACACTCTGACACATACCTAATGGAAGTACCAGAAGGAGAGGAGAAAAAGAAGTAAAAATATTCAAAGATGTAATAGCTTAAAAATTCCCCAGAGTATTACAGAAACAATAACATAAGACCACATAAATGCTTATTTCCTTCCTCTTGATACAAAAAGTGGGACTGGATAAAACATTATGTATGTGGTATATCATTGGGGTCATACAGAAATGTAATATATATATATTTGCTAATAGCATAAAGGGAGTGGGTTGGAGGGAATTTGTATAAGCCTAAGAAAATTACCCTATTTGTTGAGTTTGTAACATCAAAGGAAGTTTATATATAACAACATCACAAAAAGGAGGAAACAGAAGAGTAATGTTCCTATATGGAATTAGCTTAGTATAAATCAAAAGCTCATTCTGATAAGGTGTATATGGTAAAGCCTAGAGCAACTTAAAAATGATAAAACAGTGGAAATTCACTAAAGAAAATACTTTGGAAATTATTCACTTGAAGCAAAAGAAAGCATTGAAGGAGGAATAGAACAAAAGAGACATGAGAAATAGAAAGCAAAAAAGTAAAATCGTAAGACATCAACAATATAATAACATTAAATATGATGTGTTAAACAATTAAAATTACAGAGATTGTCAGACTTGGTAAAAAAGACCTGATTCAACTCTCTACTGTCTGCAGGAAACACACTTTAGATTACAAGATACAAATAGATTGAAAGTAATAGGAGGAAATAAGTCCTATGCTGCAAACAGCAATCACAACAAAGCTAGAGTGGTTGTATTTTAAGAGAAAATAGGTCTTAATACAAAAATCAAAGAAGGCACATTTTATAATGATAAAAGTGTCAATTGACATCAGGAGACTTAATTCTAAACATATGTACACCTAATAACAAAGCACCAATATACCTGAAAACAAAAACAGAGATGAAGGGGAAAATAAATGCACAACCACAAAAGTGGTTGGAAACTTCAATATTCTACATTTCAATAATGAATAAAAAAGTATAACAAAAGAAGATGAACAACACTACAAACTAACTGATCTAATAGACATTTGTAGAGCACTCAAAAGACAACAGATATATATATATATTCTTCAAGTGTGTATGGAACGTTCTCCAGGGTAGGTCATATGGTGAGCCATAAAACAAACCAATAAACTTAAGAGAATAGAAATAGTGCAAAGTATGTTCTTTAGCAGCAGTGGAATAAAATTAGGAATCAATAACCGGAAAAAAGTTGAGAAAAATCAGAAATAGGTGGGATTATTGAACACGACACTTCAAATAACCAATAGGTCAATAAAGAAATCGAGAAATCAGAAAACCCAATGAGATTAATGAAAATGGCACAATATTACAGAAGTTATTAAATTCAGCTTAAAGAGTGCGTAGAGGGAATCTTAAGAGTTGTAAATTCCTATATTAAGAAAGATTTCAAATCAATAATGTGACCTTAGAAAGTTCACATTTATTTTTTCGAAATAAAAAAATTATAAGAATGCAGTAAAGAATTGTATGACAACAAATGAGATAACCTAGGTGAGATGGATAAATTCCTAGAAAGATAAACTAAAACTCACTAAAGAAAAAATACAATTTCAATAGACCTGTAACAAGTGAAGAATCTGAAGTAGTAATTTAAAACAAAACTATACATACAAAAAAGCACTGGCACAGCTGGCTTCATGACTTAATTCTAGTAAACATTTAAAGAAGAATTAAGGCCAATTATTCACAAACTCTTCCTAAAAAGAGAAAAACGAAAACTTCTCAACTCCTTTTATATGGCTTTTATTACACTGGTACCAAAACCAGACAAGACATCACAAGAAAAGACTACAGGCCAGTATGTCTCATGAATATGAATGCATAGATCCTCAACAAGATACTTACAAAATGAATAAAACAACATAAAAAAGAATTCTACACCATGACTGAGCAGGATTTATCCTAGGGATGCACAGTTGGTTCAACACCTGGAAATCAATGTAATACATTGTATCAATACAATAAAAAAATTACATGACCATCTCAGATTCCAGGAAAGCATTTGACTGGATCCAATGCCCAACACTCAACAAACTAGGAATAGAAGGGAACTTCCTCAACATGATTAAGGGACTCAATAAAAAATCCTTAGCTAACATCAGATTTAAAAGATCAAATGCTTTTTCTCAGTCATTAGGAAAAAGGCAAGGATATCTGCTCTTACTACTGTTCAACATTGTACTGGAGGTTCTAACCACAGCCTTTGGGCAAGAAAAAGAAATGAAAGGCCTCCAAATTGGAAAGAAAGAAGTAAAATGATCTCTATAGGTGACATGAGCGTATATAGAGAAAATCCTAAGACACTAAAAATCTATTAGAACTAATAATCATGTTCAGCAAGGTTGCAAGATCAAAGATAATATACAAAAATATATTGCATTTCTATATACTTGCAATGAACAATCAAAATGAAATTGAAGTAATTCCATTTATAATAGCATCAAAAAACTTAGGAATTAAATTTAACAAGTGCAAAATTTGTACTCTGAAAACTACAAAACATTGAAAGAAATTAAAGAACATCTAACTACTTGGAAAAATCTCATGTTCGTAGATCAGAAAACTCAAGATTGCAGTATTCAAACTGATATATGGATTCATTGTAAACTCTATCAAAATCCCAATTGATTTGTTGAAATTGACAAGCTGATTTTAAAATTCATTCAGAATTGCAGGGGACCCAGAACAGCTAAAACAATCCTAAAAAAAGAATGAGGCCTCACACTTCCCCCATTTCAAACCTATCTACAAAGCAATGATAAGACACACTAGTACTGGGACTCCCTGGGTGGCTCTGCAGTTTAGCGCCTGCCTTTGGCCAGGGTGTGATCCTGGAGTCCCGGGATTGAGCCCCATGTCGAGCTCCCTGTGTGGAGCCTGCTTCTCCCTCTGCCTGTGTCTCTGCCCACTCCCCCGTCGGCCTTTCACTAATTAATTAATTAATTAATTAATTAATTAATTAATTTTAAAAAAGACACACTAGTACTGGCACAAGGACAGAAATAGATCAGTCAAATAGAATTGAGAGTCCAGAAATAAACCCATACTTTGGTCATCTGATTTGCTAACAAGAGTACCAAGATGATCCAATGGGAAAGGAACAGTCTTTTTAACAAATGTTAATAGTTAAAAAAATATATATTAATCGTTCACCTGGATAGCCACGTGCATGTAAATGTAAGAGCTAAACTATAAAACTTTTGGAAGACAACATAGGGAAAAAATCTTCATTATCTTGTGTTTTGCAGAGCATTCTTACATGTGACGCCAAAAGCATAAGGAACAACAAAAAGATAAATTTGACATCAAAACTAAAAAATTTGTTCATCAAAGGGCACCATCAAGAAAGTAAAAAGACAACCCACAGAATGGGAGAAAATAACATACAAATCCTATATCTGATAAGGGACTTGTACCCAGAATGTATAGATTTTTTAATTCATTCATTCATTCATTCATTTATTCATTCAAAAGCCCATTGCAGAGCCTGATGTAGGGCTCAATCTCTCACCTTCAGATCATGACCTGAGCTTAAATCATGATTCAGATGCTCAATTGACAGAGTCACCCAGGCCCCCCTGTATAAAAATCTTTTAAGGGGCTCCTGAGTGACTCGGTTAAATGTCTGTTGTCAGCTCAGGTCATGATCCCAGGGTCCTGGCATTGAGCTCCACGTCCGACTCTGCTCGCTGGGAAGTCTGCTTCTCCCTCTGTCTGCTGCTCTGCCTACTTGTGCTCTCTTTCTTTCTCTCTCTCTCTGGCAAATCTTTTTAAAAATCTTTTAAAATTCAATAATAAAAAGACAACCCAATTAAGAAATGGGCAAGGATCTGAATAGACATTTCTCCAAAGAAGATATACAA
Organism: Canis aureus; assembly: GCF_053574225.1. Taxonomy (NCBI): domain Eukaryota; kingdom Metazoa; phylum Chordata; class Mammalia; order Carnivora; family Canidae; genus Canis; species Canis aureus. The sequence goes on from NC_135622.1 coordinate 12,612,636, forward strand.
ATGGCCAGTAAACACACTGGAAACATAATCAACATTGTCAGAAATAGGCAAAGCACATCGCAATAATACACTATTTCACACCTACTATGATGACTGAAAGTGAAAAGTCAGATAATAACAAATGTGAGAGCATGAGGAGAAATCAGAATCCTCATATGCTGCTAGTGGGAATGTAATATGGTCCGACTGCTTTGAAAAATAGCCTAGCACTATTCAAACTATTAAGAGTAGGGTTACCATATGATCCAACAATTCTACTTCTAGATGAACTTTGAAAACAGTATAGTAAGTGAAAAGACCAGTCACAAAAAAATCACATTTCAACAAGATTTCATTTATATAAAATGTCCAGAACAGAGAAATCTGTAGAGACAAAATAGATCAGTGGTTCCTTGGAGGTAGAGACTGATAACTACAGAGTACAGTTTGTTTTGGAGGTGATGAAAATGTTCTAAAACTGATAGTAGTGATGATTGAACATATTGTGAATATACTAAAAACCCTGAATTATATACTATAAATGGGTGAATTATGTGGTATTTGAAATATCTTAATAAATGTATTGAAAAAAAACCTCAAACTACTGATTTATTTTTTTTATTTTTTTAAAGATTTATTTATTTATTATTCATGATAGACACAGAGGCACAGGAGAAGGGAGAAGCAGGCTCCATGTCAGGAGCCCAAAGCGGGACTTGATCCTGGAACTCCAGGATCGAGCCCTGGGACAAAGGTAAGTGCCAAACCGCTGAGCCACCCAGGGATTCCCTAAACTACTGATTTAAAATAGCATATACATAGGAAAGGGGTGCTCAGAACATTTTTTTGGGCTTTGAGTTTTTTGACAGTGGAGTCAAAAGATGTTTGTTGGATCTTGAGTTAAACATGCACACTGAAACTTCAAACGCAACCTTTTAAAAAGAATAAAAAGCAATATGTAATATACATACAAGGAAAAGAGAGAGGGGAAAATCTAAAAGTAGGCAGGAAAGGAAGGAAGGGGAAATAATAGAAAGCATGAAACAATATGCTGGAAATAAATCCAAATATTAATAATAATCAGTATGTGTAAACAAACCAAAACGCCTAGTAGAAAAAAAAACTGTTGCATTCCATGTAAAAATCCATACATATGCTGTTTACAAAAGATATCCCTAAGATAAGGCTCTCAGAAAGGCTGAAAAAATAAACCCGGTGAAAACTAACAGTAACCACATAATGACAAGTAAATACAAATAATAAATACAAATACAAACTTGCACACACTTAATAAATTCAAAAGATAAAGGAAAGATTGGCAGAATTACAAGAAGAAATGGTCAGACAGACAAAAGACTATGAAGTTCAGTGAGGGTTTATAGAACACACCATCCAGGGCTACCTAATATATGGTAATAGAAATTAGATTAGTGGTTGCTTCTGGCGGTGAAGGTAGATTTAACTGAAAAAGGTTGCAAGAACATGAAAATGTTTTATATCTTGATTGGGATGGTGGTTACAAAAATGTGTAAATTCATCAAAATTCATCTATTTTAAATAAATGCATTTGTAGGTAAATTACATCCCAAGTTTATTTTAAAAGAATACTTTCTTAGGTTTTTGGAATTTTTTGCTTCCTAACTGTTCCACTAAAGATGTCATTTTTCCCAAGCTACTACCAATTCCTAGCTCATCATGTGGTCTTGAAATACTATTCCCACTAAAATTAATCCGATTTTCAGTGAAATGACTGATTGCAGTTTTGGTGTGGGAAATGTGTAAGACAAGCCTGGGGCGTCTTGTCATGTAAGTGAATAAAGGAAGCTAACCACTACTATTTTCATGTCATAAGGACTTAGAAGCCACTATGAAGAGGTTTTCCCTTTCCAAAATTTCAGAAAGAATTATAATTGCACTTGGTTGGAGCCCATAGTATATACTTATATTTATGAGTTCATAATGATACAAAAATTAAGATGATGAACATCTACCCTTAGAAGATGATGGAAAGCAATTCATTACCTTTAAAAATGGTAAATAAGTGGAAAGAATCAAATACATTAAAAAAAAGAAATACATTATTTTGTCTTTGCCTACATGAACTGTATCACTGGATAACCAAGTACTAGATGAGGGAAGCATTCCTTTATAAAGTTATTCTAGTTAATGAATGAAAATGAGATTATAGAATCAAAGTATCATTTTGCAACACCCAGTGAATTACTGGAGTGAGCCATCCATGGGGGGAAAGAGGAGGAAGCATGCTTCCTGATGAAAGAACACAACCCAACGTATAGGCCAAAGGAATAGAACCTGAATCTGATGAAGCCTCTGGATCCGACTGCCAATTTGTAGAGATTACAGGGCTAAGATGAACATGTTGAACTGCACCATGATTATGCAGTCAGCAAAATCCAGATTGAAACTCTATAGGTGAAATGCCCTGTGTGCATCAGCAGATATATGAGGGAAAGACGGATGGAAATTGCAACCTATGCATTAAAAGGGACTTAAAAGACATGCCAGTTAATAAAAATGGTGGGGGGGGGGGAGACTAAACTATATTGCTTCAGGATGCACTCTTGGGTTATAAAAACTTAAACTTGAAGAAATGATTCTCATAACTTGGGATGGTGGTTGCTTTCAGAGGGAGGAAGTGGGCTGCGATAGGAACAAGGCCTGGGTGTTCTGGGGTGGCTGCCAGGGTTCTATTTATGGTTTGATTGGCTAGTTACAAAGGTGTTAAGTTAACTTCATCAAAATTCACTAACCTATGCATTTGTGTGATTTTCTATATCTGTGTTTTATAATTAAAAAGTTAAAAGGAATTTTAAAAATAGATATTATGGACAACTTTATTAATTTCATCTAAATTTTCTAATTTATTGGCATAAATTTCTTGAAAAATAAAAACTAATGAAAATTCTTTTTAAAAATACTTATCCATTTTTTTTAAAGAATTTGTTTTCTTTTTTGTTTTAGATTATTTATTTATTCATGAGAGACACAGAGAGAGGCAGAGACAGAGGCAGAGGGAGAAGCAGGCTCCCTGCAGGGAGCCCGATATGGGACTTGATCCCAGGACCCCAGGATCACACCCTGAGCCAAAGGCAGATGCTCAACCACTGAGCCACCCAGGTGCCCCTATTTTATAAATGCAAGAACTGAGGCTCAGAGGGGTTGAGTAATTTACTCAAGGCCCCAGAGCTAGGAAGTGGCAGACTTCAGATTTACTCAGTTTACTTGACTTTAGATCTACGCCCTTTAGCCACTATGCCACCCTGCCTCTCGGCCCATGAAATCACTACAACCTCAGTATGAATTTGTTTGAGGGCATTCCTCCATGACAGCTTAAAAGCAAGTTGGTGTGGAGGGGTGTGTCACAGTAATTGTATGTGCGTGTGCATTGGGGAGGAGGAGATCCATCGGTCCATCAGGTCCACTCCCCTGGATCTGACACCTTGCCCACCACGTCAGGGATGTGGCATCTGCCTGGCCTTGCGAGCTGTTGCCTGCAGGTCCACCCAGGCTGGCAGTGGCTGCACTCACTGTGGAGATGTGCATCCGAGTTGGGGAGAAGACAGGTGGGCCTGTGCTTGAATGCCTGTCTTCTGCTGCTTGCTGTGCAACACGGAGAAAGGGGCCTCTGCAGCCCAGCCAGTCACTGAGCCAAGAGAGCTGCAGGGACAGGCGTGCAGGGAGAGGGCTGGGTGCAAAGGGCAGCGTGACACCAGAGCTCTGCTCCCACCCGGGCCGCACCTTGACCACATGGGAGGAAGAGGAGAACCAGCTGTTGGAGGAGGCCGAGAGAGACCTGGAGGTAGGGCTCTAGTGCTCCCTGGGACCAGGGCCATGTCTCCTTTACCTCCTGAGACCCCTTGGAAGGACGTGGGGGTGGGCGGGCAACTGAAATTCAGTGACAAATGACATAGGTGGGCACGGAAGCTGGTTGGTCAAGGACCCTGCAGGGCTTCCGATGAAGCAGTCCCTCATCATCACCAGTGAGCCCCCCACGAGGATCCCCGTTGGCCTAGGTGCAGGGAGGCTCAAGTGTTGAAACCCCTGGTTCCCTTGGAGTGTCAAGATGGGACAAAGGGGGAAGGAAGCAACGGCTGGGAGCAGAAGAAGCTCACCTCATGAAGACTGGGTCTCCCTGTGTGGGACCTTGTGCCTCTGTGTCTGCTCTTCCTTTTGCCACAGTAAGAGACATTCACCAGGGCCTGTGGCCACCAAGCCAAGGATATTTCCCAGCCTCCCTTGCATGAAACTGAGTTCAGCCAACAAGGAGTGAGCTGAAATAAGGTATCCTGTCCCCCAGCCACGCATGGGAGAGGACTGAGCGGGCACTCTCTGCTCCTCCCCTTCCTGGTGGCTGCGGCCTGGGCAAGAAGCACACGTGCCGTTTGGACCTGCAAGTGGCAACTGCGTGCTGAGGGCAGAGCTGTCCACCTGGATAACCTGTCTGCTTCTGGACTGTTACCTGACAAATGAAAGACTTCTCTCTTGTTTAAGCTCTTGTGTTCTTAGAGTGATTTGTTGTAGCCGTTGGTCCTATGCCCTAGGACATGGCCTTCTGCTTGAGGAGGTGAAGGAAGCAGGAGCAGCTGGTGGAGGTTGTCTGGCACTGACTGTATTAGGGCCTTTCCTCAGCTTTGCAGTCGGAGCCCCACTTGCCTGTGTGGGATTCACCTGCCCTGTGCCAGGAACACACACACACACACACACACACACACACACGCTGTTGGAAGCGCCTGTGGTCCCTGTGGCAGGGCAGGGAGAGCCTGTGGCAGAGGGCAGCTGACCCAAGGATGCCCAGTGCCTGAGCTGGGCCCCAGGCTGCAAAGACAGGCCAGGTCAGTCTGATCCTCCTCCTTGGACTGAGACTAACCACCTGCCCAGCCTCTTACGCTGCAATAACAGCCTGTCATGTGAAGCCTGCCATGGTTAACAGAGAGCCATAGTTCTCCCAAGGATGTGCTACCTGGAAAATGTCAAAGCTCGCACACACGGAGTTGAGGAAGGGTACCAGTCCCCTCACCTGTAGTTACTCTCAGGTTCCTAGTTGTGACCCAGGCCTTTCCCTGCATCTAGTCAGGAGCGGACCAAAGGTGACCACACGCCATGAGGGCCATGGTCCTGCAAAGAGAAAGGAGCAGGGCTTCTAGGGAGTGGGGGAGAGACAGACGCAGGAGGGGAGCAGTACCCTCCACTGCTGTGCAGATGCCCGGGTTCTTCTGGGGAGTGGAGTGCGAGTGGACAGCATGACAGCCCTTCTGGGATTTCGGATTTCCGTCTGGATGTCCTGGGGCTGCCGCTGTGTGCGGGAGGCCACCGCGTGTGTGGACTCGCCCCTCCTGGTCTCCTCTCCTCCCCCGTGCACATCATCCTAGTTAGCCAGTCTCTCTGGGCACTGCTCGGCTCCTAAGTCATTATTCTGACTCTCAGATGTTTTCCTTCCTTGGTGACATGTCTGTAGACCTATAGCCTGGCCGTTGGCATGGGCTCACAGCAGATTGCTGGGGCCAAGTCCCAGCTCTGTGGCCTTGGGCATGTCGCTTATCCTTTCTCTGCCTCGGTCTTCTCATCTGTAAAATAGGAATAATCATTATGATAATACCTGCCTCACGGGATCCTTGTGAGGATTTCATGAGTAAAAACAGTCAGCAGCACATGGCAGTCACTCAGGAAATGTTTAGTGCCGTTCTTAAACAAACTGGACTCATTTTGTATCTCCATGGTAGAGAGGTCCTTAAAAGCGATTTCTTTTTTGTTATTGAGGTATAGCTGACAGACCACATTATTAGCTCCAGGTGTGCAACATAACAATTTGATATCTGTACGTATTGTGAAGTGATCACCACAGTAGGTCTCGTGGAATTTCTTTTCCTGCGATGAGAACTTCTATGATCTGCTGCCTTAAACTTTCGAATACACAATGCAGTATTAATTATAGTCACCATGCCGCACCTTACATCCCCAGGGCTTATTTATTTTGTGACTAGAACTTTGTATCTTTTGAACTCCTTCACCCATTTTGCCCACTTCCCACCTCCCACCTCTGACCACCATCGATTTGTTCTCTGCATCTATGAGCTTGGTGTCCCTCCCTTCCTTCCTTCCTTCCTTCCTTCCTTCCTTCCTTCCTTCCTTCCTTCCTTCCTTCCTTCCTTCCTTCCTTCCTTTTAGATTCCACATATAAGTGGTATCATACAGTATTTGCTTTTTTCTTTGTTTTACTTCACTTAGCATAATGGTCCATCCACGTTGTCACAAATAGCAACATCTCATTCTTTTTATGGCTCAATAATACTCCACTTTCTATATACTGCATTTTCCTCATCTGTTTGTTCATTGATTGACTCTTGGGCTGTTTTCCAATATTGACTATTGGAAATGCTGCTGCAAAGAACACGGAGGTGTGTGTTATCTTTTTGAGTTAGTGTTTTTGTTTTCTTTGGATAGATACCCAGAAATGGGCTTGCTGGATCATATGGTAATTCTATTTTTAAGGTTTCGAAGAATCTCTGTAACATCTTCCATAGTGACTGCACCAATCCCACCAACAGTGCACAAGTGTTCTTTTTTCTCCACATCCTTGCTGGCCCTTGTTGTTTCTTGTGTTTTTGATGTTAGCCATTCTGACAGGTGTGAGGTGATAGCTCTTTGTGGTTTCAATTTGCATTTCCCTGATGGTGAGTGATGATGAGCATCCTAAAAGTGATTTCTTTTCAAATAAAGCACATATTATAATATCTAGGGGCTTGGGGGAGATATTGTCTGGTTTCATGTGTGGATGGGAGTTCTGCAGTGTGCGCCCTTTAGACTGAACCTGGCTCAGCCTGTCTCCTGCGGGCAGTTCACCTGGGTCCTCTTGCACAGGGGTGGCACTCAGGGTCCCTCTCGGGGTAGGCCTGGGAGAGGAGGAGCCGGGCTTGGAGTGAGAAGCAAGCCTGACGGATCCTGGCTGTGTAGTCTCAGACCTGGGTAGCCCCACAAGTCGGAGAGTTCTCACATGTGAGAAACGCAGTGGGCACAGTCTCAGAGGAAGGGCCTGAGGACACACAGAGAGAAAACTGCATAGAAATTCTTCGAGATAAATAAATAAAATCTTTAAAAAAAAAAAAAAAAGAAAGAAATTCTTCGAGAGGAGCAGTGTGAAGAAGAAGAGGCGATAACGACCCCCAGACCGGCCAAAGCCCACGAGCCACTGCATCCCCCCGTCCAGTGCTTACGTCCACCGCTGTCACCACCACACCCAAGAGAAAGGCTGAAGGGGATGCTAAAGGAGATAAAGCCAAGGTGAAGGATGAGCCACAGAGAAGATCTGCAAGGTTATCTGCTAAACCTGCTCCTCCAAAGCCAGAGCTCAAGCCTAAAAAGGCCCCTGCAAAGAAGGGAGAGATGGTACCCAAAGGAAAAAAGGGGAAGCTGATGCTGGCAAGGATGAAAATAACCCTGCAGAAAATGGAGATGCCAAAACAGACCAGGCACAGAAAGCTGGAGGTGCTGGAGATGCTAAGTGAAGTGTGTGCATTTTTGATAACTGTGTACTTCTGGTGACTGTACAGTTTGAAATACTATTTTTTATCAAGTTTTATAAAAACGTAGAATTTTGTTTTACTTTTTTTTTTAAGCTATGTTGTTAGCACATGGAACACTTCGTTGTTGTTTTGGGGGAAGGGCATATGTCACTAATAGAATATCTTCGAAGCTAGATTGATAACAAGGGGAAAAAACACCTTTCCCTTCTAGTTTTGAGAAACTTCCTCTTGGCTCCCAGGAAGAGGGATTCCTTGATGTTCCACATGAGCCACCCTGGTGGTGTGGAAAAACCAAAATTAATTTTTTTATGTCCTCTTCTCCCTCTCTGCCTTCAACATAGACTTGACTTCCTTAACCCCAGAGACCTGTTGGAACCTGACCCCATGAAATGGTTCCCAGTATATCATGCAATCTGGACTTTACAGTGTCACCACTGAGATGGCATCCCTCAAAAGAGTTCCTTTTTTAGCTTGTGGATCTTCAGATTGATAATTCTGCTGTTTTCATTTCATTTCCTGAAAGTCAGGGTCGGCTTGTGAAAAGTTGTTAAACAACATGCTAAATGTGAACTGTCAACCCTCACTCTAAACTTTCCCTGTTCAGAGCATCACATGAAGACTTCATTGGGTTTTATAGTGGCTTTCTGATTTTGGTAGTCCTTTGAAGAAGGGAGTTCGAAAGTTGTTGTAAACTGTTAATGATCATCTGCCCATGTCCTGCCTGAAATACCATGATTGTTTATGAAAAGTATCTTTAATAAAGCTGGATACAGTTTGGCTTGGAAAAAAAAAAAAGAAATTCTTTGAGAAACCAGTTCAAAGTTTGGTCTGGTGTAAGCTCAGTGGTGACCTTTCGACCCTGCCGGCTTCCCAGGCTGCCTGGGTCAGGCTGTGAGTCAGGACTCTGATGCGAGCCTGCAGACCACCGAGTCTGGAGAGCTGGAGGGTTTGGGCCTTGCATCTGACAAACTTCCCAGGGGACGTGGAACATGCCTGGGGGCTGAGGTTTCTGCCCCAAGGAGGAGGACACCCTTTGCCAGGGAGGCTAACGGTGTGAGGCAAGAGGTTGTTGGAGCGTGTCAGCACCTGCTGCCACAGGATAGCAGAGCCCCGGGGCCAAGGGCGGCCGACTGCCCCTTTCTCTGCACCGTAGCAGCTCAGGAAAACTGGCCTCCAGGCAAATCCCCAGTTGACCAGGCTCCCAACCGAGATCAGTTTGTCCTGACTCACCCTGGTGGGGACACTCAGTGCTTGGCCCACCTGATGGCCTAGGGGCCCTAGAACTTTCCCCTCAGGAGCCCCTGGGAACTGTGCCTAGGACTTCACAGCCTGAGGACTGGCCACTCCGCCCCAGGCGCCCCAGGGGCCAATTGTCCTCCTCGACATCCACCTTCCTCTTGACTCTTCAAGGTGACATATGCTAAGTATGGATGTGAGGACGCGAGGACAAGCTTCAGGACAAAAAGAACCAAAGCAGCTTTGACAGAGCACTTGGGAAGCTGGGAGGGGAGCCATCTGAGGGGCTACTGTGGACGCACTGAGTTAGGACAGCACATTAGAGCTTGGCAGAAAAAAATAAATGAGCCAAGTGTTTGGAAAGCCACTTGATTTCAATCTTTGAACCACCCTCACATATTCCAGCAAAATGCAAATCGTGTTGGTTCCTGGAGTAGGTGAGCTTTCCTTTACCTGGGAGTCTATTGTACAGTCAGGCTTCCTGGTCACTCTGTGGTCTTCTCTCTTCCTCGTGTGAAAAGACAATTTTGTAATTAATCTTATCACTACAATGGGCTCCATCTTTCATATTTTAAAGTTCTCAGGTGTGGCACCAGAGAAGAAATAAGACAAAGGAAACTGGGGGCTGCTTCATGGTAAATGTGGATCAAATCCTCTCAGCCCTGTGAGGTGTGAGGTCCATGTCTTGAAGGGCAGTGGTGGGGACGTGGAGGAAGCATCCTGGACATGTTGCCTATGGCTGCTGCTATGCATGCATGGCTCTGACCATTGGATAGTTAGCTCTTGCCAGTAATCATCAGTCACTCCGTTTTGGGCTTGGAGAATCTGGCTCCTGAGAAAGGGTTTGCTGGCTGTGAGGGGTGAGGAAGGAGATGCAGCTTGGGGTGGGCTTGGGTGAGAAACCCAGGGTTGACTCATACATGGAAATATCAACATTCAGTTTACCCCAAAACAACCCATCACATTTTCACCTCAATGGTGGGCTTTGGCTTTCCAAACAATCACCATCCAGGAAAGTTAGAGCTGTGTGGGGCCCTCTCAGAGACTTTACAGCCAGGGCGCCTCCTCAGCAGAGGACTCAGGAACAGTATGGGTTGTTGTGGTGCCTAGGGCCACGCAGGCGGTAAAGGATGGGACCCAGAACCTTCGTCCGTCCGCAGACAAAAGTCTCAAGAGCTTGCCAGCCTGCGGCCTCCTTTCTACACCTGCTCTGGCCCAGCTGTTGTGGGGAGCGGGGGGAGGTCAAAAAAAGGAAGTGCTAAAGTTGGGCTGTTACGCATTAGGCAAAGGGGTAAGCAAAGAATTTGGGGAGGTGAGAAGAACCAGGAAAAGAACAGAGAGCCCACATGCAGGTGTGGTTGCCAGCTGAGTGTACCTTTCCAATAAGAGTAACAATGACCTCTGTAGACCTGTTGGTTCATCTTTATTATTTTTAAAAAGATTTATTTATTTATTTTGGGGGGGAGGGGCAGAGGGAATGAGAGAGAGAGAGAGAGAGAGACCTCAGCGGACTGTGTTGAGGGCAGAGCCTGACACAGGCTGGGTCTCACTGGCCTGCCATCACAACCTGAGTGGAAACCGAGTCAGGGGCCTGACCAACTGAGTCACCCAGGTGCCCTGGTTCATCTTTAAAGAGGGAAAGGGAAGGTTTTTGTAAAGTCTAAATGAGAGGTTTCTGAAGATCACTTCAAAAGCTTAGAAGAGTATTCAAATACAAGCTATTATTGATTAAAATTCTGCATAGATCTGAGAGGTAATAGTTTAGGCTCCCCAAAGGTAGTCTCTTATCAGCAGCAGCCAAGATACGATTATTCTGTGCCCATAAACCTTCCAGGAAAGGGGCCATTACTAATACAGGATTGTTGTTATTATTATTTTATTATTTTTGGGGGGGAGGGGCTGCAACAGAGGAAGTAAAATGCTTTCAGTGAGGTCTCTCTCTCTCTCTCTGTCTCCCTCTCTCTCTCTCCCTCCCTTTGCCCCTCCCTCCCAAAATAAAAAAAAATCCTTGGGCTGCATATAAACGTGTGATCTTGAGGCCCCGCGTGGACCCCGCCGCGGCCCTCTGCACCCGCGCCCCTCGGGCAGCCCTGAGGGCGGCCTCCCTCTTCCGAGGAGCGCTGGCGCCCTCTGGTGGACACAGCCCGACACGGCGGCGCCGCACAGGCGCGATGGCGCGAGAGGCCGCTAGGGGCGCTGCGCACCGCGGAGGGAAGCGCCGGGCGCCCAGACGTTGGGACAGATGAAAGACAGAACCTGTTCTTTCCGCCTGTTGCATTTTAGAATGGAGCCCAGAGGTTTTACAAATACAGGACAATCTTATTGGTTGACTCCGAATGATTTAGAGCATGCAATAATTCCGAATTATCAAGGCAGAAGCTTCTCTGTTTCCCAAGTAGCAAAAGCATTGGCTAAACAAATCCAGTCTGTTGTTCCTTCACACTCCGGGGTGCCTCTCAGGTCTTCAAGCCCCGGGGTCACTCCTTCCAGCTGCCAGAGTGGGCTAACTTCTCAGGCACTCAGGCAGAGAAATGAAAAGAAGGCGGTTGATTTCCAAATTAAACCAGATTGAAAAGAAAAAAAAAAAAACCAGATTGAAATTCACATTAAGCCACACTATTAATCACAAAAGGGCTTTCATTTGTTGAGTGTCTACTATACACCAGGCACTTTTTTTTTTTAAGATTTTATTTCTTTGAGAGCCAAAGAGAGCAAGCACATGAGGGAGGAAGAGAGAAGCAGAAGGAAAAGTAGGCTCCCACTGAGCAAGGAGCTTGATGTGGGACTCGATCCCAGGACCCTGGGATTCATGACCTGAGCCGAAGGCAGACATTTAACCAACTGAGCCACTCAGGTAGCCCTCACCAGGCACTTTAAATTTAATATTTCTAATCCTTACATCAGCATAGCAGGTTAAGCTTTATTTTCACAAGAAAGCAGAGAATCAGAGAGGTTAAGTGACTTGTCAACAGCCACACAGCTCTGGGTATCAACTGAGATAGGCAGGTGATGATGTGGCAAAATCAGCAGCCTCCACATTCCAGGGGCCTTGTGAAGCCAGCAACAGTCTAATCCCTACAAACACACCAAGTTCATCAGTTCCCCCTACATCATGTTCGATCTGAGTCTGGACTGATCGGCTGTCAGCCTAGAGGCACTGCTGGGTGCTGGGGCAGAGGCCAGAGAACTTACAGCCCTGGGTGGAGTAAGAACTGCTCAGTGTTCCTCACCCCAACAAGTGGCTCACCCCTGTGCAGCTGCTTAGGCATCAGAGGCAGGAGACGCTGGGGGCCAGCACTACAGTCAGGGTGTCTGATGTGCTGGTGCCTCCCTCCCAGCTTCTGGGTCTCATTGGCTTTCCCCTCTCCCTCCCCGGCTTCCTTCCTCAGTCCCTGTGCTGCTGCATCGCAAAGCTGCTCACAGTACATTCGTGGAATAGCCAAGAAATAATGCATATTCTTGTGGATTCAATTCATTCTCAACATTGCAAGTGAAACTGACCGTGGGTGAGAGTATGTACACTTGATGACATTTGTCACTGGCTCTCAGTTAATAGAAGAATACGTCTGCTTGACCTACTTAAAAAATTTGATGAGAGAAAACCCGTCGCAAGTCAGTTGCAGACTCAATGGTTGGAAGACTCCATGGATCAGAAGCTGATGACAGTTCAACTTTATGATGTAAAATTTAAGTGTCAAGGGATCATTGCCAACAAAAATAATTTCAGGAATGTAAAAAATGAAAAATGGGAAAAATTGGAAACTGTTTCCCAGTGCAAGAGGGAACATGCATTAAGAAATTAAATTGCATTAAAGGAGTTTGCTCGGAAAAATGCTGGCTCAGTGAAAATCCGTCTGAGCTTCCATCTTCTGTGACCCCCATGTCCATGTCAATGACCCTTTCTGGCTTTCTGCCCCCAGTGGCTTCTGCAGATGTCACTGACTCTCTTTGTGCCTTATTTACACGAGTGACAACTCTGGTTCCAAATATTGACCTTGGAACTCCAGTTCTCTGTACACAATCTCTTCATTGTCCACCTGTTCCATTCTCTATCCCTTCCCTTTTAGAGGTCATTTTGTGTTCCTCCCTACCACATTTCTGTTCTTCTCTCCCTGGGCTGTTTCCAACCATCTTGGGTATTCTGTGCTGATGGCTACAAAATTGATATCCTTAACTGTTCTGAACTTCAAATAACAGCAACGACAAAAAGACTGATTACCTTAAGCAGGAAAAGGAATTTATTGGAAAGATAATAGGTTTCTTGAGAGCTGACAGGAGAGCTGGAGAGACCAGGCACAGGACCTGAGCAATAGGGAGGGAGAGCAGAGAAGGCAGGACCTGTGCCAGGGTCACACCACAGGGTTGCATGAGGGACTTCAAACTGCCCGGCTTCTTCATGTCACTTGCCCAAGACTTGGGCTTCCTCTAGGCCACCTGCACCTGCCTGGGCTGCCAGCGTGAGGGGAGAGCCGGGATCTGGGCTTGGTGGCAGGGGGGCCCCTCTCACCATGATTTACACAGTGGCAGATTCTGTAAACACAGGAAGTGGGTTCAGGGCCATTGAGCCCACAGAGCCTAAAATATTTACCAGATGGCCTTTTATGTAAAATGAGTGCCAGGCCCTGATTTAGAGGTTGAATGGTCACAGACTTGAAGGTCGACCGGTCACAAGATTTTTCAGGCCAGGCTTGTGTTATCTTTGGTGTTCTGTTTGCTTCTGGGGTTCCAGGTGCTAGTACCAACGGCCAAATGTCTTATCCAGATACAGAGTTTAAACCTGAAGACTCCGGCCACTTGCTTATGGACCTTTGCGCTGAATTCACTCCTCATCCCACACCAATTATCTCAAGACCATCGGAAACTACCAGCTTAGAGGGGGAGTCAAAGCCCTTAATCCGTTCTGGGCCACTGGAGTGGTTCTTTGGTCTTGGAGAGAGATCTGAAAACAAAACACTGGAGAAGGATTAGGGCCATACCACGGACTTACTTCCTGCTACAAGGCTATCTCCTAATTTATAAATGCTTCAGTTCAGTGGCTAGAATCAGTTAATTTAGCTTTTTTGACCCACAAAAGCACCGCTTTCTTGGGTTCTGAGGCAGCTTGGATGACGTGCTGTAGGCAGAGAGAGCAACGTGTTCAACAGAGCTCTTCTCCCTTCCCACCACCATTGGGAACCTGTCAGGTTTCCCTGAGGTTATTCTGGAAGGGGCCAAGAGTACCCCACACATACCAATATTCTAACTTTTTCCTCAATTATTTCCTCCAGAGCAGTAGGTTGGTTCATGCCTCCCGGCATGTTGGAGGTGACAGCGTAACAAAGGTTTTGCCCTGACATAACATGCAATGAATCAGAGTTTGTTATAAGACAGACCCCAAATTACAATGAATTTGATCGAAGTGACCCGTCTCTCATGTCATTGCCTAAAGGTAGGTAGTCTAGGGCTGGTATGGCAGCTCTGCCTTAAGAGGTTGTCCAAGGACCCAGAACCTTTCTATCTGGTTGCTTCCCTGGGAGATTAATGTCTTCCTGCCCATATTCCATGCGGTGGGATGGAGGGAGCAAACATGACTTCGTCCCTGCCCCCTTTATAGGCATGCCCGGGAAGTGGCCAACCTCCCTCTTCCCACATCTCACTGGCCAAAGCTAGTCATATAACCACATACAGCTGAGAAGAGGCTGGAGATGCCACCTTTACTGGAGGGAACAAACAGATTCCATGTTGGTGGCCAGCTCTTATCTCTAGCGTAGACTCTATAATCAATTAATCCCCACCAAGTCAGGTCAGATTGTTTTGATTGTGACTCTGGCCCCGTAGTCTATTATAACCACCATGATTATCTTGCTTTTTGGCAGACAAATGCCTGAAATCAGCATCTTTCCTTCTGATGTCTTTCCCTTTCCATGAAAACCAAGGATCCCACTTCAACTGCATCTAATTGTTTCATTGGTTTGTGGAAATCAGTCATGAAACTGCTTTTCAGAGATGCTGGCGCTCTCCTTGCCAGCACATCTTGGTCTTCTAGGCCCTCCTGACGATAGAACTAACAGATGTATGGGCAGGTCAAACATGATAAATCCTCTACAGCATTTTCTCTCTCTACGTGTTGGCTTCTTTTCTCCACGATTTCCTGGAATTTCGTTTCACATGAGTCACGGATGAGTCCCAGTTTCAAATCAACAACTGACATGACAATTAGGGCCACTTACGGTGGCTGGAACTAGCACACTGACTCCTGATTTCTGGGGAGAGTGCTCCTAATTAAATAGTAACGTAAAATTATGTAGTCTTGGCAAATGCTGTGATGTGCAACCCCCGTCCCAACCCTCCCCACGCCACTCCCCCAAGGAATGAAGGTCTCATTTCCTCAGTTGCTGGGGATGTTGTAGACACTGGGTGTCAGGGTGAAGAAAACCACATTGCTCAAGGTCATGCCCCTTTCCTGGAGCAGCCACATCCGGTAGCTGGTCAAAGTTGGGTTATAAAGGTCTAGAACCTTGGCCCCAACTTGGATGACTCTGCATGTCCGTTTTAGCTCACAGTGGGGTCGGCTGAAGCTTGGGCTGCCAGTGCACACAGCACACTGTACTCGATTTCCCTCTGCCCAGTTTTGCTTCTGTCCCTTCTATTCCACACGCGTGGTCCCAAGAGCACTTCCTAATAAAGGTTCAGCATGTGAATCTCCATCTCTGAGTCTGCCTCTCTGAAATTCTGTGGATGAAGATTTTACTTAGAGTAACTATGCCTCCTGCTTCCAGGTCAAGCTGGGGTCTGACTCTGGTTATAGACCTATGAGCAAAGAGCAGTGAGGTGGGGGAAGGAGGTGGGAGTAGAACTGTCTTCCTTCTGAAATGTGTGAAGAGAGTTCCAGCATCTTCAGACTAGGCATCAGGGAGAGGAATGTGTTTCAGCTGCCAAAGAAGACCTGGTGCCGGTTCGAACGTTCAGTGTTATAATTATGAGTCCTTCCGATCTTCCCAGGTGTCTTTATTACAATTTTGGGGGTGTTACAAGCCTTTCCTGAAAATGCCTTAACATTCACATAACATACCTAGGACGTTTGTCAATTCAATAGATGTTGAAATTTGACAATGCAACCCTGTACTTGGTTTTCAGCTATTTTAGACTGCAAATAATAAGATAACACATTTTTGGAAAGTCTTTGGGTTGAAAATTTAGAGATTTAGGCTTGTTGTTTTCTTCTTTAAAAAGGCCCAGTGCTCCCTGACTTCGGCCCAGGGCGTGATCCTGGAGACCCGGGATCGAGTCCCACGTCAGGCTCCCTGCATGGAGCCTGCTTCTCTCTTTGCCTGTGTCTCTGCCTCTCTCTCTCTCTCTCTCAGTATCTGTCATGAATAAATAAATAAAATCTTTTTAAAAAAAGGCCCAATGCTCTTAGGAAAAGCCATACCTAACAACGGTCCTTATGACTCATGCTTTCATTTTGTTCTATGCAAGGAGCAATATTTTCAAAATTTTCAAAATATTTCAAAGTTTTGCTTTAATGAGTTCAACATTCCAGGTAACTGTTAGTGATAATTTTAGCAGAGTAAATATCTGGCCTTTGGGACTTTTGAAGGATCATTGGGGTGATGCCTCCCACTAAACTCATACAGTGTCAGATTCTATTCCCCAACATAGAGTGGGTTCAGATGTTGGGCAGCAGAAACAAAACAAAACTAAACCACAAAACCCAGTTCATTTCATGAACTCTTTCTTCTCTGGACACCCCACAGGATGTGCAGGGGCCCCACATTAACTGGTATATCAATTAGCTATTGAAGCAATAATTCTTGTAGCAAACTACTCAAAAACTCAGTGGCTTGCAGGAATAAGCATTTATTTCTCACTCACGTACCTGTAAGTTGGCTGTGGTTCAGTGATCTAGAATGGGCTTGGCTGGACTTGCCTTAGCTGCAGGTTGGGTTTAGGCCTATTTCACTTGTCTGTTATCCTACTGGCAACTGTTGGCTACCAGAAGAATGCAGGGGAATGTTCTTATGCTGGAAGGTGGGAGCACAAGTGTGGTAGCTCAGCCACACCAGCACATTTTGAATCTCTACTCCTTGTGCCATGTCTACTAACATACCATTGGCCAAATCAAGTCCAAGGTCAAAAAGTGTACTGCACCCACTGGGAAAGGCGTGGATGCATAATGCTAACCAAGTGGAATGAAAAATTGGGACCAAAAATTTAATCTACACAAATGGATTCTCTGCCTCCAGTCTTGTCCCCCACAGATTTATCTTTCATACTGTTTCCAGAGGACTCTATCCAGAATGGCAATGTGGCTTTGCAATTTTCCTGCTTAAAACTCTGGTTTTTATAAGAAAAGTACAAGGATGTATTAATAGGTCCTTCATACTTTTACCACTGGCTGCCTCATCAGTTTTACCTCTTGCCACCTCCACATCACCCTCCACTCCCTGACTCCATTTTAAGATTTGGAAATACCAAACCATCATGGTTTTGCCTTCATGCCTTAGCTCATATAATTTATTCTTACCTCTCTGCCTCTTTTCAGCAGGCTAATGGCCACCTTGCCATCAGTCCTTACGAGAGCATCACTTCCTCCAGGTTGCTCTCTCTGCAACCTAGTTACCCTCTCCCCTAGCCTTTGCTACTGAGCCCCTGTTATGGACTGAATATTTATCTTGCCCTAAAATTCATGTGTTGAAATCTAACCTCCAGTTGATGGTATTTGGAGGTGTGGTATTGGTAATGAGGTAATTAGTTTATTATATTAGAGTCCTCACAAATAGAACTAGTGCTCTTATAAGGCAACGTGGAGACCAGAGCTCTCTTTCTACCGTATAAAGACACAACAAGAAGTTGGCAACCTGCAGGCTGGAAGAGGACCCTTGCCAGAACCCAACCATGCTGGTACCCTGAACTCGGACTTCCAGCCTCCAGAACTGTGAGAAATAAGTGTTTATTGTTTCAGGCATCCAGCCTAGAGAAATTTGTTATAGCAGCCTGAGCTAAGACAGTCCCACAATGTCACCCCAGACATATTTGTTGGTTTACTTGCCATTTTCTCCCATCGTGCCATAAGCCCTTTGGTTTGGTCTTCCTGCTCATTAGACAAATTAGGGCTCATAGAATGGAAGTATGATAATGAATTTGATTTGGCAATGTGGGTTTCAGCTAGTCATAGCTTAGTAGAAATGACCACCTAGGATCCAGAGGTGGAAAAATAGGTCAAGGCTAGATAAGTATATTTTGGCATCATTTCTTTGGGGATGATAATGGAAGAAGCCCCTGGGGTTACCTAGAGAGAAGAACAAACCTCTGAAGGGAGGGCTTTGCAGGCAAGAAATACCTGCTGTGTGTTGGGGAAACAAAGTGAACCACTAACTGATCAGATGAACAAATATGTTCTGATGTGTTAGTAAATCTTTTTTTTTTTAAGACTTATTTTAGAGAGAGAGAGAGAGAGAGCAAGAAAAGCAGGGGGAGGGCAGAAGGAGAAGGAGAGAGATCCTCAGACACCCTGCTGAGCAGGGAGTAGACCCAGGCAGGGCTCGATCTCAGAACCCTGAGATTGCAATCTGAGCCGAAACCAAGAGCCAGACGCTTAACCAACTATGCCACCCAGGTGTCCCTCCATGTGTTAGTAAATGTTAA
The DNA here is from genome assembly GCF_053574225.1 of Canis aureus. Lineage (NCBI taxonomy): Eukaryota > Metazoa > Chordata > Mammalia > Carnivora > Canidae > Canis > Canis aureus. The sequence continues at coordinate 12,631,019 of NC_135622.1, forward strand.
TATCTGCACAGAGGTGGCAGCTGAGCTGTAACATTCTGAAGAAAATACCTCACTCAAAGAAGTAACTGCTGGTGGACAATCTGTTCCTGTGATAGGGTTTTTGTGGCTCTCTCAAATCCCAACACCTAGGTCACTGCCAGCCATAAAAATTCACGGAGGTTCCTACAATAGTAGAATATGATGTTTGAAGCTCATGGATGTGGAAGTGAGCTTTGATTTATTTTTAATGAGCTTAGAGATCTGTTATGGGCATTACAGGCTTCTAAGAAGACTGAAAAACAATCTAAGACGAGCGATAGCTTCCTCCAGCAACTGGACTATAGCAATTTACTGAAAAATAAAAACCTAAAACTTTTTATTATCATGAATGTTTAGGGGAAACCCTGTGAACCTTTGGTGCTAGAGTCTAAAGATCTGTATTGCTGGCTATTTCCCATAACAGGACCAGAAGATGTTCTGAGAAGTTTAAACGAAGAAAAATCACAGTTAACCTTGCACTTGATTTCCTCAGAGTGCCAGGCAATTTTCCCCTGAATCTATCCAAGACCGAAACACTTGTTAAGGTTGCATTGATTGTGTTCACAGTTAGATGCTCTAGTCAAAAAGTTTGTCTGCCAACCCTGCTTTATTAGCCATGAAATGATTTTCTTTTCATACATTATTGAAAGCCTCAGGTTTAATAAAGTCAACAGCATAAAAATGTTAGAAATGGGTAGAGCTGCTTTTCATGATTCATGGGGAAAATTTCAGAGTCGAGTGTGGTAGCAAGAAGAGGCTTCATTCCTGTACCAGGGATGAAAGTGGGGGATGGGCTGGCCTTGGCTACACCTCTCCTTTCTGCTTTGGAGGGAATCATCTTTTTGGTTCATGCCACTTTTCTTTTTTATTAATAAATTTATTTTTTATTGGTGTTCAACTTGCCAACATATAGAATAACACCCAGTGCTCATCCCGTCAAGTGCCCACCTCAGTGCCCGTCACCCAGTCACCCTCACCCCCCGCTCACCTCCCCTTCCACCACCCCTAGTTCGTTTCCCAGAGTTAGGAGTCTTTCATGTTCTGTCTCCCTTTCTGATATTTCCCACTCATTTTCTCTCCTTTCCCCTTTATTCCCTTTCACTAACTTTTATATTCCCCAAATGAATGAGACCCATACACTGTTTGTCCTTCTCCGATTGACTTACTTCACTCAGCATAATACCCTCCAGTTCCATCCATATTGAAGCAAATGGTGGGTATTCGTCGTTTCTAATGGCTGAGTAATATTCCATTGTATACATAGACCACATCTTCTTTACCCATTCATCTTTCGATGGACACCGAGGCTCCTTCCTCAGTTTGTCATGCTACTTTTCTAATTTGGTTCAGCTTAGCCCTGAGATTGGGGAATAAGAGAGAGGTAAAAATGTGAAGGAGAAATTTTAAAAAGTTGGAATTTAAATGGTGCTCTTCTACTTCAGTTTAAGAGAGAGGAACTTATCAGATAAAACAGACTTCAAGACAAAAAATTTTACCAGCAATAAAGGAGGGACATTTCATAATGATAAGAAGACCAAGTCACCAGGAAAACAACATTGTGTTTATGTGCCTAAATAACAGAGCTTTCCCTCTTTCAACAACTGACAGAACTACTAGACCAAAACCAAATTCAGTAAAGATACAAATGATACAAATAAACACTACTGTCAGCCACCTTGGACTAATTGATACTACAGAACACTACACCTTATCATTCTTTTCAAGTGTACATGCTACAATCACCAAGACAGACCCTTTGTGGGCCATAAAACAAGTCTACATCAAGGTTAAATGATTGAAATCATATGTTCTTTATCATGTAATCTAATCATATTAGAAATCAATAACAAGATGGTATTTAGGAAAATTCAGGATATTTGAAATTAAACCACATACTTCTAAATCATACTTCTATGTATCACTGAAGAAATCAAGAATGAAGTTAGAAAATATTTAAACTGAGATGATAATGAAAATGCCACATATCCAAATTTGGGGGATGCAGCTAAAGCAGTGCTTAAAGGGAAATTAATAGCTTTCCATGATTACATTTAAAAAGAAAGGTCTAAAAAGAGTAGTAAGGAGGAAGGGTTGGCAATATGGTGGAGGAGTAGGGTCCCCAGCTCACCCAGCCCCACCAACTTACCTAGATTATTTTCAAATCATCCTGAAAACCTATGAATTCGACTTGAGATTTAAAGAGAGAACAGCTGGAACACTACAGAGAGAAGGGTTTTCCCTTTTTTTTTAAGTTTTTTTTTTTTAAGATTTTATTTATTTATTCATGAGAGACACTGAGAGAGAGAGAGGCAGAGACACAGGCAGAGGGAGAAGCGGGCTCCCCCTGGAGAGCCGGACGTGGGACTCAATCCCGGGTCTCCAGGATCACGCCCTGGGCTGAAGGCGGCGCTAAACCGCTGAGCCACCCGGGCTGCCCAGGGTTTTCGCTTCTAACAAGGTAGGAAGACGGAAAAAAAATAGAATCCAGTGAGGGAGGCGCCCCGCGAGGAGCCAGGCTAAGGCCTAAGGCAGAGCCTCTGGGACAGGAAAGTCCCCCCTGGAGAAGCGGGAATTTGAAAAATCCGCACCAGATTCTTCCTGGACGGAAAGGTGCTTAGTAGGGAAACTGAGCAGAACCGCAGGAGGGGCAGTGGAGCCTCCAGGTTCCTGGGGTCACTAACAGAGGAGGTGTGCCCGGGGGAGAGTGTGCCACACACTGCGGGCGGAGCGCGGTAAAGGGCTGGAGCACGCGCCTGGCGGGGTCTTCGGAGCAGCTCAGGTGGCGGATCCAGGCAGAGAGCTGCGCCTTGCTGCCTTTGGGAGCCACTGCCTGGAGCGCGATTCCAGCAGCGCAGGCCCCGGATCCCAGGGCGCCAGGGGACACAGCCAGGATCCTGCACTCCCCCAGACAGACAGAGGCGGGGAGGGCACAGGACAGCAAGGACGCTCCTGCTGCCAGGTTCCCCCAAGCTGTGCAGGTCAGCGCCCCTGCTGCCTTGGGAGCATCCAGGCCCCTGCGGACTGGGAGCTGCGGTAGTTACCGTGGGAGCTGACTCCAGAGCTGGAGAGCTGGCCGCTGCCAGTGTGGCTGTTCCTTTTTGTGTCACCGTGTGCCTGGCAGGGGTGGGGCCCCCAGGGAACAGGGGACTCACAGAATAAATAGCTCCCATTGGGGCCAGCACCCCGGCGGGGGGCGGGGAAGCTCCCCCAGGTGCACACATCTGAGAGTCAGCACGGCAGGCCCCTCTCCCAGAAGATCAGCTGGAAGGACAGGGGAAAAGCAAGTTCTTGACCGAGTAGCGCCGGAAAGCTCCAGAAGTTGAGGGATTTACTACTGTTTTACAGTAGTATAGAATCAGAGGAATCATCTAGGGTGAAATTTACTTAGGTTGTGGTTGATATTCTTGACTCAGCCTGCTCATACAGCCACTCTGCACTGAGCAAAATGACTAGAAAAAAGAACTCACCACAAAAGAAAGAATCAGAAACAGTACTCTCTCTGCCAGAGTTACAGAATTTGGATTACAATTTGATGTCAGAAAGCCAACTCAGAAGCACAATTATAAAGCTACTGGTGGCTCTGGAAAACAGCATAAAGGAATCAAGAGACTTCATGACTGCAGAATTTAGATCTAATCAGGCTGAAATTAAAAATCAATGAAATGAGATGCAATCCAAACTGGAGGTTCTAATGATGAGGGTTAATGAAGTAGAAGAAAGAGTGAGTGACATAGAAGACAAGTTGACGGTAAGGAAGGAAGCTGAGGAAAAAAGAGAAAAACAACTAAAAGACCATGAGGAAAGGTTAAGGGAAATAAATGACAGCCTCAGAAGGAAAAATCTATGTTTAATTGGGGTTCCAGAGGGCGCCAAGAGGGCCAGAGGGCCAGAAAGCATATTTGAACAAATCATAGCTGAGAACTTCCCTAATTTGGGGAGGAAAACAGGCATTCAAACCCAGGAGATAGAGCGGTTCCCCCCTAAAATCAATAAAAACCGTTCAACACCTCGACATTTAATAGTGAAACTTGCAAATTCCAAAGATAAAGAGAAAATCCTTAAAGCAGCAAGAGACAAGAGATCCCTAACTTATATGGGGAGAAATACTAGATTAACAGCAGACCTCTCCACAGAGATGTGGCAGGCCAGAAAGGGCTGGCAGGATATATTCAGGGCACTAAATGATAAGAACATGCAGCCAAGAATACTTTATACAGCAAGGCTCTCATTCAGAATAGAAGGAGAGATAAAGAGCTTCCAGGATAGGCAGAACCTGAAAGAATATGTGACCACCAAACCGGCTGTGCAAGAAATTTTTTTTTTAAGATTTTTTTAAAAAAATTTATTCATGACACACAGAGAGAGAGAGAGAGAGAGAGGCAGAGACACAGGCAGAGGGAGAAGAAGGCTCCATGCAGGGAGCCTGATGTGGGACTCGATCCCGGGACTTCAGGATCATGCCCTGGGCTGAAGGCAGGCGCTAAACTGCTGAGCCACCAGGGCTGCCCTCTACAGGAAATATTAAGGGGGACTCTGTACAAGAAAGAGGAAGCCCAAGGAAACAATCCACAAAAACAGAGACTGAATAGGTATTATGATGACACTAAATTCATATCTCTCAATAGTAATTCTGAATGTGAATGGGCTAAATGATCCCATCAAAAGACACAGGGTTTCAGACTGGATAAAAAAGCAAGACCCATCTATTTGCAAGAGACTCATTTTAGACCTAAGGATACCTCCAGCCTGAAAATGAAAGGTTGGAGAAGCATTTACCACTCAAATGGTCTTCAAAAGAAAGCAGAGGTAGCAATCCTCATATCAGATAAATTAAAGTTTATCCCAAAGACTGTAGTAAGAGATGAAGAGGGACACTATATCATACTTAAAGGATCTATCCAACAAGAGGACCTAACAATCATGAATGTTTATGCCCCTAATGTGGGAGCTGCCAAGTATATCAATTAATAACCAAAGTAAAGACATACTTAGATAATAATACACTAATTCTGGGAGACTTCAACACAGCACTTTCTGCAAATGACAGTATAGTCACAACATCTCCAAAGAAATAAGAGCTTTAAATGATACACGGGACCAGATGGATTTCACAGATATTTACAGAACTTTACATCCAAACGCAACTCAATACACATTCTTCTCAAGTGCACATGGAACTTTCTCCAGAATAGACCACATACTGGGTCAAAAATCAGGTCTCAATCGCTACCGAAAATTGGGATTGTCCCCTGCATATTTTCAGACCATAATGCTTTGAAACTTGAACTCAATCACAAGAAGAAATTTGGAAGAAACTCAAACACGTGGAGGTTAAAGAGCATCCTGCTAGAAGATGAAAGGATCAACAAGGATTAGAGAAGAATTAAAAAGATTCATGGAAATTAATGAAAATGAAGATACAATTGTTCAAAATCTTGGGGATACAGCAAAAGCAGTCCTAAGAGGGAAATGCATCACAATACAAGCATCCCTCAAAAAATTGGAAAAAACTCAAATACAAAAGCTAACCTTACACTTAAAGGAACTGGAGAAAGAACAGCAAATAAAACCTACACCAAGCAGAAGAAGAGTTAATAAATCTTCGAGCAGAACTCAATGAAATAGAGACCAGAAGAACTGTGGAACAGAGCAACAAAACCAGGAGTTGGTTCTTTGAAAGAATTAATAAGATTGATAAACAACCATTAGCCAGCCTTATAAAAAAAAAAAGACTCAAGTTAATAAAATCATGAATTAAAGAGGAGAGATCACAACCAATATCAAGGAAACACAAACGATTTTAAAAACATATTATGAGCAGCTATACGCCAATAAATTAGGCAATCTAGAAGAAATGGACACATTTCTGGAAAACCACAAACTGCCAAAACTGGAACAGGAAGAAATAGAAAACCTAAACAGGCCAATAACCAGGGAGGAAATTGAAGCACTCATCAAAAACCTCCCAAGACACGAAAGTCCAGGGCCGATGCCTTCCCAGGGGAATTCTAGCAAACGTTTAAAGAAGAAATAATACCTATTCTACTAAAGCTGTTCCGAAAGAGAGAAAGGGACAGAATACTTCCAAACTCGTTTAATGAGGCCAGCATCACCTTAATTCCAAAACCAGACAAATACCCCACCAAAAAGGAGAATTATAGACCAATATCCCTGATGAACACAGATGCAAAAATTCTCAACAAGATACTAGCCAATAGGATCCAACAGTACATTAAGAAGATTATTCACCATGACCAAGTGGGATTTATCCCCGGATGCAAGGCTGGTTCAACACTTGTGAAGCAATCAACATGATACATCATATCAACAAGAGAAAAAACAAGAACCATATGATCCTCTCAATAGATGCAGAGAAAGCATTTGACAAAATACAGCATCCATTCCTGATCAAAACCTTTCAGAGTGTAGGGATAGAAGGAACATTCCTCAGCATCTTAAAAGCCATCTATGAAAAGCCCACAGCAAATATCATTCTCAATGGGGAAACACTGACAGCCCTTCCCCTAAGATCAGGAACATGACAGGGATGTCCACTCTCACCACCTCTATTCAACATAGTACTAGAAGCCCTAGCCTCAGCAATCAGGCAACAAAAAGAAATAAAAGGCATTCAAATTGGCAAAGAAGAAGTCAAACTCTCCCTCTTTGCTGATGACATGATACTGTGCATAGAAAACCCAAAAGACTCCACCCCAAGATTGCTAGAACTCATACAGCAATTTGGCAGTGTGGCAGGATACAAAATCAATGCCCAGAAGTCAGTGGCATTTCTATACACTAACAATGAGACTGAAGAAAGAGAAATTAAGGAGTCAATCCCATTTACAATTGCACCCAAAAGCATAAGATACCTAGGAATAAACCTAACCAAAAAGATAAAGGATCTATACCCTAAAAACTACAGAACACTTCTGAAAGAAATGGAGGAAGACACAAAGAGATGGAAAAATATTCCATGCTCATTGATTGGAAGAAATAATATTGTGAAGATGTCCATGCTACCCAGGGTAATGTACACATTTAATGCAATCCCTATCAAAATACCATGGACTTTCTTCAGAGAGTTGGAACAAATAATAATTTTTTAAAATTTTTATTTATTTATGATAGTCACAGAGAGAGAGAGAGAGAGAGGCAGAGACATAGGCAGAGGGAGAAGCAGGCTCCATGCACCGGCAGCCCGATGTGGGATTCGATCCCAGGTGTCCAGGATCACGCCCTGGGCCAAAGGCAGGCGCTAAACCGCTGCGCCACCCAGGGATCCCGGAACAAATAATCTTAAGAGTTGTGTGGAATCAGAAAAGACCCTGAATAGCCAGGGGAATGTTGAAAAAGAAAACTGGAGCCAGGGCCATCACAATGCCAGATCTCAAGTTGTACTACAAAGCTACGATCATCAAGACAGTGTGGTACTGGCACAAAAACAGACACATAGATCAATGGAACAAAATAGAGAACCCACAAATGGGCCCTCAACTCTATGGGCAACTAATATTTGACAAAACAGGAAAGACTATCCGCTGGAAAAAGGACAGTCTCTTCAATAAATGGTGCTGGGAAAATTGGACAGCCACATGCAGAAGAATGAAACTAGACCATTCTCTTACACCATACGCAAAGATAAACTCAAAATGGTTGAAGGATTTAAATGTGAGACAAGAATCCATCAAAATCCTAGAGGGGAACACAGGCAACACCCTTTTTGAACTTGGCCACAGCAACTTCTTGCAAGATACATCTATGAAGGCAAAGGAAACAAAACCAAAAATGAACTATTGGGACTTAATCAAGATAAAAAGCTTCTGCACAGGAAAAGAAACAGTCAAGAAAACTAAAAGACAACCTTCAGAATGGGAGAAGATATTTGCAAATGACCTATCAGATAAAGGGCTAGTATCCAAGATCTATAAAGAACTTATTAAACTCAACAGAAAAGAAACAAAAAATCCAATCATGAAATGTGCAAAAGACATGAAGAGAAATCTCACAGAGGAAGACATGGACATGGCCAACATGCACATGAGAAAATGCTCTGCATCACTTGCCATTGGGGAAATACAAATCCAAACCACAATGAGATACCACCTCACACCAGTGAGAATGGTGAAAATTAACAAGACAGAAAACAATAAGTGTTGGAGAGGATGTGGAGAAAGGGACTGTGGACTGTTGGTGGGAATGGGAACTCGTACAGCCACTCTGGAAAACTGTGGAGGTTCCTCAAAGAGTTAAAAATAGAGCTACCCTACAATCCAGCAATTGCACTGATGGGGATTTACCCCAAAGATACAGATGCAGTGAAACACCGGGACACCTGCACCCCGATGTTTCTAGCAGCAATGTCCACAATAGCCAAACTGTGGAAGGAGCCTCGGTGTCCATCGAAAGATGAATGGATAAAGAAGATGTGGTTTATGTATACAATGGAATATTCCTCAGCCATTAGAAATGACAAATACCCACCATTTGCTTCGACGTGGAGGGACCTGGAGGGTATTATGCTGAATGAAGTAAGTCAGTCAGAGAAGGACAAACATTACATGGTCTCATTCATTTGGGGAATATAAAAAATAGTGAAAGGGGATAAAGGAGAAAGGAGAGAAAATGAGTGAAAATATCAGTGAGGTGACAGAACATGAGAGACTCCTAACTTTGGGAATCAAACAAGGGGTAGTGGAAGGGGAGATGGGTGGGGGTTGGGGTGACTGGGTGACAGGCACTGAGAGGGGCACTTGGTGGGATGAGCACTGGGTGTTGTGCTATATGTTGGCAAATCGAACTCCAATAAAAAATAAACAAAAAAAAAAGAGTAATAGATGTAGTTCCACCCTCATTAATTAATTTATTAAATTTATATTGAGCATTTAATTGTTGGGTGAACGGTACCGAGCAGAACAGACATGATTCCTGCCCTCCTGGTGGTCACAGTCTACTGAGAGAGATGGTTGATCAATAAGCAAGCACATATAAATATAAAATTAAAATTGTGATAAATGTTACAAAGGGGAAAAAACAGGGTACTATGGGGGAGGTAATCTAATTCAGATCAGAACATAAAGGAAAGCCTCTCTGAGAAAGCAACATTTGCTCAGTAGTATTGAGTTAAAAGCAGTTCAAGTTTTGAACAGAGGGGATGTTCCAGGTAGAAGGGGCTGTGTGTGGAATAGATGGCTGGATATATGGGTCAGGGGCTCAGAGGAGAGACCATAAACCTTCTGAACAGTCAGGGTTCTGAACTACAGGGGTAGCAGTTACGTGAAATAGTAATCTACATTCTGTGCGTTTTCTTATCCTTCTGCCTTCAATACCCTGGGGGGTACTTCCTTTAAGCCATCTCAAGTATAAGCAAAGATTTAGAGATGCAGCAAGGCTAAGGGCCAGACAAAAATGTCTGATGAGAGCGTGCAGAGTGATGTTTTTGGCCGCAGAGACTAGTTAGGGCCTGAGTTGGAGGAAGGGTGAGCAGAGGTGAAAAGTCACCTTGGATGGGTGAAGAGAGAGTGGAGGGACCAAGTTAGAGGAAGGAAGCTCTTATCTTGCAAAGACTAGGGAGTGAAAACACAAAGCTATCTAGAGTGTGGGCTCTCCACTAATCCAGGGGAGCCCCCACGATCCATCATAGTAGATACATATCAACCTGTGAACAAGAGGTGGGGGACTTGGACAGAATATAAGGCAGCAGCCTTCAAACTTCTTGGTCTTCAGAGCCTTTTACACTTTAAAAAAGTATTGAGAATCCCGAAGAATTATTAGTTATATCTATAGTAGGGTTGCCAGATAAAATACAGGATGCCTGTATTTTAGGATTAAATACATATATAGGATTAAATACACATAATGGGATTAAAAACATATAATAGGATTAAAATCTATTGGTCTATCCTGCACTTTGTTTTTTTTTAATTTTTTTTTTAATTTTTATTTATGATAGTCACACACACACACAGAGAGGCAGAGACATAGGCAGAGGGAGAAGCAGGCTCCATGCACCGGGAGCCCGACATGGGATTTGATCCCGGGTCTCCAGGATCGCGCCCTGGGCCAGAGGCAGGCGCCACCCAGGGATCCCTATCCTGCACTTTGAATAGATCTTCTATTTATACGTGATTTTATAACATCATGCCTTGGTCATTTGGAAAATGCCAGTTTACTAAGTTATGCAGATTTTCAAAGTGTTTGCATGTTACATTTTACAATATCAAAAAATCATATTTGTTAACATTACCACCAATTTCATTAGAAAAGTCTTAAGTACTGGGAAGCTATCAAACTCAAGGTAGAAGAAAAAGTTTTCCAAAATTCTAATTTTTTTTCCTTAAGAGCTCAAAAATTGTCACTGGCTACAAATACTGTCTTCACTGAAAGGACAGTCTCATTTGTTCATTTTCAAAAGTTTGACTTCTAAATACCCAAGTGGAAATAACCATGGCTTATTAATCAGTCCTTCTTTCAAGTAAGAATGGTGTTCCATGAAAAAAGAGTGGCTAATTCAGCTTGTGACTCAAATAACCATGTAAGTGCTTTGCCTACAATCATCAGACTCTAAGATGCAGAAGAAATGTTTTCTGGGTACTTCCCATCTTGACACATAGAATTTAAAAAAATGTATATTTAAGGGTCAACAACACTTTATGGAGCATTGCAATGCTTGTGCTTATCAAGCTCTTTAAGAATTGGATATTTCACAGAGGCTAAAACAATAATAATATGATAGGATACAGACATGAACTTAAAAACACATGCAAAACAAAATAAAAAGAGGCACAGATTATTATAGTTCCACCTCCTCCCTGGCACTTGTTCAGTTCTCTAGGATATGGTGTCTGGAGCCCCTGGGGCCTCTCCGCATGGAACACTATGGTAACACCCTTGCTCTGCTGCCCTAGACCTGCCTAACTCATGCTCACCAGGTTTCAGCTTACATACCAGGTCTTCCATGAAGGCTCTCCGACTCAAAAGTCTGCCTAGGAATCTTCCTGTATGCTCCTGCAACATCTGGACTTCTCTATCTTATTACTTATGTGCCTGTTTACTGATCTTCCTGACAAATGGAGTCTTAAATGCGGGACGATGTTTATCTTTCGTAGGTCTTTCCTACAATTGCATCCCCAGCACCCAGAACGTGTTAGGTGCTCTATAAATATTTATGGAGCAAATATGTGAATCAATGAGTAAGTGAATAAATCAGGAGCCTCCAGGTGCTGATAAGCCACAGTCTAAAGTGATAATGGACTGTGTGAAGGGGTCACAAAGGCCTATTGAAGGTGAAGTTCTGTGCAAGCTATGAAGGCAGAAGGCCCCAGATTTGCAGGGGCCAGTGATGCCAGATTAGAGAGTTGATACCTCTTCAGTGGGATGTGGAAAGATTTGCATTGCTGGAGGGAGGTATCTATTCTGGGTAGTAACTTGTTTTCTGATTATTCCAGGTGCTGCTGGGACAGCATGCTTCTTCCAAGCCCAGGCAGTTGTGTGTTGTGGTGAATGTAGGAGCAGAACCGCAGCCCTGTGTGGCAGTGGTGGTGGCTGGAGTGGATTGTGGGTGCCCCGTAAGTCGAGCCTAGCTCTGCTGTCTGAAGGACTGTGTGATGTGAGGGATACAGCCAACCTTGGCCACATGACAGGAGCACCATCTGTACCCTGGGTGCTTCGATTTTGCAGCTGCCACAGCCTACTCAGGCAGATCTGACACAGCTTAGCAGATAGCTTTTCCAGGAGGTTCATAAATTTCCAATCTGCTGTGCTACGTTTTCTCCTACAACTGCCACCAACCAAATGTTAATTTGGATTTAAGACCTGAAGGGTGATCGGCAAACGTATGGGCTCATCACAGAATTGGAAAGGACATTGGGGCTCAGGTGGCCTTCTTCATGGACTGTTCCTGGAAGAAACACAGACACACACACACACACACACACACACACACACACACGTAATTGTCAAATCTTTGCTAATGTGTCTTTACACCTAGATGTATTCCCCAGACATGGCATGTAAATTGAACTTTTGTTATTTTCAATTTAATATTTAGTACAAAATTAATGCAATCTTTAATGTTACTTTAAGGAATTCTGCAATCACTATTCCTTTCACCAAAGCAAAACTATGACTCCCGATTTGTCTTTTATGGAAATTGTATATAAATGTGCATAAACTTATATTCTTGTGCTTGTATCTTCTGTTAAGGATCACATCACTTTTTGAAAATGCAGAAAATGTTGGCTTCAAATAGCTTTAAGGTTTCCACGCCTTATTTAAAACACAGGGGGAAAATGTTAAGTTATATACATAAAGTAGCTGGCACTAAGATTCCATCTTTATTGTTATCTGTACAACATTATCCACACAACAAAAGACAGAAATACAAGATTGTACAGCATGCAAGGATGAAGCTGAACTTTAAATACAGCTCTTTGATATCTTTGTACTCATGGAGGTTAAAAATATTCATTGAGGTGCCTGGCTGGCTCAGTCAGAAGGGCATGGGACTCTTGATTTTGGGGTCATGAGGTTATGAGGTTTAGCGCCACATTAGATGTAGATATTACTTAAATAAATAAAACCTAGACAAATATTTATTAATTGAAGCAATAAGGGATTTTGTGGCTCTTCCTGAACAAAATCTAATCATAGAAAAGACCAGTTTAGGATTGTCCAATAGAAAATAACCAGGATGATTGGAGTGACTCTAATTCCTGCTCTGTTGGACTAAAATGACCCTTCCTCTCCACATGTCCATATTAGTTAAGCAACTTTTGCTGGAACTAGTTTTTCAAATGATACTTAGTGTAACTTTGAGTAGCAATACTACCTTAGAGTTAGTAAGTATCCAAGTTCACACAGCAGTGGGGAGGTAGACCTCAGTTAATTTGGGCTTTAGAGAATCTGGGTGTACCCCTATAATTGTGAGTCAGCAGAAAAATGAGTATATTTTCAGGCTCTTAGAGGAATTCGTAGAAGTGAATATTTTTTCTTTGAGACTCATCTCCACGCTGGTGCTCCTGATGGAGGAGCCCCTAATGGTAGAAGTTCTTTAACTGTGTGAGGATCCTCTAGTTTGGCAGCTGATGGCAGAGTCTGTGTCTAATCTTGCACCCTCAGCACCTAACAAAGAGTGGGCACAGTGCAGGCAGCTTGTGCAACAAATGAATGGAAGAACAAACGACTATATGGAGACTGGTTTAGGCTGTGACAGGGCCATGCCACACTCACTGCGGAGGGGGCAGGGAAAGGCAATAAGCAGACAAATTCTCTTCAAGAAACATGAAAGAGGTTGCATTGGCATTTTTTCACATTCCTGGCAGCAGACAGGGGTCAAGGCACTTGACTCAGGCAGGCTCGATTATAAGTTTTTCTTGGCCTGTGATGCAAACTTTGGGAAAGGTGCTTGCCTTTTCACCCTGGAGTTGCTAAATGAAAAGACGTGACTTCTGGGTGGCTATGCCTGCTGGCTGCCTGGAGAAAGAAGTGGGTAGTAGGTAAAATGTAGCTAATGCACAAAGTGAGGGATGGAGAGTTGGTAGTGGAGAGAGATGGCACTTGAACTTTGGACACAGCTGTTCTTAAAGTCCTGGTGCTTCAGGAGGAGCTGGTTAGGTGGCTTAACAATCTTTTGATTCAGCTATTTGATCTGAGTTTCTGTCACCTGCAACAGAAATCAGCTCTAGACAATTACTTTGCATTTTTGATGATTAAGTCATGAACATACACTGCTTTTATAAGATCAGAAAAAAAAAAAAACCTGACAAAAGTGAACACACACGTACCCACAGACCGATACTTAGGTCAAGGACTTCATTTCTCCGATTTCTGTGATAAGCACAGTGCTCTCAGGGGTCATTCTCACTTGGTTTTATTACCCAGCTGTGTAAATTCCAGTCTGGGGAGTAGGCAAGAATCAGACAGCTGCTGCTGAATGCTGCTATATCTTTGTAGAGAGATGGTGGCCAATTTTCAGTAAAATCCAAAGTGAACGAAGTTGGGGACAAACAAACCAGGAAGCTGCCATCTAGAATCTTCTTCCTTTGGATAGGAAAGCTTCCTGACTCTATGGCCTTAGTAAACTTAGCTTTGGAAACTTACCACTTATGACAGCATTTGCCTTTTAATTTTCTTAATGAAGTCTTTTGAGAAATAGAAGTTTTAAACTTGATCAAACCCAGTTTATCAACTTTTTTTTCTTTATGATTAATGCTTTTGTGTCCTGGGAAATCTTTGCTTCCCTAGGGTCAAGATTTTTCTCCATGGTTATCTTCAGATATTTCATTGTAAGTTTCTACATTTAGGATTCTGATCCGCTTCAAGTTAATTTTTTGGTATGATGTGATGTAAGAGTTTGGTTTATTATTATTTTTTCCATATGGATATCCATTAGTTCCAGGACCATTTGTTGAAAACACGTGTCTTTTCTCCCATTGAATTACCCTGCCAACTTGGTTGAAATTTTATTTCTGGATTCTATTCTAATCTATAATTCTATATGCCTACCCTAATAATAATAGCATGTTTTCTTCATCACTCTGAGTCTAGAAATTAGGTAGTGCATGTTCTCCAACTTTGTGCCTCTTCTTCAAAATTTCTTTGGTTCTTAGAGGTCTTTTGCATTTCTGTATAAACTTTAGAATCACCTTGTCAATTTCTACCAAAAAAGTTTGCTTTTTAAAAAATTCAGATTGCATTGAATCTAGGATCAATTTGGGAAGACATGACATCTTAATAATATTGAGTCTTTTGACCCATGAGCATGGTGTTTCTCTTCATTTATTTAGATCTTTCATTTCTTTCAGCAATATTTCATAGTTTTCAGTGTACTTACACACATTTTGTTAAATTTACCCATTGGTATCTTATACCTTTGTTATTATGGTTAAGTGGTATTTTAAAATTCCAATTCTCAGTTATTCATTGCTATTTGTAGATTTGATTTTTGAATATTTATCTCATATCCTGCAACATTGCTAAAGTTACTAATTAGCTCTGGAAAATTTTAAGGTAGATTTCTTAGGATTTTCCATATACATGAACGTGTCATCTGTGAATAAAGATTATTTCTTCTGTTGTAATCTGTATGCTTCTTCATTATTTTTCTTTCTTGATTGCACTAGTTTGGAAATCTAGCGTAATGATGAATAGAAAAAGTGAGAATGGACATCTTTATTTTGTTTTTGATATTTAAGAGAAAACATTCAGTCTTTCACCATTGAGTATGACGTTAGCTATATGTTTTTCATAGATGTGCTTTATCGGGTTGAGGAAGTTTTCCTCTATTCCTAGCTTTTTATTTGTGTGGGTATTAAAATCATATATGGGTATTAAATTTTGTCAGATGCTTTTTCTGTATCTGTTGAGATGATCAGATAGTTTTCTCTAATTCTGTTAACATGCTAAATTACGTTGTTTGACTTTTGAATGTTAAAACAATTTTGTATTTCTAGGATGAGCTCCATTGGTCATAGTGTGTTATCTTTTTAAACTGTTATTGAATTAAATTTGCTAATATTTTATTAAGAACTTTTACCCTGGGGTAGAGCATCATGAATTTGAGCCCCATATTGGGGACAGAGATTACTTAAAAAAAATTTTTTTTTACATTTATGTTCATGAGGGCTATTGGTCTATAGCTTAAATTTTATTTTTTTTTAAAGATTTATTTATTTGAGAGAGACAGAGCATGAGTGATGTGGAAAGCCAGAGGGAGAGGGAGAAGCAGGCTCAGCAGGGAGCCTGACTCAGGACTGGATACCAGGACCCTGAGATCATGACCTGAGCTGAAGGCAGACATTTCACTGATTGAGCCACCCAGGCTCCCCTATAGCTTAATTTACTATCTTTTTCTGTTTTTGATATCAAGATGATGTTGACCTCATAAAATGAGATGGGAATTCATTTTTTCCCTCCATTTTTTTCCTGAAAGAGTTTCTATAGGATTAACATTATTCCTTTCTTAAATCTTTGAAAGAATTCACCATTTGACCTGGAGTTTTCATTATGGGAAGGATTTTATTTATGAATTTCTTCTCTTTGATGTAGATGTTTTCATATTTTCTATTTTTCTTGTGTTATTTTTATAATCTGTAACTCTTGAAAAAATTTTCCCTTTCAACTAAGTAGTCAAATTAATTGACACATAGTTGTTTGTAATATCTCTTTACTATTTTTTAAATGTCTTTAGGATCTGTAGTGATGTCACCTCTTTCATCTTTCATGATATTAGTAATTCTCTCTACCGCTGGAATTGCCTTATTAGAGTGAATGATGTGGGAAGATACAAGTTGGAAGTGGCAGACAAAGGGCAATTGCAAGCATGGAGGAGTACAGTTATTGGTAGCAACCAGGAATACAGCTATGTGAGTGGGTAGCTAAGGTTTGGTTGAAAACAAAGTCATTTCAGAAGAGGAGGTCAAGTTGCTAAGAGGCCAGAGTATTGGAAGGAAATGTGAGAATGATGGTGGGAGGAGTAGATGGGAAAAAGACTGAGCCTAGTGTGAGAGGAGCCCCTGGCCAGTATATTCTGGCATAAGAGTCAAAGGAACTGGGCAAGGAATGGGGATCTTATAGAAGGACTGGTGAACAATACTTGGAAATGATAATGAAAAGTGAGGAAGACTCTTCCCCTCTCCAAGGCCCAGGAGGAAAGCTTCAGGAGAGGCCCTGTTCTCAGGGGAGAGCCAGGTATCCACCACTGCAGAAGTGTGAACCAGCTATTCAGAAAAGAGGTGAGGATCTAGGGTTCATGGCTGAGGGTAGCTGAGTCCCAGGGGACACAGGGAAAGAATTGAGGATGAGAGTGTGAAAGAAGGGAATGTACGACCTACAGAATCTGGGTTCTTAGGAGTGATCTGGGGTCTTGGCTCTGTGCAGTCAAGGCCAGGAAGGATGGTGGGTTGGAGGGATCCACCCTGCTGGCACTGTGCTGGGGGAGCATGTAAATGTTGAGGGGAGCTAGCTCTTGGGCCTTCCTGCTGGTGGTGGAGTTAATGAACGTTTGAGTGCCAGACACCATGCAAGGAGAGATTTTCCCTTCATCTCCACATTTGTTTCGAGCTTTAACAGATTCACAAAGTGAAGCTGTGGTTGGTTTTCTGAAGCTAGTACCCCAGGGCCCATTGAGGACCCACAACAACTTGAGACTGTCCCAGTGAATTAGTCAAATATCCTGGTGCTTTGTGGCACACAGAGCCTTCAGCTGCCTCAACCACAGAAAGCCCCTAACTCCAGTTCCCTAGCTCATCTTCCCCAGCTTTTGGATGTTCTGGCACTTCTTTCTGGTACATATTTTTTTATATAGGGATGTGATCTGCTGGTGTTTTATTTGCTCTACTATTCTCCTTTCAGGAAGGCTCAGTGAGTTTCTAACAATTTGACCTGTATCTTCAGTAGTCTATTTTCTTCTTTAACCCCCTGGGCCTTGCACTACTTGCTGAAGTTAAATGCTGTCCTCCTTGTTTCTCTTATTTGCTTTCTGTCACAGACATTAAGAAATATATATTTGTCTTCATTTTCTCTTTGAGATCTCCAGAGAGAAAAATAGGAAATTAATGAGGTCTGAGCGTGCTCAAAAATGTCCACTGATAACACATATCAATGGTCATTCTTACCTTCTTGCATCAGAACATCTCACTCAGGAGATGGTCTCCTGTCAGGCCAGCACCCACTGGAGGCCTGGTCTCTAGCTGGTACTGACTTGTCTCACTCTTCTGTAGTTGATCTTGTCTGTCTGAATCTTCCCTTCCTGTCCCATAAATAACAAGTCCACAAATCGATATGTGTTCCTGCAGGACATAGGCCCCATCCCTTCTCTTCCCATAATGACTGCATCATCCTGAAACTCAGTGTTTTGCACTAATTCCTGGTGTTCCTCCCTTAAGTTGATCTAGAATTTCCTAGCTCCTTGGTCCAGTGGTCCCAGTCTTACAAGAGTGGTTCCCCCAACAGTTCTCACTATAGACATTTTATTTTATTATTTTGTTTTATTTTATCTTATTATTTTATTTATTCATTCATGAGAGACTCTGTGGGGACCCTGATGCGGGACTTCATCCCAGGACTCTGGGATCATGACCTGAGCTGAAGGTGGATGCTCAACCACTGAGCTACCCAGATGCCCCCTCACTATAGACCTTAGATTTAGGTTTTAGAAGGCACCTCTCAAGAGTTTCCCAGATCTCCACTACTTCTGGGGAGGTCTTCCAACCCTCTCTCTGATCTTACCTCACTTTTGTGTGTGTGTGTGTTTGTGTATTCGCAGTTTTTATTTCTAAAAAAAATTTACAGCACTTGTGAAGAGCCAGCAGAAGACATCAGACACAGTCATTCTTACCAGCTTTGTTAAGTTTAGAGGGTTATACATGACACTTTGCCAGGTGATGCTCACATGGTAGCCCTGAAACCTGAACTGGTTAGATTGTCTTTCTTCCTCTCTTCAAAGAAAGCATTTTGATGAGCTACTGATCTACCTACTTTTCAAGTCACTTGAATACTGAAAATACTACAACATCTGGATCTGCATGTTGGCCATATAATGATGTGTTCTGACCCTTTTCTGTATTTTTTTTTTTTGTGAATGTTACAAAACAGGTCACTTAATACTGTTAGTTAAAGCTAAGTGGAAAACCTCAATTTTTAAAAATACTGTACCCAGAACCTGTGACTTCTTCACTGAACTGTCTCCTCCTCTATATTTTATGAGGTTTATCCTATCCTATTGGAGCTTAAGATGAAGCAAATAAACATAATGTAGAAAGAGAGAGAGACTAAGAGAAGTTTGGAAAGCACAATTAAATCTTTCACAATAAAGAAAATATAAAAGTTAGCCTTTGCCCCCCTGACTTAAGAGTGAGAGGCACAGTAGGGAAAGGCATTGAGAGAAAAGATGAAAATAAGTATAAAATAATGTATGTTGGTCAGTGCAGTATGAGCTAGGTTTGGAAGACTTTATAATGTGGTAAGGAAAATGAACTAGAATATGGAGGACAAGATGTCACAATTTTTTTCATGCAACTTTTAAAACATTTTGGAAATCCAAGTTTTTGTGGAAGATGGCATTGGAATCTTGTCTTTATGAAGTTACTACTAAGAAGCTAATTGGACTCTCCACTTAGCTTTATTTCTAAGTGAAATTATTGTTGCTTATGCGAAACTCCTAATCCCAAGTGGTAACACAAGTGCAGCCTGATTGGGTATGACTGCCCCTAGGCTTTGGGGTGAGCCAGAGGACCAAAGTTTCACAAATGCATATTTATTGTAACTTTCAGAGGAGCAATCCCAGATACTGAATGGTCACTCTTCAGCTCCATTAAATAAGACATAGCAAGGGGAAAGACACATCTTGCAAAATGGTTTTCCAGTTCAAGTTGAACTATATTATAATTATACTGTGGCACAGAGGCAGCTTGTGGGCACTTCTTGTTAAAATAGCACAATGTATCAACTTCTGACAAAACTCTTAGGATAGCCTTCAGCACCAACCTAAGATGACTACTTTCCTACAACTAAAGTTGAGTCTTACCAGAATAACAAAAGCACATATGAGGTACAACCCATCACAGCTTCTTTCTCATATCCATCTTGTAGGTACGAGGTTTTGCCTTTTAAACTACACTTCTGTAACTTTAAAAGATAGTTAGCATTTTCTATCATATTAAATTAGCAATAGAAAACATTATGCTTAACCTATAAGTTTCTACTCCAGTTTGCTCCCTAGAATTTATATACATATTTTTATTTCTAATCTGCAAGAAAAAAAATCCTATTCGATATATGGTAACAGAGCAGTAAAAGATACTATACACATATGGCATATATTTACAAAATACACTTCAAAAAGAAGCCAACACACTTTAGCAAAAGTCTAAGCTTGCAAAAAAAAAAAAAAAGTCTAAGCTTGCATAGATTAAAAAGAAAAAAAAAGAATTATGAATACAATTTTTGTTAAAATAGAAAATGGGGAATGAAAGTTGCAGAATGGATATGAAGAGAGATCTTTTCCAAACTTTTATTTGTGCACATTCAATTGAAAAAGATAACTTTTACAGGTTCTTTGGTGCCCATATTCAGCATACAAAAATGTAAAAGACTGTTCACAAATAAAACACTTTAGCTCAAACTGGGAAAAAATAATGACACTAATGAAACAGTTTAAGGTAGTGCACTCTGTGACAGCTCTGCTTACGGGGACATGAGAATTACTGCGAAAATAAATAGAATGTCCTTTTGTAAAAGCAGCAACGTCATGTCTTGTAAACTTCCTTTTTATATTACAGCAAGGTTTGAAGTAAAACCCAAAGGGCCTGGAGCTCACACTGCAGCCATGAATGAATATAAGAGTCTATTTCCTCAATTACTGTTGGTCCAGTTTTCCTTTTGTTTTGGGTCCAATGTGCAGCAGGTTTTAAAAGGTGCTCGGTTAGGTCCTAACTAGTTGAGTGATGGATTATAAAATTTCTTTCCTGCTTTCAAACACAAATGGGTAGATCTGTTCCACAGCGGTAGCAACAGCCTTTACGTTGGGCCCACAAAATACCTGTTACTGTGATACTCCCTGTTGAAAAAACCTGTAATGCAGCTCTTAGAGATTTTGTCGGATAGCACACAGCAGGATGAAGTTCAGGTTCATAACTGGCATGAGGTCTATTGTTCTTTGTGAATTCTGGCAAGCGGATTTCAAACGGCATGTTACACACTGCCAAAATGTTAACGACCTTAAAATCTGTAAATATTACCCGAAAACCTAATTCCTGCAGGCTGCGAGCTAAGTCTGGCACCAAATTTAGCTTCTTCTTCACTTGTTTCTCAGTGCAAATAATTTTTCCTGAGGACCAAATTGTAGCTGTAATTCTAGGTTTTCTAAGCTTCATTAATACTTTTCCAACATCACGTTTATAAATTACATTTGCTCCCTCCAAAGCAATCTTCCTTAATTTCAAATGGCATCTTGTTCTAAAAACACAGGCTACATTTGTAATTAGAATGTCCAATGCAACATCACTGGCTGCATCCATTGGGGTAGTTTAACAACCTGGCTCCCCACCACGAAGATCACATCCGTGGGAAGAGGGGGCGGCGGCCTCGCTGGTGCGGGTTCCGTGGACGCGGAGGAGAAGCCGGAGGACAGGGGTGAGGATGAGGCGAGCGCGCTCCCCGGTCTCCATGGAACTGCCGCCCTGGCCCGTTGCTAGGAGCCCCCGAGGATCGGCTGGGCTCGATCTTTCGTGCCTTGTCGTTCCGGGTACTGGGGGGCCGCTTCTTCCCCAAGACAGTCTTACCTCACTTCTTATGTTAGATCTCACCGGGTGCAAGTCACTCTTTCTGATCTAGTAACATGTAAAACATTTCTCCCCATTTCCATCATCTTCATTATATGTTAACCCATCCGATCTCCTGAGGTCTCAACTTTCCTTCAAAGGAAATTTGTCTCTTTCTATAGTTTAATTGGCCTTTATTTTTGTTTTCTTTCTTCCTCCATTCGTGTCCTGAGTGTAAGAATGAGGCATGTTTTTCGAACTGCTCTACTTCTTCCTTGATTTCTTCAGAAAAACCTGATCCTTAAAGTCAGAAGATTTCATACACACTACTTTTATATTACCTTCTTATTTGATTTTATAATAATTTCATTGAACTATTTTTTTTAAGATTTTATTTATTTATTCATGAGAGACACACAGAGAGGCAGAGACATAGGCAGAGGGAGAAGCAGGCTCCTTAACAGGGAGGGGGATGTGGGACTCGATCCCCAACTGGGATCACGCCCTGAGCCAAAGGCAGATGCTCAGCCACTGAGCCACTGAGGCATCCCATCGTTGAACTATTTTTCTATCTAATGCAAGAAGATGCCATATTGTCTTTAAAATAAGGTTGCTTATTTCTCTTGATTCTTTCACTAAGAAACTCTGTCACTCTACAATGAGACCCACAGTTTGGGTCTCTGAATCTCCAAGCCATACTGGGGATTAATGTCAACACATCAGAGCCAACTTGGGACCACATAGAGCCTCTTGAGGCTGCGGCGAAGCCATAGAAGTTAAGTTTGGTGCTTTTGCAATCTAGTCTTTTGGCACCAAGGGTAATTTGAAACAGTCTAAGAGAACCAAATGCAGAGCAGCTATACTTGCCTGTGTGTGCTTGGTGCAAAAACTTAAAGCTGAAACCACACAGATGTTCTACAATGATATGTGACTTAGCCATGTCAGTGCATGTGGGGAAATGAGGACCCCAGGCTCTGTGGCTTTGGTATAATAAACTGGCACAATCATTCTGGAGAGCAAACTTACAGTACTTGGTGAAATTAAGTGTTCATGTGCCCTTCAACATGGTAGCTGCTTTCCAGAGAAATTCTCATGTAAGGAAACATTGAAGCATTGTTCCTGGTGAGGAGTTGGAAGCAACCAAGAATCCTCCATTAAGGGGATGGATAAGTCAAGTGCAGCCCAAGAAATACTATACTGCCACTAGATGCTACATGCTAAAATGAGATGATTAATAGCAACTTCAAAACATAGGGTTGATGAAAATAAAAAAAGAGAGAATGAGCTTCTTGCACAATGCTATCTATGCAACTTAAAATAATATACATGAACCTCACTTCATCATTTAGAAGCATATTTATATTTCTGAGGAATATACCAAATACTGTAGAATTGATTTGTTTTGGGGAGGAGGTAGTGAGAACAGAAATCAGAGATTGTAATAAACGTATCTTTTTTCTTTTTTTTTAAGATTTTATTTATTTATTCATGAGAGACACACACAGAGAGAGACAGAGACACAGGTAGAGATAAAGGTAGGCTCCATACAGGGAGCCTGATGTGGGACTGGATCCCAGGATCACGCCCTAAGCCTAAGGCAGATGCTCAACCACTGAGCCAGCCAGGCGTCCTGCATTTCTTTTTATTCTGATGTTTTGACATTGGGGCCTTGCTGTGACCCCAGGATGAGCTAATTGCTTGAGAGAGCAAACAACTCACCAGTAAGTTTACCTTTCCTATGCAAATCAACCAATCCAGAACCCACACTCCAGATCATCTCCTTTTACTGGCTCTTACAGCATTCTTCCATTCAGGGCTACCATCCACTTGCCCTAATCACACAGGGGCTAGGTCCCAGACAACAAGGGACTTTCCCTATTCCCCACAGCCCACAGCAGTTCTTCAAACTAGTCAGTCCTAAGCCTGCTTACTAACCTTGCCTTGCTTTCCCATGAAAACCACAATGAAGGCTCTTGTTCAGGTTGTCCCCTGCTTCCTCTGCGTCCTGGCCAACTCTGGTGCTTTCTGTGTGGCCCTGTGCAGCATGGCGTACCTCCCGTTTTGAAGGAACTATGAGTACAAAGCTTTCCTTCATGATAGTTCCATGTCTGTGTATCTGACCATATCTGATTAAAATAAACCTCAGGTAAATTTTAAAACAAGATGAATAAAACAAATAGAGAGGGATCTTGCTCTGACCGTTGTGAAAATGGGTCATGTAAAGAAAAACATCTTGCATCTCCTGAACCATCACATTACCTCAATACCTCATTCTAGGGATGCCTGGGTGGCTCAGCAGTTGAGCGTCTGCCTTTGTCTCAGGACATGATCCTGGGGTCCTGGGATCGAGTCCCACATTGGGCTCCCTGCATGAAGCCTGCTTCTCCCTCTGCCTATGTCTCTGCCTCTCTCTGTGTGTGTCTCTCATGAATAAATAAATAAAATCTTAAAAAAAATACTTCATTCTAAATTTGTGTTTTTTCCACATCAAGCAATTCTCAGGTTCTCCAGATGCCAGGTGAGTATCCTATAATTCATCTCAGTTCTGACACCATCAACCTGGAAATAGCGCCGGATCCTACAGGTTAGCGCTCAGTCCTCCAAGACTGTCCCTTGCCCACTCCCCCACTTCAGACAACAATTGCAAGTCTCTATTGTCGTTTATGCTTCTGACTGACTTGCTGTGAATGGGAAGTTCCCACAATTCCCCCCTCGGTTTCCATTAATTTACTAGAGCAGCTCATAAAACTCAGGAAAACATGTTACTCTCTAGATTACCAATTTATTACTAAAAGATGTAAGTCAGGAACAGTCAGATGGAAGGGATGCCTAAGGCAAGGTATGAGGGAAGGGGTGCTTTCATGCCCTCTCTGGACCCCACTCTCCCAGCACCTCCACATGTTCACCAACTGGGAAGCTCTCTGAACTCAGTCCTTTTGGGTTTTTATGGATACTTCATTACAGAGGCGTGATTGGTCAAATCATTGACATTAGGGGTTAACTTGACCTCTAATCCCTGTTCCTTCCCTGGAGGTTGGGGGTCAGAGCTGAAAGTACCCATCCCCTAATCATGTGGTTGGTCTTCCTACCAACCAGCCCCCTTCTTTAGGGAAAAGTCACCCTATTAACATAAACTCTGGTGTGGTTGAAAGGGCTTATTTTGAATAACAAAGGATGCTTATCATTTGGGAATTTCCAAGGGTTTTAGCCCTGTGCCAAGGGAGGGGACAAAGACCAAATATATATTTCTTATTATAAAACGCTATATCACAAATCATTAACTGAGAAAGATGATTAGCTCAAACTTCTATACCTAAGAACCAAAGGAGAATACCACTACCAAAGAAACCCCCAAACGCAGGTCTAACTCCATTGAAGCAGATTGTCCAGAGATCACTAGGTAAACCAGTGTTTCTAGTTATGTTCCCAGAACACTAAGATTGGGTTAAATTCTTCATGCAAGGTTCCTCAGAGTCTTTGGTATAGTGGGGATCGCCAGGAGGGCCACATAATATGAGGCATTTCTGAAAAAAAAAATATGAGGCATTTCTGAAACTTACTTTATTGGAAGGCTTTATTTTTGTGTAAATCTAGTGCTCTGCGAATCCCAGTTTGAAGACCAGTGTGTGAGAGGAGGGTACACTGATGCATGAAATGAACTCACACTTCAGGGACTTCAGGAAGTCATCTGGCCAATGCTCAACTTCATTAAGGGAAGTGTTGTAACACATACCATGATGCGACTCAAGATACATAGAAAACTGGAAAGATCAAACTAGGACCTCGGTCTTCCATCAAGCTGGAAGGATAGCATTCGATCACATGATAGCATTCTAGTCTCTTTTCTCTAAGTGCTTAAGTAAGCATTGTGAAAACTGTATTAACTACACTCTGTTGACTCTAGTATATGTTCAGTAGCATTGCATTTTATGGTGTATTTTGTGACAAAATTTCTGATTTTTTGATACAATAAATACAGACTTGTTAACTTATATGGTTGTAAGTTTACCTGTCTTTATACAGATTTCCTAAACTATAGATTTGATCCAAGTTAAATATTTACCTTTACGGACACTCTTCTGTTTGTTATTTCTCTATTGATAATGATCCCCAAATCATATTTTGCAGGTTAACTTTCTATTTTTCTTCATTCCTATCTGTTTGGGATAATCCTAAAAGACAAGAAGACTTACATTGAAATATTAGTCCTATCCGCTGCAGTAACTCACTGTTTTCTTAAGTTTGAAGGGAAAGAAGAAATTATCAGGGAAATCTCATATGAGTGTCAAAATCAGTGGTGTTAATACATGTCAAGTGCTTGGAACAGTACGTAGCACAAAGTGAACACTATATGAAAATGTTTGCTTACATGGAGGAAAAAAAATTAAAAAAAAAAAACAAGTCAAATGATCTAGGCTCCACTAAATACAAATTCCAGAGAAGATGCTGAAAGAACAGACAGTTTTCTCCTTTTTAGAGTAAAGAAAGAAGTAAGAATCATTTGATGCTAGTTTATTATTATTTTTTTAACCAAGGAAAAACTCCCAACAATCCCAAAGCTTTAAATAAAATGAGTTTTCTTGAACAAGACTGGTTATTACTTGGACAGAAAAATCAAATGGTTTTCATTATTCATCGCCAGAGAAACCACATGATTCAAAGGTATAAATATTGCCTATTAATAGTGAGTTGCTGGCTGGCTCTCTTATGTTGAAGACGTTGGCTCAGCCAGATTTACAAACCACATCTTCTTCCAAAGGAGTTACATTATTTTTCCCATTTGTCTGGATTGCCATTGGGTGGGGAGCTTCTGGAATTTACCTTATAAATCTTGTAAGCTAAATCCTATATATCTTCTTCAGTGAATTCTAGCTCAAGACTCCTCAGTTTTTGACTCGAGGGTGTTTACATGACTACTGATTGAGAGGGAAGAAAACTCCAGGGGTCATGTTCTGTACAAATATAAGATTTGTGAAATGTTGAAAAACTGGACCAGAAATATAAAAATCATCATGTAAATCAGCTATTTCTGTTATTTTCACTTTCACCTGGGAACTTTGTCACCATAAGACTTTTGATGACATTTTAATAAATAGATTTTGGGAGATTGGGAAGCAAGGTTTGATGAATATTTTATTCTGTACCCAAAAAGGCATTTTTGAATCACCAATTCTTTCTGTGAGAACAAAATTCTGCTTTACTAAAGGAAACATATTTCAAAGAGAATAATTTAGGGATTCCAGGGACCTCAGAAACCATCAAAAGAGGCAAAACAAAGTTGTATAGTGACCACAAAGCCCTGCATTGTCTTGGAGAGAAAACAGCAAATGAATTTGATGATGAAAATTAATTTTAATATGTCAAGTACCTCTGTGTGTCTTATTTTTTTTTCAAGTTTAATGTTTTATGGAGCTAGTCCTGCAAAAAATGCCTTTCTTATGTGCAGATTTAGAAAGCCTTTAAGGAGAGAGATGTTTTCTGACCCATAAATCTAGGTCCAAAATTTCTCATACAATACCAAATGTGCTTTGTAATTTAAAGAAATTTGGAATCTGGACAATTTGGAGATAAGAAGTAAGGAATTTGGTAGTTCTTCTTGAATATAAATGAAATATAACCTTAAAAATAAGGATTCTCAATCTTTTTGGAGATGGTATGCCCAATTGGTTGATTTGTTCTCTGTCTCAGGCCATGCCATTTAAATCCTTCATTGAAATGCTCTCTGATAGTTTTCAAGTTTGGTTGGTTTGGATAGTTCCCCTTGATGGGCCATTATAAAGCTTCATTGCAATTCTTGGTTATATCCTGAGTAGTTCCTAAGATTAAACCTAGGATTGAACTATTTAAAAATCAAGACTTTTCCTACTTATTCACATTGGGGATCTGATTGTGGGTATTATGCATCTTCATTTAAAAAAAACTATTTCAACTGAAATTCAAGTGAAGAGTTGTCCTGTCTGAACATTTCTGCTACTATAGAGACTTTCCCCTTCCTTCAAAATCTTGGGGTACTATTTTAAATTTTAATAGCAACAATATGTTTGTAATATTTTTTAAAGCCCTAAAAAGTAAAATTTTTCCTTGATTCTAAGATGCCCTTAATCATTTAACAGAAATTTTTGGGGGAACTGTACTTCTTAATATGAGATACCTCCCAATTTCAGAAAAGATAAATTGTGAGGAATAAAGTATGTCTTATAAAAATATGGTATATGTATTAACATGGAAAAATATTCAAGATATATTTTTACATCAAAGAAGTAAGTTGCACGGCAGTATGTTAGCTAGTATAACAAACAGGCTCCAAATATACACAGTGGAAGTATATTTTTCTTCACACAATTAACGTGAGCAGGCGAACAGGTTCTTGGGGTGACTCTCCTCCAAGCAGTCATGCAGTGTTTAGACTGAAGAAAGCTCCTTCATCTTCAACATGTGGTTGCCTCCATACCAACCAGCTAGAAGGAGAAAAGAACTTGGAGCAGCATGTATGGGAGGGTCTCCCTGCCAGGCCTCTAATAAGAGCACATCCCTTCTGTTCATGTTCCATTGGCTAGCCTTAGTCATATGACCACATTCAACTATAAAACATGCTGAGAAATGTATTCTCCATGTGTTCTCAGGAGGAAGAGGAGAATATGAATTTTATTCTAGCAGTCTCTAATATGTTTGTGTATGTGTGTGTGTTTTGTCTTACTTAAATATACAGAAATGTTAGTGGTGTTAGTCAAGGTTCTCCAGAGAAACAGAACAAATAGGAGATTGTGTTCTCTTTGGCAGTATATATACTAAAGTTGGAACCATATAGAGAAGATTAGCATGGTCCCTGTGTAAGGATGACACATAAATTCATGAAACGTTCCATAAAAAAAAAGAACAAACAGGATATATATATATATATATATATATATATATATATATATATATATACACACTGAAGGCTGGAGACCTAGGAAAACCTGTGATGTTATTCTGTCTGAGGCTGAAGGCTGGGGAACCAGGGAAGCTCAAGATGGTGTAAATGCTAGTCTGGGGGCAGAAGAAGATGAAATGAGATGTCCCAGCTCAATAGTGGGGCAGAGAAAAAAAGGAGGCAATCCCCCTTCCTCTACCTTCTGTTCTTTCCATGCCCTCAGTGGATTGGATGGTGCCCACCTACATTAGAAGGACAATTTACTGAATCCATGGATTCAAATGCTAATCTCATCTGGAAGTATTCTCACATTTAAAGTTGGAAAAGATATGAATGGAATTAATTACCTATTATGACTTCCTCAAGCCAATGGAATATAGGAAACTTTTTATTTTTTAGTAATGTCTTCAAAAATATATATTACTTTTGGAAGCAGAAAAAAATTGGTTGTTTTCTCAATAAGTAGAAGGCTGCAAGGATCAAGCAATGAAATGGGAAGACCTCTTATTTGCAGTTCCTGAGGCTCGGCATCTGGTTATGGCTGTAAACACATTCACTTATTTTCAAGTCACTGTTGACTTGGAAGGAAATACCAGTGTAAGTCTTCCTTAAAACTTATTAAAAAAACTTATTAAGATATGTATATGCATATCCAACAGTACATTAAAAGGATTACTCACCATGACCAAGTGGGATTTATTCCTGGGATGCAAGGGTGGTTCAACATTCATAAATCAATTAACGTGATAGATCACATTAATGAAAGAAAAGACAAGAACCATATGATCTTATCAATCGATTCAGAAAAAGCATTTGAAAAAAATACAGCATCTATTCTTGATTAAAACTCTTCAAAGTGTAGGGACAGAAGGAGCATACCTTAATATCATAAAAGCCATCTACAAAAAGCCCACAGTGAATATCGTCCTCAATGGGGAAAAACTGAGAGCTTTCCCCCTAAGGTCAGGAACACAACAGGGATGCCCACTCTCACCACTGTTGTTCAACATAGTACTAGAGGTCCTAGCCTTGGCAATCAGACAACAAAAAGAAATCAAAGGCATTCAAATTGGCAAAGAAAAGTCAAACTCTCACTCTTCCCAGATGACATGATACTGTGTATGGATAAACCAAAAACTCCACCCCAAGATTGCTAGAACTCATACAGCAGTTCAGCAATGTGGCAGGATACAAAATCAATGTACAGATATGAGTTGCATTTCTCTACCCTGACAATGAGACAGAAGAAAGAAATTAAGGAGTCAATGCCATTTACAATTGCACCCAAAAGCCATAAGATACCTAGTAATAAACCTAACCAAAGAGGTAAAGGATCTGAGTCCTAAAAACCACAGAACACTTCTGAAAGAAATTGAGGAAGACACAAAGAGATGGAAAAGTATTCCATGCTCATGGATTGGAAGAATAAATATCGTGGAAATGTCTATGCTACCCAGAACAATCTGCACATTCAATGCAATTCCTATCAAAATACTATGGACAATTTTCATTGAGTTGGAACAAATAATCCTAAGATTTGAGCAGAACCAGAAAAGATTTCGAATAGCCAGAGGAATGTTGAAAAAGAAAACCAAAGCTGGTGGCATCATGATGCTGGACTTCAAGCTATATCACAAAGCTGTGATCATCAAGACAGTATGGTACTAGCACAAAAACAGACACATAGATCAATGGAACAGAATAGAGAACCCAGAAATGGGCACTCAACTCCATGGTCAACTAATCTTCAACAAAGCAGGAAAGACTATCCAATGGAAAAAAGACTTATCTCTTCAATAAGTGGTGTTGGGAAAATTGGACAGCCACATGCAGAAGAATGAAACTAGACCATTCTCTTACACCATACACACATACACACAAAAACTCACAATGGATGAAAGACCTAAATGTGAGACAGAAATCCATCAAATCCTAGAGAAGAACACAGGCAGCGACCTTTTTGAATTCAGCTGCAGCAATTCTTGCAAGACACGTCTCCAAAGGCAAGGGAAACAAAAGCAAAAATGAACTACTGAGACTTGATCAAGATAAAAAGCTTCTGCACAGCAAAGGGAACAGTCAACAAAACTAAAAGGCAACCTACAAGTGGGAGAAGATATTTGCAAATGACCTATCAGATAAAGGGTTAGTATCCAAGAGCTCATCTAACTCAACACCCAAAAAACAAACAATCCAGTCAAGAAATGGGCAGAAGACATGAACAGACATTCCTCCAAAGATCTATACATGGCCAACAGGCACATGAGAAAATGCTCCACATCACTTGTCATTAGGGAAATACAAATCAAAACCACAATGAGATACCACTTTATATGGCAAGAAAGACTAAAATTAACAAGAGGAAACAAAAAATGTTGGTTAGGATGTGGAGAAAGGGGGACCCTTATATATTGTTTGTGTGAATGCAAACTGGTACAGCCACTCTGGAAAACAGTGTGGAGGTTCCTCAGTAAGTTAAAAATGGAGCTACCCTATGACCCAGCAATTGTACTGCTGGGTATTTATCTCAAAGATACAGATGTAGTGAAACAATGGGACACCTGCACCCCAATGTTCACAGTAGTGTCCATAATATCCAAATTGTGGAAGGAGTTGAGATGCCCTTTGACAGAAAAATGGATAAAGAAGATGTGGGAATATTATTATTCAACCATCAGAGAGGATGAATTACCTAGCATTTACATGGACGTGGATGGAACTGGAGGGTATTACACTGAGTGAAATGAATCAATTGAAGAAATATAATTATCATATGGTTTCATTTATAAGTAGAATATAAGAAATAGTGAAAGGGACTATAAGGGAAGGAGGGAGGAACTGAATAGGGAAAAATTAGAGGAAGACAAACCACGAGAGACTCCTAACTGTGGGAAACAAATGGAGGGTTGCTGAAAGGGAGGTAGGTGGGGGATGGGGTAATTGCACGATGGGCATTAAGGAGGGCACTTGATGTGATGAGCACCAGGTGTTATACTATATGTTGGCAAATTGAATTTAAATGAAAAAATAAAGGAAAGGAAGAAAAATATATGTATATGCATGTATGTGTATTTATTATTTCTTGACTTGATTCCCTTTTGCCCCAGGAGTGAAGTTCCCTCTCAGACTTGTGTGAAGGAGTGACATGGGGATACCTGGCACTAGATGATGGCAGCTTATCCCCAAGTTTCCAGGTAAAGAGACAACCTGATCCTGAGAAAGAACTGAGGTTAGGAGCCATCTTCTAGTTCAGTGATCTAGGATTTTTCAACCTCAGCACAATCAACGCTTTGGGTCAGGTAATTCTTTGTCATGGAGCAGTCCAGCGCACAGTAGGACAAGTAGCACTATCCCTGGCCTCCTCCTACTGGGTGCCAGTAGCACATACAATCCCCTCCCCCCCCAGTTGTGACAGCTAAAATGTCTTTAGGCATTGCTAAATGTCCCCTGGGGGTCAAAATCATTGCTGGTTGAGAATCGCTGACTTAACTCCTGCAAATTTCAATTTCCTCGTTTGTCGTTGGTGATAATAATACTTTTGTGGTATAATATGTAATACTTTATGTGGTATGATATGTTTTGTGGTATAATGCAACACTAGCTAGCATTTATTTATTTATAAATATTTTATTTATTTATTTGACTGAGAGAGCGAGACAGCACAAGCAGGGAGAGTGGCAGAGGGGAGAGGGAGACACAGGTTCCACTGAGCAGGGAGCCCGAGGCAGGACCTGATCCCAGGACCTCGAGATGATGATCTGAGCCAAAAGCAGACACTTAACCACTGAGCCAGCAGGCACCCACTGGTAAGCTTTTATAAAAACATGAAATCTCTGTAGCTTGGCATAGCAGAAGGTTAATTTTTGCTTATGTTTCACCAATGTGAGTATTTGCAACCAGGTGCCCTTCTTTGTGGAAAAATTCAGGGACTGGGCTTCTTCTATCTCGTGAGTCACATTGTATGCCCTTCGTAATCTAGGTCCTTTGAATCCTCTCCAGTTCAGTTTAGAGATGGGAAAAGAAACAGATCTTGACAGGTGGGGGATTATTACGGGCCAGGCCTGGAAGCAGTGGTATTTTTCCTGCTTACATTCCACTTGGAGGCACCTGACTACAGGGAGGGCTGGGACAGGCAGTCTAGATGTGTTCCCAGGAGCCAGCCAATCTCTGCACACAAGTTTGGACATTTATGTGCTGATTCTGGAGGGCGTGTGTATCTGAATATTTCAGGTTTCACTTGGTGGATGGAACAAAAGAGGTGACATTGGCATTGACATTAGAACTCTGGAAGAAGGAACCATTTCAATCCATCAGTCGTTCAGTCTCCTCCCAGTGTTTCTGTGAGTCTCTAAGGATAACTAGAAGTACTCGGGAAGAGTCTCCTCAAGTTCTTTTGCTTGATCTTCTCAAGGAAGACCCTGGTACACAAGCCCTCAGGAGAGGCTACAAGTCTGTGCTATTGCTGGTAACCTTTGAGAGACCAAGTTGTCTGCCACGACTTGTAACAGGAGTTGGTACCACACTGTTCTTACAGCTTTATAGCCCTTGCCAAGCCCCACTGCCATGCTGTGGTGGAAACAGGGGCCATGACCCCTCTGCCCCCGCTTGGTTGTGCGTGGGTGCTTCTGACTCAGCTGTGCCCAGAATTTTGCCAGAATTTTCATGAAAGCTGCTTCTCTGGCTTTCTGTCCTAACTCCTCTCTCCACAGCAGATCAAATCTAGTCTATTAGCCAACACAGTTGGCAGAAGCCAGCTGATGTGATGAGATTGTGGCAGGGACAGAAAGTACTCTTTCCCTTCTTTTTCTTTGTACCTCTGCTACTACTACTAGCGTGTCTGGCCCCAAGTGCCTTCTACCACCAGCTTGGGCAAAGAGACACCACAGGGGTCCTAGCCCACCAGCTCTGTAATTGCAACTTGGGTTAGCTCAGTCAGGATTACTACATATATATTAGGTTTAGTAGCATTCTTGCTGAGATTCCCAGAGCACACTCCAAAAGGATGACATTGCCATAAAAAGCATCTAAATGAAGTGGAAGACATTACAGGGTAAGAAGGCAATGTCTATTGTGTCTGCCCAGTGACACAGACTTATTGCAGATTTGGTTCATGGAAACTTTAAGGCTCTCTGGGCATAATGATACTTTGGTTACAGCATCTCTTAGGCACATGCAATAAATCAGATGCTATTCACACTAATTGAAGATGCAGCTTTCTCAAATAAATCACCTCCGGCAGCAGGTCTCAGGGAAACGAAGCCACCTACCCCATTGGCCTGCTCACTCACCCGTTTTCCAACCTAGAATGGGAACTAAATTCAGTTACCTAATAAGGTTAACAATTTTGATGAACTCGGTTTCTACTACCTGGGATAAATATGATCATGTTTGAGCTTTATAAAACTCAACTAGAAAATTTGGGGTCTGGTTTTGTTAGGATTCAAGTACTTTTAAGTGGATTGCAAATTTAGTCATTAGTAAGAAAGGATAAGTTTTTTGTTTTGTTTTGTTTTGTTTTCATTTTTAACCCCTGGAGTTGGCAGTCCCTGCATTTTACTTATTTATTTATTTTTAAATATTTGATTTATGTATTTGAGAGAGAAAGAGAGTGGGGGAGCAGCAGAGGGAGAGGGACAAGCAGATTCCCTACTGAGCACAGAACCCTGAGGCAGAGGCAGGACTCGATCCCATGACCCTGAGATCGTGACTTGAGCTGAGATCAAGAGTTGGATGCTTAACGGATGGAGTCACCCAGGCGCTCTTGTCTCTGCATTTTAATTGAGATGGCTACTTCCCAGGTTACTGTGATAACAAATAGGATAACATTCAGAATATTTCTGTGACTGAGGACGTATTGTTTCCTGATGTCTAAGAGTAGGAGTGATTTTTTTTCTTTTAATAGGGCAGAGTTTAATAGGAATGTGTGTTTGGGGGATCCCTGGGTGGCTCAGCGGTCTAGCGCCTGCCTTTGGCCTAGGGCGTGGTCCTGGAGTCCCGGGATCAAGTCCCACGTCAGGCTCCTGGCATGGAGCCTGCTTCTCCCTCTGCTTGTGTCTCTGCCTCTCTCTCTCTCTCTCTCTCTCTCTGTCTCTAATGAATAAATAAAATCTTAAAAAAAAAAAAGGAATGTGTGAGTGAGTGTGTGTGCATGTGTGTGCATGAGTGTGTCTGCACATATGTGAAAGTATGAACACGTATGTGTCTGTGTGTGAGAGCTTGTATGTGTGTGTACATTTGGGTGTGACTGTGTGTAAAGGTGTAAATGTGTGTGTATGGATGCATGTATGACTGAGTAAGAGAAAGAGAGAAGGTACTTGGAGAACTTGAAAAAACCAGAGAGCTGACTGGCCACAGCTGGCTCCATCAGTGCTCCTTTTGGAGGCTTTTCCTTATCTTTCACATGACTTTGACTCAATCGCCTCATTTTTGTGGCAGGAAAATGGAATGTGCTTTACTCTAGGAGGACTCTGAGGGATGTGTGACTCTCAGGGCTAAGAGTCAGGAAACCAAGGGCTGGTTCTTTGCCCATGGATTAATCAGGATTCACATCAGTCCTTATATTCACCCCTGTGTCCCTTGTCCCTAGAACAAACAGCAGAAGCTGGCTTTCACCACCCCTGTGTCTGGCCAGTCCTGACACTGAGAAAATTTAGAAGAAAAGAAAGAAGCAAGAAAGGGACTAACATCTCCTGGGTCGTTGTTATTGGATGGGCACCATGTTTGCCATTTTGTAGGGAAAGAAGTGGAGGGGATCCCTGGGTGGCTCAGTGGTTTAGCACCTGCCTTTGGCCCAGGGCGTGATCCTGGAGTCCCGGGATCGAGTCTTACGTCAGGCTCCTGGCATGGAGCCTGCTTCTTCCTCCTCCGGTGTCTCTGCCTCTCTCTCTCTATGTCTATCATAAATAAATAAATAAATAAATAAATAAATAAATAAATAAATCTTTAAAAAAAAAAAAAAAAGAAAGAAGTGGAGGCTGAATGAGTTCAGTGCCCTGCCCTAAGTCACACAGCCAGAAGTGACAAGACTGGGCTTCAAATCCAGTCTATAGCCTTTCAACTAACCACACTGCCTTGCAAAACCTTGTGGGAGATTCAGGGGCTTTTAATTTTGATTATGCCCCCAAATCTTGGCCAACACTTTGGTTAGACCAAATGTAGCTCAAATGGTCATAAAGATCTTGACAAAAAAGGAAAGAGAAAAAAAGCAAGATCACAGACTCTTCTTCTGCAAAAAATTAAATATAAAAAACGGTGAAAATTGTAGCAACAAAACAACTCAATGACACCAACTAAACAACAATAGGATAACAAATTCATGTCACAAACTTCTAAATTAGATGGTCAAAGAAAAAATGGAAGATTCTGGTGCAGCTCAGTGAGACTCTCTGTCCAACCAGCTGGAATTGTCACTGGGAAAACGTAGGAGTCAAAACAACTCTGAAAGTTGTCTAATTACCCCTCAGTCTGGACAGATGTGGTCTGAGGGAGTGAAGAGGAGAAGCAGGGAAGCATCCAGAAAGAGTGGATGGAGGAGAGTCTCAGCCTGAGGAACAATGAAGAGAGAAGTTGGAACAATCACAACCACACAAAACCAGGTATCCCCACAACTTATAGGAACCTAGCATTCTTGAAGACAAAAAAGAAAAGAAATGAGACAAGATGCTGGTGATGGGGTGGGAAGGTGGGGGGAATCAGGA
Source organism: Canis aureus (assembly GCF_053574225.1). Lineage (NCBI taxonomy): Eukaryota > Metazoa > Chordata > Mammalia > Carnivora > Canidae > Canis > Canis aureus. The sequence goes on from NC_135622.1 coordinate 12,666,907, forward strand.
AGCCAGGCAGAAGAGCAAAGGGACACTCAAGGCAAAGTTCCTTTCCTTGTGTTGACACAAGGCTGACTTCACAGATACCATCCCTTTGCTTCATCTGGCTTTATGCTTGGTGAGGTGGCAAGAGATGTTGGGTAGATAGGTGGCTAAAGTGAGGAATGAACAATTTGGGGTTGACATTGAAGCACAGTCTCCAGGATTCCCCATCACAGGGGAGAGGATACTCTTGCTGGGTGGAGTACAGCCATGGAACAGATTTTTAACAAATTAAAAAAAAAAAGACTTTAGAGCCCCAATTCTCTAAGAGGATAAAGAAAAGTTTTCTCTAAAGGCCAACTTCCATGTATCACAGGCTTAATTGTGCCATATTCAAGTGCCATCTGTTCCATATAGTATACTTTATATTTTCTTTAAATCACTTTTTTAACCCAAGAGATTTATTTTAAAAGGAAACCTTATATCACCACAGTAGGTGGAAACCCAATATAACTCTTCAGAAATAGAATAAAATAGGTATAATGAACGTACATTAATATGATTCAATTCTAGCTCTACATTGTTGCTTGTTAAAGGTGCTGAAACTTGACCTCACTGTTAAATAGGAAGGTTACATACATTTGGAAAGACGTTGAGGTTTTTTTTAAGACTTTTAGCACCAAACTGAGTTTTTTTAAGACTTTTAAAAAGATTTATTATTTATTTTAGAGAGAGAGAGAGAGAGAGTGCGATTGGGGGAAAGGGGAGAGAGAGAGAGAAGGAGAGTAGACTCCTTGTTGAGCACAGAGCCTGACATGGGGTTCAATGCCCCTACCGTGAGATCATGACCTGAGCCAAAATCAAGAGTCAGACACTTAACTGACTGAGCCACCCAGGCACCCCTAAGTAATCTCTATATCCAACATGGAGCTGGAACTTACAGCCCTGAGATCAAGAGTGTGTATACTCTATTCACTGAGCCAGCCAGGCGCCCCCTAAAACTCTTTGATTTAAACAGAACTGAAGAAGAGGGAAAAGAAAATAACTTTCACACCATGTAATTCAATATCATTTCATTCTAACTCTGTGTACCAATTGGGAAAAGTTAGCAGAAAAGATAGCCTTCAGATAATAGCAAATACAAAGCAAAAGGACAGGGAAAGCAGAACAGTTAGGGAAATGATATTTGATAGTATCCATAAACTCTTTTTTGGAGGTGAGGCACTTGAGGTAAAAATCTGTCACCCAGGGACACCTGGGTGGCTCAGTGGTTGAGCATCTGCTTTCAGCTCAGGTCATGATCCTGGGTCCTGGGATTGAATCCTGTATTGGGCTCCCCACAGGGAGCCTGCTTCTCCCTCTGCCTGTGTCTCTGCCTCTCCCTGTGTGTCTCTCATGAATAAATAAATAAAATCTTAAAAAAAAAAATCCACCAACCAAATGATCAAACCAAATTATAGGAATTAGAAATTGAGGGGCTGTGATGAAAAATCACATGGTAAACATTTTACCATTTAAATATGGAAGCAAGTCTAACTAACTATGGATTTTTTTTAATAGGGTAAGTCCGTTGAGACTTTCTAAAGTGAAATACATAACTGAGAAACTCCAACTCTTAAACATTTTGCCTTTTTTTTTTTAACTGCAGAGGGATTTTATTTCAGTTATCTAGTGTGGTATCACAAGCTATCTCAAAACTTAGTGGTTTGAGACAACAGTAATCATGTATTTGATCACAATTTGGCAATTCGGGTGAAGCTCACAGTAGGAGCAGCTCATCTCTTATGCCTGGTGTCACCCAGGGCTGGAGGAGCGCCTTCTAAGATGGCTCACTCATAAGGCTGGCAAAGTTCACGCTCTCTGTTGGCTGAGAGCTTGGTTGGGGCTGTTGGTGGCAGACTTCAATTTTCCTTTTCCTTGGCCTTTCTGTGGAGCTGCTTGGGCTTCCTTACAGCATGGCGTCTAGATTCCAAGAGGGAGGAAGTAGAAACTGCTACATCTCTTAAAGGCTAGGCTCAGAATTGGAACAGCATCACTTCCACAGTATTCTGTTGGTCACAGCAGTTATAGACCCAACTCAGATTCAAAGCTAAGGAGAAAGAGACTCCACCTTTCAGTGGGAGGAGTGACAAAAGTGTTGTGGCCATTTGTCACAACATATTTCTTGTGATAGAGCATTTTCAATTTACTTCAATTTCTTTTACACGTTAAACTACAATATTGAATTTTGCCAAAATGAACATAGAGGCTATTATCCCATTATTAAAAAATCACTTCTATCCTGTGCATGCTTCCTCTGACTACATGCATAAAGAGATATCTAGAATGTTTGACAATATTAATGATGCTTATATCTACATAATTGTATTTAGGATGACTTTTAGTTTAGTTTTTTTTTTTTTTAAAGATTTTATGTATTTATTTTTGCGTGAGAGAGATCGAGAAAAAAAGAGAACAGGAGCAGGGGGTTGAGTGTAGAGGTGCAGAGGGAGAAGCAGACTCCCCACTGAGCAGGGAGCCTGATGCAGGGCTCAATCCCAGGACCTGAGATCATGATCTGAGGCAAAAGCAGACGCTTAACCAACTGAGCCACCCAAGAGCCCTAGGATGATTTTTTAAAAAAACTTTCTTCTAAATACTGTTTAATTTTGTTTGAGTTTCTCATATGTATCTTTTTGTTGTTGTTTTTAAGACTTTATTTTTTAGGACAGTTTTAGGTAGGCTCACAGCAGCATTGAGAGGAAAGTCAAGATTTTTATAAAACCAGTAAAGTTGGGGCACCTGGGTGGCTCAGTGGGTGAGCATCTGCCTTCGGCTCAGGTCGTGATCCCAGGGTCCTGGGATCGAGTCCCACGTTGGACTCCTCACTGAGAGCATGCTTCTCCCTCTGCCTGTGTCTCTGCCTCTCTGTGTCTCTCATGAATAAATTAACAAAATCTTTAAAAAAATAAATAAAGCCAGTAAAGTCATTATCTTAATAAAACCCAGAAGGAAGCAAGTGCTTAGAAAATAAATTTGCTCCTAATCACTTACAATGTCAGTGAGTTCGAAGTGTCCCTATGGACCTCCAAGTGCCACTTCTTTATCGTATGGGAGAAGAAAATGAAGTCCAGAAAAGTGACTTGTTCAGGCTCACACATCTAACTTTCAGGGCGTGTGTGGTAGGCTCACTGTTATGTGTCACATCCTCTTCCAAAATGTGAAGGAGTGAATTGGCTTGGACTGTGTCTACTATGAATCTATGCATTTGTATGTAACACTCACCATAAAAGGGTTTGAGACAGGACAGCAGAAGGATTCAGTTACCAGCTTGATTTCTGGGCACTTTAGCAAAAACTGGGGAAGGTTTCTCCAGGTGCTTTCAATTTTGAGCTTGCCTTCTGGAGGAACTGTCCAGAGTGGTGATCTGCCTGTGGCCTGAGGACCTCTGTGACACATAGAGGGACTTAAAAGTCCCTTTGAAAAAAGAAAAAAAAAGTCCCTTTGAGAATGGCAGGCACTGGGGTGGGAAGTCAGGCCCGGCACTGCAGTCCATCCAGACCAAGGCAAAGTATATTTCAGAGGCATTGCTTGAGCAGAGCAGAGTGTCTTTTAGATCAGGCTCCATGTTGCAAGCTGCCATTGTTCCTCTTCTGTTGTCTGTCATTGAACAAATCACTGGTCTCTGCTGGTAATTTCTGCAAGTTAATGGCAAACAGGAATGTCTGGGCTTCCACCGTAGCTGGATTGCTGGCCATAGGGATGATTATGATGGACTCTCCCTCTCTAAGGCCTCTTTCACTTGCTGGAACTCCTGGGGAAACTATTCTGTCCCCGACAAGACTTGGTCTCCCAGGCCTGGTCCCCGCTTGCCCTTGCCTTTGTGATGCAACCCATGAGCTCCACGTGTGTGGTCTTGCTAGCTCTGTTCCTTTCCAAGGGGCAAAGCACAGGGTTCATTTCCACTAAATCTTCCTTGACATTTTGCTGAAGTTACAATTCCTCCACATTCAGCAGCCCTCCGGTGACCTTAATGGGAGAGGAGCCAGCCTCCAGCAAATCTCTTTTTTGAGGAGAGTGAACATGACCATGCAACAGGCAATAAATAAAGGCCCCGTTCAGTGAATGCCGTGAGGATAGAAACCTGCTGCTTTGTCCAATGGCATCAAGAAATCAAAATGTCCAGGAATCTATCTTGTCTGATTTGGTTGCCATTTCTTTTAGAGGACATTTCCCTGAAGAGGCTTACTCTTCTGTTTGCATTCTTGCTTCTCCCCACTGCCGCAAGAGGGCTGGAGAGGTTTGGCTCAGAAATCTTTCCACCACGCTTCTGCGCGACCCTCCCACCCCATCCCCAACCCCTCCAGCTCCTTCAGTGAAGGAGCAGATTACTGCAGGAGCTAGTGTGCCATCATTTGAAACGTGCTTCATTCAGAACATTTTTGAGAAGCGTGACAAGGAAACATGATCAGGAGAGGGTTTTGTGTAGTTCGGAAAAAACCCCATCCTTTCAACAACCAACATCCCAGACGCTTTAATTGAGTGCGTTCTACGTCCCAGGGAGCGCACTGGGCGCGGGACGACAGTGCAGGAGAGAGCAGGGGGTGTGGGGAGTTCTGAAGAGCGACAGCGAAGGCTGCATATGGCTTTACGTTGTTTTCAGAGAGAGACAAAAACATTTTTTCCTCATGGGCTTTCCATTCTAATGAAAAGGACAGAGAAGAGAACAGCCAATGTGCTATGTTCTCTAAGGAAAGCAGGAGAAGGAAGGATTGAGTTAGATCAGGGGTGGGGGTGCCGGGGGAACGCGAGGTTGCAGGGAGGGCTGGGAGGGTTCCAGGGCACAGAGGAGGCTTGAACTGAGTGTTGAAGGTAAGTCGATTTTTTTTGAGTCAACAGTGGATGAGGGGGAACTCCAGGTGGTGGAAACAGGACGTGTGGATGCTTAGAGTCTGGAGAAAATGTATTGCAGGTGCTTCCCAACAGCCAGCAGGTAGCTTATGGATCCCAAAGGATCCTGTGTGTCACAGAGGCAGGAAAAGCCAAGGTTCTGGGGATAGCCCAGAGGTCCCACCTCTGAGCCAACAGCGAGTCCTTTGGGAAAGTGAATTTCTCTGAACCTTCGTTTTGTCCTTTAGAAAATGAGAACAATAATATGTACAGTCACAGGCATTGTAGGAGGTAAATCGGTGCTGCAGTATGCCTGACCCCAAAGTCTGCCATCCCTCCCCCTCCCCAGGTAGGCTAGGCAGGGGGCTGTCTTGGTGGTGGGGGATCCTGGCCACCTCTGCTTAGGGCCAGGCTCTAGGCAGGCGTCTGCCCAGAGTCAGGCTGGGCCCAGGGCTGAGTCAGTGGTGGGGACTCCAGAAGAGTAGAAAGAAGGCTGGCTGACACCTTCTTCCTTGGGCTTCCATCAAGACCCACAGCCGGTTCAAGCCCTGACCATTCCAAGTGCTCCAAATACCTGTTTTTTTTTGGGTAATATTCAAGCAATGCCAGATCTTGAGGGGGATTCTGAAAATCTAGGGAAGCAACATCCTGCTCCTCAGACAACTGCACACTCACACCAAAAGCTGCAGATAATTTCAGGGCATTTGCAGACCCCTCTGAAGCCCATCCCTGCCCCCTCACCGCCCCCCCCCCCCCCAGATTAAGACTAAGACTACCTCTCTGATAACTTAGCATGCAAGCAAAGAACCATCTTCCAGGGAAGGCAGGTGTGTTTCTCTGACAGCACACCACCTTCCCCAGGTGGCAGTTGCTTTTCCAATATCATATTTCCTGGACTCATTCTCCTGGGTCCCCTTTGCTGGCATTCCTTTGCCTCATTATTCAGTCTCCTGAGTGGCAGAGGTGCACATTGGGTCATCTGAAATGGTCTCATTTGTGCATGGCAAGCGACGGGCAGGAATTCGCTGAGCTGGCCACAGTGGCTCTATACAAATCAATCCAGAAGCGCTGGGCAGGACTGACCTCCCTTCATGGGCTGTAGCGATGCACTGGCAGGAGTTTTAATTATAACGCTGAAGTGTATTTGTCTTAGAAAGCATGTCAGGGATAAACTATTAAAAGGGCAAATACTTTTTTTTCCAAGAGAATGAGTTTTTCTGCCAGTATATTTTATTGGAACAATAATCCTGATGAAATCAAAGTAACAGCCCAAGCTCCTGCCAGGGGAAGTTGATGAAAGCAGAAGCATCTTTGTCATAACAACCCTTATTCAGCACCGACTATCAGCAGTTGTAGTCTACATTCACCAGTTTATTTAACCCCCTAATGGCCCAACCAGGACCTGTCTTACACATGGGGAGACCGAGGCTCGGAGAGATTTGTCCAAGGTCACACAGCCAGTAAGTGGCACCAGTGGAATTAAACCAGGGCCACTTGATTATACAACATATCATCGTTTTCTTCATAACTATTTAAAGATTTAATCCTTTTCCCCCAAGGTAAGAATAAATCTAGTCTAAAAGATCAAAATGTCAATCAGGTGCATAACAGGGATCCTCTGCCCATTGCTTCAGCTCCATTCCCACTCCAGGTAACTTCCGCCATGTTACTCGAGGTTCTCCAGAAAGACAGGACAAATAGGAGGTGTCTACATAAAAAGAGATTTATTTTGAGGAATCAGTTTATGTGATTAGGAAGGTTGCTATGTCCAAAATCTGCAGGGTGGGCTGGCAGGATGGAGACCTAGGGAAGAGTGGATGATGCATTTCAAGTTTGAAGGTTGCCTACTAGCAGAATTCCTTGCTTGGGGGAGGTCAATCTTTGTTCTGTTAGGACCTTCAGCTGATTGCATGGGGCCCACCCACATTATGGTGGGGGATCTGCGTTACTCGAAGTCCACCCATTTAAACGTTTTTTTTTTTTTGTTTTGTTTTTTGTCTGTTTGTTTTGAGAGAAAGAGAGAGAGAAGGAGCAGAGGGAGAGGGAGAAAGAATCTCACGCAGACTCCACACTGAGCATGGAGCCTAACGCAGGGCTTGATCTCACGACCCTGAGATTGTGACCTGAGCTGAAATCAAGAGTTAGACGTTTAACTGATTGACCCACCCAGTCACCCCTCAAAGTCTGCTGATTTAAGTGTTAATATTATCCAAAACACCCTCAGAGCAATAATCTCTGACTAGATACCTGGGCACCGTGGCTTAGTCAAGTTGACATTTTAAATGATCACACCATTTTCAATTCTATTAGGTGTTTAATCTGTTACTCACATCCGTATATCTTAAAACATGCGTTTTAAAAAATCGTTTCTTTGTTTTTCTGCTTTAAATACTACCTATTGGCTTTTTACTATGGCTCCTGTAGACTTAGTGCTCTCATGCCCTTCCCCATGACTCCTGTCCCTGTATCATCTTCTCAACATCATTAAACTACCTTTTAAATCAATATTCAGGGTTCATGTTACTCTGACCATTAGTCACAGCCAAATCACGTGGTGTACCCCAAATACATTTCCTTTCTCTGGAGTTATAATCATTTATTCTGGACTTAAAAATCACCTCATGTTTAGTGGGCTTAGTCTACTGCTCAGTACCTATCACTGATTAATCTCCACACTCTGTCAGAACTGAGAAATCTTGGAGACCCTGGGTGGTTCAGTCATTTAAGTGTCTGACTCTTGATTTTGGCTCAGGTTGTGACCTCAGGGTCGTGATATTGAGCCCCGAGTTGAGCTCCATTATCAACGTGGAGCCTGCTTAAGATTTTCTCTCTCTCTCCCTTTGCCCCTCCACCCCACAAGAAAAAAGAAAAAAGAAAGAACTGAGAAATCTCTCAGTAACCTGACCAGCTTTGTGGATTATTCTATCCATTCTTCCCACTCCCCCTTTTCTTCCTTCCTTCCTAGCATACTCTGTGTGCTCCTCATCTCTAAATTGGCATTTTGTTTTGTTTTACTAGGTCTGCATAGCTCTGGCTCTGAAAATTCCCAGCATCACATCCTGGGATTTCCCTTTGCCGCCTTCTTCTTCTCCTTCTCTTTCTCCTTCTCCTTCTCCTTCTCCTTCTCCTTCTCCTTCTCCTTCTTCTTTTAAAGATTTTATTTATTTATTCATCACACACACACACACACACACACACACACACACACACACACACACACAGAGAGGCAGAGACACAGGCAGAGAGAGAAGCAGGTTCCATGGGCCTGACATGGGACTAGATCCAGGGTCTTCAGGATCACACCCCGGGCTGAAGGCAAGTGCTAAACTGCTGAGCCACCTGGGCTGCCCATTCCCTTTGCCTTCTTTCTGTGTATTCATCCTTACTTACTGGATCTCATATTTTCTTATTTCTTGAAATCTTTATTTTGGTGGAACACATTTTCCAGTAGGTTCCTGAGAAAGGGTGAATGGAAGTACATTTTTTGAGACCTTGCATGTCTGAAAATGTTTTCTTCCACCCTCACATTTCATCGATAACTTGGATGGGCATAGAATCTATATTGAAAATGGTTTTCTTTCAGAATTTTGGAAATCCACATTCCATTGTCTTCCAGCTCTCAGTGCTGCTATTGAGGGGATTATTGCCATTCAGATTCTTGATTAGTTTTAGGAATTTGTATGTCATCTCTTCTCTAATTTCCCTTCTTTGGAAGCTTTAGAATCTTTTCTTTATCCTTGGTGTACTGAAATTTTATGATCCTGAACATTGGTGCGGGCTTTGTTTTCATTCATTAGACACATGAGGGGCCCTTTCAGTCTGGAAGCCTAGATTCTTCTGTTTTGTGAAATTTTCCTGTATTATTTCTTTAGTAATTTCTTCCCTTTTATTACCTTTGCTTTCTTTCCCTGGAATGGCTATTATTCAAATGTTGATCCTCTGATGTATTCTCTCATTTCTCACCTTTCCTTTTCCACTTATTTTTCTTTTTATTCTGCTTTCTGGGAGATCTCCTCAATTTTATCTTCTACTCTTCTCAATGATTTTAAATGTTTTGAAATCATATTTTTAACTTCCAAGAGTTCTTTGTTTTTTTATCAAATATTGATTTTTAAGGATTTCTTATTCTCATTCATGGATGCAACTATCTTACTGCACTCTGAGGATAATATTTACAGACTTTGGAATGTTTTCCTCTGTTCTCTTCACCGTGTCTTCTTCCTCTAAATTTCTTTTGTCTGCTGGCTTATTTTGATCTCTTTCACATTATAGGAATTCTCCATATCTTAGGTAATCCTCGATTAGTCCATTTTTAAGACACTAGGGCATCTTCAGGGTTTAAGGCTCTAAAGTGCTGACACAAAGCTCTGTGTCCATACTAGGAGCTTACTGTCCAATAGGCATTACTGTGCAGTGATGATAGATGAGGATCAGACTGCTTTGTTGGAGGTCTCCCCAAGTCATTATCTGTAGGCATTTTCTTTTGAGCAGGTCAGTTTTCCTGGAGAGGAAGCCATACCTGAGTACTATAAGCCTGCTTCTGGTATTCTGGAGCATAGTAGGAGAAGGGGACAGAGGTCTATAGTATGCTGGCTTGTACACAATCCCCTTTTCAATAGAGAAGTTAATAGTTACCATCAGTTGGGCCCAGTATTCCCAATTTCAGAGTCTGACTAATTTACTTTTTCAGAGAGTAAATTCCCAACCCCTGTTGGGGTGGGTGAGGAGTAAATTAATTGTCTGGCTGGCAAGGTAGGAGACAGGCTGGGTGAGTCTAATTGCTTCTTTCAGTCTTTTCATCACTTGTCCTTTTTCCAGCCCTGACACCTGGTACCTCCAATTCCTGAGTCTTTCTAGGATTTGCAGTACAGATAGGCGTGCTTCTCTTCCTGACTTCCTCCTTCCTGCTGGCTTTGTTCCCAGTTACCTCTGGTTCATCTGCTTTTCAGCTTCTGAGATTTTATACATATTTATTATCCCTGAATTTCCTCTCTTATTCTTTTAGTTTTCATAGGTTTAAAAATGCTTTTAAAATATTATCATCTTAGTGGCTTTTTGGTGGGAAACAGAGATGAAAGCATGTGTACTAGTTGCCATGTTTAACCAAGTTCCCCAAAGCAGTCACTCTTAACCCCTGAATTTGGAAGAAGCTGATGGAGAGAATGCCTCTTGTAGAACTTGAGCTCATCTTATCCCCAGGCTGGCCAATACAGCTTTGTTTCACAGTACACACGAGATTTGTTATATTGTTAATCTTTTAGCAATGCTCTTTGTGGCTGTCTCCTTGGAGAGGTTCAAGAAGCCAGATTTTTAAAAAAGATTTTATTTTTTATTCATGAGAGACACAGGGACATGATCCCAGGACCCTGGGATCACGACCTGAGCCAAAGGCAGACACTCAACCACTGAGCCACCCAGACACCCTAAGAAGCCAGATTTTTAAGCACCATGTAGAGAAAGCATCCTTCATGGAATAGGAGTCACTTGGCCAAGTTGGTTATAAAGTAAATCCCTTTCCCCGTTATTCCATTGTCAATTGGCTTTGCTTACCAAATATGCAGATAAAGAGCTAAAGTGACTGGTTTGCTGAACGGTCAGCAGTCAGGGATGTAGGACTTGTTGGCAGGTCTCAGATGTTGATTTAATTGCAGGGGAAATCCAGGTTTTAGTTTGGCCAAGCACACAGTTCTATCTCTGATAGTGTAAAGGCATCTTGAATGACTGTCTAAATATTTATAAATTTTTTTTTATTTATTTATGATAGTCACAGAGAGAGAGAGAGAGAGAGAGAGGCAGAGACACAGGCAGAGGGAGAAGCAGGCTCCATGCACCGGGAGCCCGACGTGGGACTCGATCCCGGGTCTCCAGGGTCGCGCCCTGGGCCAAAGGCAGGCGCTAAACCGCTGCGCCACCCAGGGATCCCCTGACTGTCTAAATATTACTCTCTCCTTTCCCCCTTGTTTGGCAAGCTTCCCTTTTTTTTTAAAATTTAACTTCTTTATTTTAGGCAGAGAGAGTAAGCTGGGGGGTGGCCTGGGTGGGGATGGAGTAGAGGGAGAGGGACAAGCAGACTCCCTGCTGAATGTGGAGCCTGACACAGGGCCTGATTCCAGGACCTTGAGATCATGACCTGGGCCTAAATAGGGAGTCAGATGCTCAACTGACTGAGCCACCCAGGTGCCCCAAGCTTTCCCTTTTCTAAGGCTCAGATGAAATGCCAACTATTCTCTAGCACTTCCTCTAGTCTGGGTCTCCGTGTTCTCAGGGTGCTTTTTATGGAGCTCTGGGATACCCTTATCTACAAGATTGCATTCACTTGCTTATCAGTTACTCTCTACTGTTGGACAGTAAACTTAATCGAGGCCAGGCACTCTTGCCTTCCCTCTACCCCAGTACCTGATTGCACATGGTGGCACTCAATGCATATTTATTGAATGACTGAGTGAAGCTCCCTTATCAGCATAGTTTGTGTGACCTTTTGCCCATAATGGTGATGGGTTTTTATTGATCTACCTTCTTGTTCCACATTGTAACCTTTATAGTCAATTTGGAAACACCTTCTCTCAATCTCCTGCCATGAGAAGGGGCTTGGATATGAGTCAAGAATAAAATAGAATATCAAGACACAATTAGCCTCTGCATTCAGGGTGTATTTCTGGAGGAAAGAAAGGAGACTGGGGTCCACACTCTTGGTTGTCTTTTTGGATCCCTCTCCTTTGGAATGTGGCCTGTTACTTTGCTGCTGATGTGATAAGATGTTCCCAGGTCCATCAGTTCTCCTTTTTCTGGTCCTTCTTATGATCAGAAGTGATGGACTGTGACCTGCAAGCATCCTATGCCCAAATATATGTTCTCCAGCCCTATGTATCTACTCCAGTTGGATCAGTCCTGTATTTCAAGGCATTAGGTACAGGAAAAGAAGTGATTTTCCTACTTTAGCATTTGGGTCTACCTCTAATTAGGTATGCCAATGTACAGGATCAAAATGGACCCTTTGGGGTTATGTTAGAAAGGCTGTCTTTTCACAGGGACCCTGCAGAATGTGTTTTAAGGTGTCCTGCTCTTATTGCAAATGAGAATTTCTGGTAATGATTAACAAAGAATGTCTTCAAAGAAATGAGATCAGCCTCCTTTACTTGGAACATTTTAAAAACCAACCTAATCCTCAGCTGATGGATGGGTAAACAAAGTGTAATGTATCCATATAATGGGATGCTACTTAACCATCAGAAGAAATAACCACTGACACACGTGACAGCGTGGATAAGTCTCAAACATTATCCTGAGTGAGAGGGGCCAGAAACAAAAGACTACATAGTATATGAGTCCATTTATTTATTTTTATTTTTAAAAAAGATTTTATCTATTTATTTGACAGAGAGAGGGAGAGAGAGAGAGAGAAAGAGAGAGCAAGCAGGGGGATCTGAAGAAGCAAGTTCCCTGCTGAACAGAGAGCCTGATGTGAGAATCGATCCCAGGACCCCGGGATCAGGACCTGAGCCAAAGGCAGATGCTTAACCGACTGAGCCACCCAGGCGCCCCATGTATGATTCCATTTATATAAAATTTCTACAAAGGGGCAATTGATGGAGACAGTGAGCCAATGAGTGTTGCCTGGGGCTGGGGGAGAGCAGGTGCTGCCTGCACATGAATCGAGTATTTCCATCTAATGGAACTGCTCTAAAACTGCATTTCAGTGATGGCTGGACAACTATCTAAAGTAGCTGGAATCATGAACCTACACACACAATGGGGAATTGTTTGATATCCAAATAATATCTCAATGAAGCTTCTAGGTGTAAGAGAAAGAAGAAGAAGAAGAAGAAGAAGAAGAAGAAGAAGAAGAAGAAGGAGAAGGAGAAGGAGAAGGAGAAGGAGAAGGAGAAGGAGAAGGAGAAGGAGAAGGAGAAGGAGAAGGAGAAGGAGAAGGAGAAGCAGCAGCCAGACCAGAGAATAATTAATAGAAAAATTCTTTTTCCAACTTAGGAAATGGATGGAAAGGAAGAGGGGGGTTCCACAGCTCTCTGTTGATCTAGATTTTAGGTGCGCATCAGGCTTAAAATCTTTATTGTCTTCATTTAACTGCTCTGTCTTCTTGCCCCTGGAGAGGAGGAAACGGTACAGAATCCTCCTTGTGCTAAAGACAGTGGAGGCAGAACAGTGATGTGAGAGGAACGTTTGGCCCTGAGCAGCCTCCCCCACACATAACCTCTTCATCTCCTCTTTTAGCTGTTGCTTTAGTCATCCAAGCACACAGAGCGCGGAGACCCAAATTATCAGTGAGAGCAAGTTCAACCTACACACTTTAGCTCCAGTGTCTTAAAGACCCTGTGCTTCCTTGTGAGATGGTCTTGAGGAGGCAGCTGTGAATGAGACCCGAGCTGGAGGATCAGCCAGCCTGAGGTGAGCACTCTGCTCACCGGTTGCTGCTGTAGGTGACTGGGCAGCAGGTCAAGGACCCAGGTCCATGCAATCCAGACCACCAGGAAAAAGTCAGACCCAGGAGGGGGGAATGGTGATCAAGGAAGAGTGGAATAGCAAATACCCTCATGGAAATAGTCCACATGTGTCCATACATTTCAACCCTCTGCAGAATTTTTTCATGTGATCTTATTTCACTCACACAAACTCCAGGCAAGATTGCCACTAATATTCCCAGGAAACTGAGGGAAAGAGGTAAGATGATCAACGACAGAGGTGAGGACTCAAAGTCAGTCTTTTTTACTTGAATTATGTGTACTCTACTATATACGAACACATTGTATATATAGTACACATTCTCTACGAGTGTGTATATATATATGTGGTATGTATACTATACATGTAGACACACATACGTGTATATGGGTGTGTGTATACATATACACGGATCTACGTATCTCTATCTCAAGGTACATCTCTCTATAGATACATAGATACTAGCAAGTACTAACTGTGTATTGGGTCTTGTGTTAAGCTCCTTACACTGGGTCCTCACCACAACTCCCTGAAGCCAGTCCTTTTTAACAGATAAGAAAACTGAGGCACAGAGAGACTCCCTTGTCACTCCCTTGTCTTAGTCACACAGTATGCAAGTGTCAGAGCTGGGTTTTGAACCTACTCCCTCTAGTGCGCTTTTCATGACACCATGCTGCCTGCCTGTCAGGCAACTGTCAGCAAGCAACTGTCATGTTGGTGACTTTGGATTTGATTTCAGGGTGCAGGCCTGCAGGTACTGAGGTCCATGGCTCCAGCCCATCAGGCCTGCCTTGCTTTGTCTGTGTGGACTTCATTTTGGGGTACCATGGTGGCTCCCCACCTCATCCCTGAAAGCTGAACGGTTTCTCTCATTCCCAGGCCTGGTTTCTGTTTCTGCCTCAGCCAGCCTCATGTACAGTGACAGGAGGAACTGGAAAAGCATGCAGATTTTGTGGGCCTATGGATTTTTGGAGAGATATGAGTGTTGATTTATTATCTTCTCTGCATGTTGAAAGTGGTCTTCTAAAAATTTTATGGACATACTTACACAGAAATCTTCCAACTGAAGAATGTACTATAATACAAAGAAATTTGCTGCCAATATTTTTTCATTTCAAAGTGACATTGAATCAGGTCTGAGTAAATATTTATGATTTCTCTTGAAATGTGACAGACTCATGACATGGTAATTAATTTTACTGTAGGCTGAATTCTGAATGACTTTGGTAATATATGAGTAGGTGTGTAAAATGTTTATGGGGCTTTTGAAAATAAGCCCAAGGCTTAAATGAAACCTTAATCAGACGACTGAGGAAGACTGAAATTGCAATTCTAATTTTGCTGATAGAATTTCTGTGGGAAGCAAGGAGTTTCAGAGATTGATGGTCATTGCAGAGAATCAGCACACATCATATAATTATGTACTGTTCGACTATTTGGAAACTTCAAATACACTTACTTTTCAAGAAATGCATGCCTTGAGCAATGGTTAAAAAAGAAAGGCTAAATTTAGAAAATTGGCTTTGGTTTGGGGCACAGGCTGCAAGAACACATTTCTTAACTCCAGGAGAAGCTAAGGGGTAGTGTCTCATATGAGGTCTCCATTTTCGGGTGCTGCTTTTTCTCCCCCACATTTAATCTGTCAGCAAATCCTGCACTTTCTACCTTAAAAATATATCCAGAGTGTGGCTACTTCTCACCAGCTCCTCCATTACCACATGGTCTGTGCCGCATCATCTCTCACCTGGGTTACCGCGACCTGCCCCACCTCGTCTCCCTGTGCCCCGTCATCCCCTCCCTGACAGTCTGATAGTGACATGGCAGCACTATCAGGGGAGGACAGACGTGAGTTCATGTCACTCTGCCTCCACTGGCTCATCATCTCACTCCGACCGGAAGCCACATGAATTCAGAGCCATCCCGGCCCTGCCCAGCTTTGGTGGCGGCTTGACTACTCTCCCCGGCTCACTCCTCTGGGGGTACAGGCACCCACTCGCCTCAGCTGTCTGTATGTCTTACTCCCTGTCACCCACAAGCTCTTCCTCTAGATGCTCCTGGCTGAATCTTCTCTTGCGGGTCTGTATGCACATGTCACATTCTCAGTAACACCTCACCTGACCACTCTTATTTTATTTTTAAAATATTATGTATT
Source organism: Canis aureus (assembly GCF_053574225.1). Lineage (NCBI taxonomy): Eukaryota > Metazoa > Chordata > Mammalia > Carnivora > Canidae > Canis > Canis aureus. The sequence goes on from NC_135622.1 coordinate 12,682,358, forward strand.
TTTCAAGTTTTAATTCCAGTAGAGTTAACATACAGTGTTATAAGAGTTTCAGGTGTACAATACAATGATTCAACAATTCTATACATTACTCAGTGCTCATTTTGATGAGTGCACTCTTAATCTCCTTCACCTATTTCACACCGTCTCCCTCCTCTCTGGCAACCACCAGTTTGTTCTCTATGGTTAAGAGTCTGGTTTCTTTCTTTTTTTTTGTCTCTTTTTTCTTTGTTTGTTTTGTTTCCTAAATTCTACAGATGAGTGACATCATATGGTATTTGTCTTTCTCCGTCTGACTTATTTCACTTAATATTATATCCTTTAGGTTCATTCATGTCATTGCAAATGGCAAGATTTCTTTCTTTTTGATTGCTGAATAATATTCCACATAATATATATGTGTATATATATACATATTATATTTATATATATAAGTATATCTATCATATCTTCTTTATCCACTCATCTGTTGATGGATACTTGAGCAGCTTCCATATCTTGTCATTGTTAATAACGCTGCTATAAACAAGAATTAGTGTTCTTGTATTTTTGGGGTAAATACTCAGTTGTGTGTTTGCTGGATCATAAGGTGGTTCTATTTTTAATTTTTTGAGGAACCTCTATACTGTTTTCCACAGTGGCTACACTGGCTTGTGTTCCCATCAATAGAGCACCAAGTTTCCTTTTTCTTTACCTCCTGGTCCACATCTTCCACATCCTTTCCACTTGTTTCTTATGTTTTTGATTTTAGCCATCCTGAGAGGTGTGAGATGACATCTCATTGTGGTTTTGATTTGTATTTCCCTGATGATGAGCGATGTTGAGCATCTTTTCATGTGTCTTTTGGCCATCTGGACGTCTTCTCTGGGAAACATCTATTCATGTCTCATGCCACTTTTAAATTGGATTATTTGTTTCTTCAGGGTTGAATCATATAAGTCCTTTATGTATTTTGGATACTAACCTTTTATTGGATATGTCATTTGCAAATATCTTCTCTCATTCTATAGGTTGTTTTTTTTAGTTTTGTTGATTATTTCCTTTGCTGTGCAGAAGCTTTTTATTTTGATCTAGTCCCTATAGTTTATTTTATTTTTTCCCAATAGTTTATTTTTGCTTTTGTTTCCCTTGCTTTATTTTTGCTTTTGTTTCCCTTCAACATATCTGGAAAAATGTTGCTATGGCTGATATTAGATAAATTATTTCCTGTGCCCTTTTCTAGGACTTTTAAGGTTTTAGGTCTTACATTTAGGTCTTTAATCCATTTTGAATTTATATTTGTGTATGGTGTGAGAAAATGGTCCAGTTTCATTCTTTTGCATTTTGCTGTCCAGTTTTTCCAACACTATTTGTTGGAGAGACTATCTTTTTCCCATTGCATATTTTTGCCTTTGTCAAAGGTTAATTGACCATATAATCATGGGTTTATTTCTGGGCTCTCTATTCTATTGATCTAGGTGTCTGTTTTTGTGTTAGTACAGTTTTATAGTATATCTTGGAATCTGATAGGATCATGATACCTCCAGTTTTGTTCTTCTTCAAGATCGCTTTGGCTATTCATGGTCTTTTGTGGTTCCAATTTGTGATGCAAATTTTAAGATTATTTGTTCTAGTTCTGTGAAAAATGCTGTTGGTGCTTTGATAATGATTGCATCAAATCTGTAGATTGCTTTGGGTGGTGATATGCACATTTTAAGAATATTGTTTGGGATGCCTGGGTGGCTCAGTGGTGGAGCATCTGCCTTCAGCTCAGGGCATGATCCTGTGGTCCAGGGATCGAGTCCCACATTGGGCTCCCTGCATGGAGCCTACTTCTTCTACCTCTGTCTCTGCCTCCCTCTCTCTGTGTCTCTCATGAATAAATAAATAAAATCTTTAAAAAAATAAGAATATTTGTTCTTTCAGGATGCATGGCTGGCTCAGCTGGTGGAAGATGGGACTCTTAATCTCAGGGTTCTGGGTTCGAGGCCCATGTTGAGTGTAGAGATTACTTAAAAATAAATAAATAAACTTTAAAACAATGACAGCAGCAGCAACAACAACAAAACCCAGTATTGTTCTTTTAAATCATAGGTATGGAATATCTTTCCATTTCCTTGTGTCGTTTTTAATTTCTTTTATCAATGTTCTATAGTTTTCAGAATATAACTGACTACCCTTTTAATATGTGTAACCTGTCCATCCACTTGCAAACTCCTTGTTCCCCTTGTCTGCTTTACTTTTTTTTTTCTCAGTACTTATCACTGACACTATATACTTTATTTTATTTAAAATGTAAGCTCCACGAGGTCAGGAGTTTGTCTGTTTTGTTCACTGATGTATACCTGGCACCTATAATAATGCCAGGCGTACAGCAGGAATAAGAAAAAACACATTATTGGATGGATGGATAGATGGATGGATGGGTGGATGGATGGAAAGGGATTTGTATCTCTGCTGCATGAAATAGAAATTCTGAGAGAAGAGTGCTTAGTGGATGCTCAGAAAGGGCTGCTAAAGGGCTGTGGAGCCCTCCAAAAGGAATATCAGTGAATAAAGGGCCACTGGTTAGACAATTTCTACAGAATAATAGCAGATGTAGCAGCACCAAATGAGCTAAGAAGGATGCTGTAAAGTTGATGCCAGATTGAGGATGCAAGGGTAAAGGGAATAAAATTTTACACCTTACACCTTACCTGGGTAGTATGCTTTCTAATTAAAACTGGGTTTTTAAGGACAGAGTCAAAGCCCTGGGCCCAGTGTCTTTCTCACCGCACAGAGTGGCAATGGGACCTATGCATGCTCAGGACTCTTGCTATTTCTCAGAAAACTAGTTTCTATGATGAAAACTGGGAGTTTAAAACCATAAATGAATGTCCTGTCTTGCAGTTTACAGAGTATTGCTGAAAATCATCATAGTAAAATTGCTCACTGGTTGAGCAATTATCTTGTGCAATAGTGTGTATATTTTTGAGCAATTAGCCTGTACTAACGGCTTTACTTGCAGTATCTTCTTTGATTCTCACAGGTCATTATTATGATCCCCAAGAGTGTATTTGCTTAGCAACATTTATTGAGCACCTAACATGCCAGTTACCTTGTCAGGCATCAGGTTCTAGAGTGTATTGACACCCACCTCAGGGGGCTTGCATTGTAGTGAAAGAGACAAGAACAAAGCCATCAACAGGGACAACACACAAATACATCACAAGACGTGAGGGAAAAATAAACAGTAGCTTAAAAAAATCCCATTACCCCTTCCTCAATGAAATATGTCTTTTTGTTAATTTCCTCCTTTACCCAGTGAATGGACTTTTCCAGGGAAGTCATTTCATCTACAACCATTCTTTCTATTCACAATGACCAGGAATTGGATTAGAGGGTTCACAGGACCGGTTAAAGGGAGGGGTGACGGAAAGTTTCCCTTCTAGCGTCTTTCCAAAGGAGGCTTTGTTGATGTGCTGTGAGCTTTGAGGTCTATTTGTAGGTGACTTGACTCAGAGTGGAATCAAAACCCTACTAATCTAGCCACAGACATGGCCTATAAGAGCACCTGAGTTTATGAGATCATAGGCCCTGATACCTCAGTAGAGAGGAGGAGGTTCAGGGACTGCAGAATGATATATGGGGGATACAGGAAGAAAACATTGGAATGTCTGCTAATATCTTATCTAAAAATAAGAAGTCAAGCTTTACTTAAATTTAATGTATGGATGGATCCATACATGCCTGTTTGGTCTGTATGTCTGTGAGTCCCATGTCACAATCAGACCTTAAGGGGTGTCCTGAGGCACAGAGTGTCGCACACACATATTTACACACACACACATGGATTTACACACAGATGGGTTGGCCATTGTATCTTCCTTCACTCACCTGCTTTCAGAGCATTACAGCTCATTTGTGCTACTTGAGAGGATATAGAGATTGTATTATTTAATTTTGACTAAATGAATTCTCACAAAATGGAGGAGTGCTTAAGAAGAACCCTGCAAAGAAAGAAAAATTGTGTTGAGTAATACAAATGCAAGTAAACAATAAGAAAGTGGTACTGTCCTTAATCCAATGCACTCTCATTGTCATATGTATTGTGAGGTTAGAAACCATCTAATCAGATCAGAAAGAAGTTGGCGAAAACAAATTATCAAGGAGACAATGCCTTTATCTCCATGGACATCACTTACCCTATGATGTGTATATTAAGCCTTAAGATATTAGCTAATGATAGAGGAACATTGATCTATAATTCATAGATAAATAAATATAATTATCTTGGGTACATGTCCAAAACTTATTACTGCTAGGTTTGTATGATTGAAAAAAAATTGATGGCCACTGTATCAGGAAACTGGACCTGCTTTAATAAGTCCTGGTTCCTTGAGATAACATTCTCTACCATTTGGGCAGAACTAGATGGCTAGTCTATGCAGACCTAAGATCAAAGAGTTGTTGTTTATTCATTTACAAGCTGCATTTCTTAAATAATGCCATCTGCATGCTGGTGTTCCCTGAAGAGCTTTCCTGTGTGCCATGAGCCTTTGGGGAAGAAAATTCCATATTTTACAACAGATAACCATTTTACACTGCACAGTAATAAGAAATACTGAAGCGTAGTCTTATATAATTTTTTCTTCATCTCATGAAATTTAATTTATATTTTTAAAGTCTCCTGTCTCCTCTATGTATTATTTTTGTTTGTATCTTATCTTAGTCTGACAATGATTTTTCTTTTTGGGGAAGGCAATTTGCATAACCACTTCACATGTAAAACAGTGTTGCTTGGTGACTCATGGTCACAGAAAGTTCCTTTAGAGCATGTGAATAAATCTCTGCCTCAGCCAATTTTTTTTTTTCTGTGACCCTCTCTGACACCCTAACCTCAGGGGCTCCCATGGCCTGGCTCTCTAATGCCAAGCCAAGGGGCTGTGCTCCTCATGGGACTGGGGCTTTCCTAGAGGCCTTTAGACTCTTCAGGGTTAGAACCCAGAACAGGCCCCTGAGGACATGGCCAAAGATCACCCTTTGAGCCATCCATGGATTTTTTTTTTAAAGATTATATTTATTTATTCATGGGAGACACACAGAGAAGCTGAAACATAGGCAAAGGGAGAAGCTGATGTGGGACTGATCTCAGGACCCTGGGATCACACCTGAGTCAAAGGCAGATCCTCAACCACTGAGTCACCCAGGTGCCCTGCCATCCATGGATCTTGTGAAGCAGATGCACTTAGTTCTCAGAGCTGGGAGCTCTGCTCTGTGGGATGGTTGATGTCCATGCTTCAAGCTGTGGAATTCTGGCCTATAGGCTCCTGACCAGGGCTCAGTGCTATGTTACCAATCTGCTCAAGATGCATCTTTCCATGGGAGGTAGGTCACTCGATGGTGAGTCACTCAAATCAGGCTCTGCTGTTTGGGCACATTGCTTGGCTTCATGGTGTGTCAGTTTTCTTACCTGTTAAATGGGGGATAATGATGCCTACTTCATGGATGTGTGAAGGTGAAATGAGAATCTATATAATGCCCTTAGCCCAATATGTTGTAAGTTGTTAAAAACCATGAGCCACTGTTATTATATCTGCATTGTATAGTTGGGCTCAGTTCTCAGCTGAACTTCAGTACTTCGTGTGGAAGTAAAACTGGACTTTGATCATACCTATTAGAGGATTGACTGTCCTCTAGCCCCCGAAATAACAGGATCTCTTATTACTTCTCCCACCTAAAAACAACCTACATGTAGTTTGCAGAAACCGACTTGGGCAGAAGGTAGACTTGGATACAAGCATCAGCTCTGCCACTTACACAGTCTTGGACAAGTCACTTAGCCTCAGTGGGCCTCATCTATGCAGTGGGCTTTTTACACAGTAATATTGAGTTGTGAGAATGTGACATAAGCATAGCTTTCAAGTGAAAGTTCTGCAAGCCACGGTAGCAAATTATTGGACCTGAAGGAAGAGCCATGAGGACCTTTGATTTGTGGTTAAGTTGGACAGAAGTATCGGTGACCTAGGACCCACTACTTGTGACTGGTGTCTGGTGTGCAGACAGTCTTGTGGCACTGTGTCCTTAACCTGCCAGGTCTGTGCTAACTCTGGGTGGTTAGTGTTGGAATAATATTAAATTGCAGGACATCCAGTTAGTGTGTGTAGAGAACTGGAGGATTGCTTGATGTGGAAAACCCTCAGTAGTGTGAGGGTAGAGAAACAGTTTTCATTTACCTGTATGGGAAGGCCCAGTCAGAGAGAAACATCCATAGTCATCGAAAGAAGAATCAACATTTTTTGCTTCCCTACTACGTGCCATGCACTGGTTAGGCATTTTGTAATCTCATGGATTCTTTAAAACTGTATGAACTATGTATTGATAGTACAACTTTATGAACGAGAGAACTGAAGTTTAAGAACTTGTCCCAAGTCAACCTAATTGTGAAGTCCATGCTGTTTCTACTTCTGGCTACCCTGCACCATCCCAGATCTCTGGACCGGTAGATACTGTATTTCTAAGGGAAAACACCTGATTTCCCCTCTAGTTGCAGGCATTGGTAGTTAAACCAGAACCAGTAGGACAAGGTGGTTGTCTGGAATCTTACACTAAGCCTAGAGAACCCTTAGTATCACAAGCAGAGTTCTGGGCACCTTGGGTCAGAAGACTATGCCTCAGTTTCCACAAACCTCAATTCCTGTGACTTCCAAGGCATCTTCACTCAGTCAAAGCTTCTAGCTAGCTCTCTTATTACCACACCAGTGACAGCCCTGACTGTTTGATCCTTTAGGGATGGAGTTCAGGGCCAGTTCTCTACTAGGGCACAGATTCCTGCTGTCAAGACCTGAGGCAGCCAGTTCTTAGGGATTTCTTTGATGAACGTTCAATTGGCAATTCAGAGCAGACTTTGTCAAGAAGAAAGATGGAGAGAGAAACCCCTTGAATGACCATTGGCTATTAAATTTGACCACCATCTGAAATCAATACCCCCTCAAGTTAATCCCAGACTGGCTGGATTAGTTATAGTCAACTATAATTTATGTCACACAAGAGCCACTGGGAGGTACAGAGAAGCAGGGAGTGGGAAGGTGATGAGCACAGAAGAACATTAAGATCTGGGCAGATTATCTCCACATTCCCAGGGCTGTTGCAAAGGGCTTCTTTCAAAGAAGGAAAATGCTTTTTTTCTTTTGATTTAAAAATAATGCATACATGTTATTGTTGTGTTAAAATTAGACACTATAAAAAGGTTGAAAGAAGAAAATTAAAATTCCACCCTTAATCCTACCACCTGGTAATAACGTTCTGTGAATCCTTCTAGACATTTTTCTGTTTATGTACCTCTAGTCACCCCCCTCAACTGTTCTAAAAATGGGAGTATATTTTATGATTTTATTTTATCACTTTCAATATGCCATATCTTTCCAAAAGAATATAGAGCTATGTTGCTATTTTTACGGATTTATGATGTTGCATTATAGAGACATCATAATTTGTTTAGTCATTCCTCTCTTTTAAGTGGCTTCTGACTTGCCATGATTATAAACAAAACTGCAACAAACTCCCTGGTACATTTTGGTAAGCATTTAATCCTGAGCTTCAAATTCCTCAAGACTCCAGGAACCTCAGTCTTCCCTATATGTACCCCTCTGATAAATTATGGCTAAACATTTATTTATTCATTCATTCATCCAGTGTATATCTACTGGATGACCATGGGGTTCCAGACACAGCCCATGCTCTGTGGGTACCCAGAGAATGAAACAGAATCTCTGCTCTCAGAAAGCTCCTATTTAGAGGGGGTGGGGAAGTGATAAATAAAATGTATGATAACATAGTAGAAGGTGGCAAGTGTTATAAAGAGAAAAATAAGGCAGGAAAAGGAATTTCATTTATAGTCACTCAGCATTTATTTTCTCCATCATCATGCTATTCAGTTTAATTCACTACACATCTGTTAGGTTCCTACATCATGTAATAAACCGCACTCACTAGGGACTGGGAATTGGGTTGTGAGTCGAATGAAGTACTAGCCCTGGTGTAGCTAACCTCACACTTAATTATTTTCTTGCTTTGACTTAACCATTTCATGTATGTATTTGTCTTCACGACTAGAGCTGAAAAATTGTAAGGGCAGGGACCCATGCTTTATGCTTCTCTCACGTTCTCCTGAGCTTTTTTATAGCATCGTGTTTTAATCCAGGGTTGATGGTTAATAAATGCCTGTGCAAACTTGTGACATTTTTTATGCTGGTAGTTGTGAGCAATGGCAAATTGAGTTCTGATAAGCCAAGAAAGATTCTGGGTAGGGCAGAGGAGTTCGTCCTATTTAAGCTTTGGGTGAAAAAAAGCATTGATTAATATCCCAGCCTAATGAGGAGGCTACCTATTTAGATGAGGCTGTTGCCATTAAAAAAAATTACTCTACATCATGTATCCTCTCATTAAATATAGTAGTATATATTAATATTAAATATAATCATTGTAGCAAGAGTTGTGCAAAGCTGGTTGAATAAATACTTTTTTTTTTTTTTTTTTTTTTTTTTTTAGAAAAACGTACACCAAGTGGAAAAGCACGCAGGGCTTTTATTGGGTCTGTGTGGCTCAGTGCCGTGGTCCCACTTCCTACGCACAAGTACCAAATTCGGCCTGAAGGGGGAGCTCGAGCACACATTTGAGGTTCAAGGCCCCAGTGCTACGCTCTCCGCAGCCCCACTCAACAGACCCTGCTTTTCTCTCCTTCCCATCTACATGGTACCAACTAGCTGTTATGTTGCCCATTAAAGAAAAAAAAATGTTTGCTTTACAGGGACGCCTGTGTGGCTCAGTGGTTGAGCGTCTGCCTTGGGTTCAGAGCATGATCTGGGGTTCTGGGATCAAGTCCCACATAGGGCTCCCTGCAGGGAGCCTGCTTCTCTGTCTGTCTCTGCCTCTCTCTCATGAATAAATAAATAAAATTTTTTTTTTTTTTTTTAAATCTTTGCTCTACAAACACAGGTAACTCTAAAAGTAGGAAGCAGGGTAGCATAAGACTACCTTTACATCTGGCACAATCCAATGCCTAGTTTTTGTCAGGGATTGTGTCCTTCATGTTACACATACTATTTCTGATTTTTGAAGCAACCTTGCAGGAGGAGTAGTATTATCCCCACTTGCAGACAAAGTTTCTGAGGCTGAGAGAAGTCACTGGGAAGTAGTGGAGGCAGGTCTGCACATGGCTCTCTGTAGCTGCCTTTGTCTACTCATCGTTAGCGTCATCCTATTATTGTCATCGTTGAGGTCATTCTGGCAGAAGTCGTGCAATTTGAGAATATTTTCCTTCAAATTCAACACTCAGTTCTTTCCTTCCTCTTTCTCACCAAAGAATCTGCCCAGTGAGCTTGGAAGTTTTTGGTGAGGACTTGTGGGCCCTGTCCGGTATTTTCTGGCCCAGGGCCCTTTGAGCTGAGTGGGCCCTGGCACAGGGAGAGAGATCCCACCAGGCAGACTCCAGCTGCCCACAGGACCAGATAGCGCTTTTCACCCAATTAATTTTTTTTTATTTTTATAGCTTTTCTTTATTTATTCATGAGAGACACACAGAGAGAGGCAGAGACATAGGCAGAGGGAGAAGCAGGCTCCCTGTGGGGAGCCTGATGTGGGACTCAATCCCAGGAGCCTGGGATCATGACCTGAACCAAAGGCAGACACTGAACCACTGAGCCACCCAGGTTCCCCACACCCAATAAATTCCTATCTGAGCTGAGCCCTCCTTTTTTTTAAAAAACATATTTCTTCCAGCTTTATTGAGATATAATTGACATATAACACCATGTAAGTTTAAGGCATACAGTGTGATGATTTGATACATGTATACTGAGGAATGATTACCACAGTGAGATTGGTGTCTCCATCCATTTGTGTGTGTGCGTGTGTGTGTGTGTGTGTGTTTGGTGAGAACATTTAGCATCTACTCTCTTAGCAACTTTCGAGTATGTAATATGGTATTGTTTGATGTAGTTTTTGAATGTAAGTGAGGTTTGGTGGGGTGAGGTCTGGAACCCACAGCCAAGAAAGAATCTTTGTGATGTCTTTGGTGCAAAAAGATGATTTTATTAAAGCACAGGGACAGGACATGTGGTGGGCAGAAAGAGCTACTGGATCTGGGTTGTGAGGGGTGTCTGATTACAAAAGAACTTTCCTATGCTAAAGAGGATCTACAAGATACTGGAGGCCTTGGCATTGTCAAGTTAAGGTTGTTTGTCCCTCTAGCAGGGCATTCACATTAAGACAGTTGGGAGGTGGGTGCCTGCATGGCTCAGCGGTTGAGCATCTGCCTTTGGCTCAGGGCATGATCCTGGGGTCCCAGGATCGAGTCCCACATTGGGCTCTCTGAATGGAGCCTGCTTCTCCTCTCTGTGTGTGTGTGTCTTTTGTGAATAAATAAATAAATAAAATCTTTAAAAACGACTGTTGGGAGCTTCCTGGAGGAATGTCACACGCATAACCCACCCAGGGTTAGGTTGAGGGTATCAGCCTGTGCTTTGTCTTCAGCTAACCTTCTGTTCCCTCAATATCATTGACTAGAATCACTACTGATTAGAGCCCAAGAACTTATTCATCTTGTAACTGGAAGTTTATACCCTCTTACCATCTTCCCATTTCCCCCACCTTCCTATCCCTGGCAACCACAAGTCTCCTTTTTTTCTGTGAGCTTGGCTTTTTTTGATCTTACATATAAATAGGACCATACAGTATTGGTCTTTCTTTATCTGGCTTACTTAACTCAGCATAACGGCCTTGAGGTCCGTCCATGTTGTCATAAGTGGCAGTATCTCCTTTTTTTCTTGTTGAACCTTCCTTTCTGATTGCAGTTCTACTAGCACACCCCCGAGCTGTGGGGGGGCACCTGTGAAGAAGTAAATAGCTATCCTTTCAGGTCCCCGCTACAGAATGATGTAAAGGCCTCTATTTACAGGAGCACCTGGGTGGCTCAGTCAGTTAAGTGTTGGACTCTTGGTTTCTGCTCAGATGATGATCTCAGGGTCGTGAGATCATGCCCCATGTCAGGCTCCCCACTCAGCACAGAGTCTGCTTGTCCCTTCCCCTCCCTCTTTGTTCCCTCCCCCAACCTTCTCAAATAAATAAATAAAATCTTAAAAAACAAAAGAGGACCTGTATTTACAGAAGCATTTTATCAACTGTTGAGGTTTTTCCTAAAAAATGCAGAGATAAGATTCAGAGCTGCTACTGCCAGGACTAACATGGGAAACCATAAAGCCAAAAAGTAGGGAGTCAGATCAACAAAGGTGATTGACTATGCTAACCATAGACATAATTAAGGGGAGCATCCCTAAAATATTTTTTAGCAAAAGGAGTTATTCTCTTTGGTATAAAAACTTCTTCTGCCATTTCCCTAGAATGGATTGGGGCACCAGGGAAAAGCCAACTCTGTATTTTTTTATCAAATCCCTTGCTTTAAAAAAACTTTAAAAATTATGTAAGTAATGCACATGTATTACAGAAATAATAGAAAATACTGACAAGGATGAAGAAAAATTAAATATTAATAATTCTGTCACCCAGAAATAATTACAACTAACATTTTGGTGTATTTCCCTCTAGCATTTTCCCGTGGGAATGTTTATGTATTGTAACAGTGGAAATACACACAGTTTTGCATCTTGCTTTTTTCTTAAAATTATGTAGTATTTCTCCATGTCATTAAATATCCTTAAAATCTTGACTTTAGCAGTTGTAGAATATTCTGTTGTACAAAAGTCACATAATTTATTACAGTCATTGTTTCTAACTTCCAGCTACCTAAGTACCCCACGATGTATAGATCTGTACATATATTGTATACATCTATGATTATTTTATGATCTTCCTCTCATTTTTAAACTTCATTTTAAACTTCAGACTTAGCTACTTCCCAGGCAGTACTTCTCTGCCTGTGAGGTATGTCCTCTTAGGAAGGATGGCAAAGAGTAGGATACTCTTTGAAATTGAAAAACTTTATTCAAAATTTCCACTGTATTAATAGTTTTACTACAATATTTAAGTATTTCAAAATCATATAAAAATGTTGAGTTTCATTTTTGTGAAGGGAGAATGAGTTTAAAGTGTGCATTCATTAAAAAATTATTGAGCACCTACTACATGTGTAGCTCTTTGCTAGGCTTTAGGAATCTAGCCAGGAGCAAGACAGACAGGTTGAGAATCATGTACTAAGGTTTGTTTGTAAAACCTCAAATAGCCTGTACAGATAATCTTTCCCTTTGTCATTCTTGTTTGGAGCAAATCATATTTGTGTTAAGATTAAGAGGGATTATGTATGTGCAGTACCGGGCACAGTGCCTGGAATATAGTAGGTCTTTAGTAACAACAATTGCCCTTGACCTTCCTACCTCCCTGAAAGTCAAGTTTTCATCATGTACATGTGTTCAGCCACACAACTCACACTCAGAGACAGCATGCACCAGATAGCCACTGGCCAGAGTTCTTCCCTCTGAACACAGAATCTTGGCACTATTAACACGAGACTCTCCCTAAGCTAAAACGGCAGAATGACTTGATTTGAAGGGTCAATGGTATAACACTTTGGGGTTTGAGACCGTCCTGAGAACCTGGATGATAGGCTTTACATGAAATGTTTTCTTTGAAACTTTGATGGACATTTTGGGGTCATTCAATGTTACCTGTACATTTTACATGGCTATTAATTGTCCCTTTAAACCTCAGAGTTGCGGAGGCTGTTAAGAATTGCTTCTTGCTTTGGGAACTTTTCATAATCTTGAGAAAGATTTGGCCACCTGGGGAAAAATGTAAAGGGGCTGATATGAAGGGAACGTGGAAGGATGAAACTGTCTTCTGCTCTCCCCACTCCCACTGAATTCCAGGGAGCAAACACAAGATTATTTGGGAGAGTAAAGTTCTTGTGAATTTTTTTCTTTTCTGTAAGCACAAAGCCCTCCAATTTTCTCAGAAGGAAGCTTGTCTTTTGTGTATATTATAGTTCAGCAGGGGATTGCTGCAAACCCAGTTGTATAGTCCCGTGTCCTCATAGAAGTTCATATAGCAGGTCATTGGCTTATTTTGCAAAAGTTCTAGATGGTCCTGGTGACCCATAACTTCTTGAAAATATTGTCCTCAGAGACTAAAACTTTAAAAATCATTTTCTGGCCTTAGTAAAGCAAACAAAAGACATATGTTTAGAAACGCTGGGTAGGACTCAGAGACCCAGAGCTGGTCTATAGATTATGGAATGATACTATCTTCCTCTTTTTACCTCCTCTACTATCCATAGTATCTTTTCTTAGGGGTACTTTTCTCTCTCTCCAGGGCACTTAAAATAATAATAATTAAAATAAATCTTTTTAGAAGCCCATTATCATGCCACGTTTCTAAAAGTAAATCTGACCTAGCATGAAGAAATTATTAGTCAAGTTTCTTTTATCCACTTTAAAGAGTATTTGAAACACTGCTCCTGACCAGCTTTGATAGATAAGCCTCCAAGGGCAGATTTACTACTAGGCAAATACATGATAAACTCTGTTCTTCAGCAGAGCAAGGTTGGACACACATGCAGCTGTAACAGAAAATGAAGTAGAGGGATTTATATGCCTAATTAAAAGTAACAAATTCTCAAATGCAGTCCCATAAATTGACTTTTAGTGTTCAGATTGCTGAAAGAGTTGCAAATAAAACCAATTTGAGATGAGAGTCTATTTTCCTGAATCAGATGAACCCAGTGCTTTAAAAATTGAAAGCTTTCACTCGATATTAATTTTACCTACAATAGGAGTATAAATGTAATATAAATTATATGACTATATATAACTCTGATTTATGAAAATCTGTCAAAGAAATCATAGACTCTAAGAATCAGTGGCAGATGTAACTTGAGATAGAAAATCATAGGATTATCTAGCTAATAAGCCTTAGAGTATATAAACCATATAATTTTAAATTTGTTTTGTTTGGATAAAGCCATATATAAATAAAAAAAGGAATCTGGAAAAATTCAAGCAAGAGTAAGAAGCTGAATTCACTGGTGTCATCCACACAAGGCTGTAATAAATTTTTCTCTATTATTTTGTTGTTCTGAGTCTATTTCTCTGAATTGATCGCTGGTTATCATGTCCTTGTGTTGCTGCATTTTATTATCACTCTGAACCTTTCAAAGGACATAAAATTGCTTTTTAATCACATCAGTAACATAAACCATAATGACATATGTTTTTCCTTCACAAATGTCCTAAGACTGTGAATACCGTAATAACCTGTGAGCTCCTTGGGGACAGGACCATGCCATTCCACCTGTGCACCCAGCTCCCAGCTCTGTGCGTGGAGCAGAGAAGGGGCTACGTAAGTGCAAGTTCACACAAATTAGAGGACCCAACACATTCAGTGTCGCTCCTCTCTGAGCCTGAGGGAAGCAATTTATTGGGCCATCCCATTAGCTAGGAAATATCAAAAAAACTTACTACAGCCAACTGTAGAATTTGCAGGCTTGAGATCTTTACTACTACAAGGACCTCCTTTTTGGGGGGACTTAATGTAAAGCCTCTACTTTGGAAGCAGAGAACCTGAATTCACAAAACTGTAGAACCCAGGAAAGATTCCTAGAGAGCTACTTTGCTGCAGAAAAGAAAGGTGATCCTGATCCTTAACACAGAGCTCAAAGTCTTTAGCTAGTCTCCTTCAAGGTTGAGTGATCCTTGGCCTGCCAGAGGGAAGAAGGACGACAGGGGGAACTAATGGGCTCCCTATTATCGGCTGTAAACTAAGTGCTCTATTCGCTTCTACAAATATTTGGCATGTGAGTAGGAAGTAGGGAATAATGATTGAGTCCGAATTACTCATTTGTTACTCTGTAAGTGGCAAATGTAGTGTTAGCTGATGCAGTGGGCTAGAATTGGGTCTGATACGATCAGCTGGGGACAAGCCCTCACTAACAGCCACTAAAGGTTCAAGGAGACCGGTTTGGCATGAGAAGAATCCAACTGAGGCTGCCCTCTTGCCCTTCAGCACTGTCCTCCCCTGTAGCTACCCCTCAAACCAGCTCCAAGCCTGTGTAAGACTTTACAGCTATTTCTCATTGCCTTGGCAATTGGACCAGCAGCCACTTACTGGGGGGTAGGTCAGAGTTTTTACCAAGGTGCCTTGGACAACCCCACTTTATTTTTCTCCAATATTCCAGTCTGCCTTTTCATACACACTTGCTCCATATCCTAGACAGACCTGAATTTGAATTTGTAAGACAAGTTGGTGAAGATAATTAATTTCTCTGAGACTCAGCAGTTTCATCTCTAAAGCACAGAGTGACCACCTTGGGTATGCCTGGGATACAGGACTTTTAAGTGTTAAAACCAAGAATGTCCCAAGCAAACCAGAATGAGTTCATCAACCTACTAAAACAAGAATAATAACATCTCATTTCTGGTGTGGATGAAATGTAATATTGTTTGCAGAATATTTGACAGGGAGTACATATTCAAAAAATGCTAGCTCTCACCCTCCTTAATCAACTAAAAGTATCTGTGAAATAAAGGTTTGTGGAACATCTCCCAGACACCTTTCTAGTTGTTGTGGGCTGTGATGGAGGGAAGTCTAAAACAGTTCTTGTCAAGAACAAAACAAGAATAACATAGGGCAGACCAAAGTGAGAGTAAATTACATGGTGTCAGTGCAGAAGTTCAGGGCAGTGTTCTAGAAGTTAAAGTTGGGATTCAGTGATGATTTCCCTCAAACCAGCTGTATGATGGTGGGCAGGTTACCTGTGATATGCTCGGTTTCTTCTAGAAAATAGGGAGAATAGTTCTTGTGACATCAGATATTAATGCATGCATATGTTCAAACTCTCCTCTTCCCCTGCCCATTAAGGAGGCGATATCACCCAAATTTCTCCTCAGGAAGGAGAGCAAGGACCTGACCTGGGGGAGGAGTTGAGGAGAACATTTTTCAAGAAATTGGGAGGACAGAGGATAGGGTAGACTGTGGCGGGTGAGGGAAACAGATGAGAGAGGAAAGAAAGATTTTTTGGAAGTGTTGTCAAGAGCCATAAATTCCCTTTGTGCTGCTTGAGAAATTCAAGTTAAGGGCTTGAGTAGTTTCAGGAATTTCTTTTTAGTAGCCAGAATGTTTCTTTGATTCCAAGCTCCCTCTGAGACATGGTCCAGTGGCTTAATGTAGGACAAAGCACTTTGCAAAAGGCCATGTCTGGATCTGGTTCTGGACCTCTCCAAGCAACCCAGACCACTGCTTCAACTCTTTGTCAAAATGGAAAAATGCAAAAGACTTGAACACAGGGATTTTGGCTCATTAGTTTCAGGGCCATCTGTCCTTAGGTAAGTTCTTTCCCCATCAAATACTCAAGTTCCTCATCTATAAATTGAATCATTTGAAGGAAAATGAGAAAATGCATTTGTATACAGAGCACTTAGCATAGCACCGGGTACATATCAGGCTCTCAGGAAATGTGGGTTCCCTTCCTTCACCTTTTACAATCCCACCTTTTTTATGATGAGTAACTGCTGGTAGGCAGAAAATCCATTCCTCCTGACCAACCCCATGCAAAGGTGAAAGTTCCATGGCTGTCCTTTACTTAACTCTCCAGCCAGCTGTACCCCACACCCCTGGGTGCACTTGCCTAAAAGTTTACTTACCCAGAGATCTACCTTTCCTTTGTCTTCCTCTGGGATTTGTGATTGTTCCTTTAGGATAGGGACCACAGCTTTCTAACCCAATGTGTAGTGTAAAGCACAAAAGGCAGACAGATGCTCTATGAGAACAAACTCTTCCAATGTTCTTCCATTATTTTATGACTCTCACCTTCGGTCTACTTCATTTCCATGGCCTGGATCCAACAACCACAACTGCTCTAATGCCAAAGCTCAACATCCAAATTTCTTTTTGATAGCAACATCCCATCCAGAACTGCTCATTCGGCCACTAACTTTTTGCTCTCTTTGGCTTGACTTCTTTGCCTACCATGGTGCATCACTTCTGTTGCTCTCTCACCATTTCCCTTTGCCTTCTTATCCCATGTCTCTCTATCCACTCCAAAACATTGCACTCCTGGATTGATTCTGCCTCTTACACTAGAGCAATGAGTGCCACTAAAGAAAATCTCATCACCATGCAAATTCATGCTTTCCAACCACCCAGGGTTGGTGCTGCCAGAAATCCTTCCACATGTCCTAGTCTTTTGTCTACTCCCTTAGCAACTAGTTCAGATTTCCACCTCTCTCCTTAAATCTACCCTTACACCTTTCTATGTCCCATTGATGACCTTGCCTCCTGGTTCTATAGGGGGAACTGAGGGCTTCATTCAATGGCTTCCTTGGGTCCCTTCCCTGCACAGAAATTTCAGCCTGTATCATCCTTTTTCCTCTTCCTTACCCTCTAGGGGAAGATGGAGCTTTTCATCCCTTTTAAATTTCCCTTGTCTATCAGATGGACCCAGCCCACACCTCTACCTTAGACATTACCCTCCCCCTACCACCCATCAGCTCAATGACCTCATTCCATCAATCATTCCAGATTTTCTTTTTTTAATTACATCTCACATTGTTCTACTCCATTGGCCTGGTTCCTTCAGTGTGTAAATGTGCTCAAATTTTTCTCCTCAAAAAAATTCCTGTCACCACATTATCTATCCCTACCCTCAATTTCTGTACTGTGGGACAGGAGCAGAAATACGAACAAGTGAATATCCACAGACTCTTCCCATAATCCACCCTTTAATGAGAATTTCATCATCACCCTTCTTCTCCCCTTTTGTAGGGGAAAGATTTTTCTTGTCTTCCATGCTGTGCAGAATATGGGTAATGAAGCAAGAGGAAAATAGAAAAAAGTCAGAATAGCTGAGTGGATCTCCCACTCTCTGATAAAGAGCTGTACCAAAGATGAGAAGGAAGAGAGCTTGCCTGAATGGGATTTCCATAAGGACCTCAGGAGTAGTTGTTGGAGGGGGAAATGGAGGTTTTTAAAATGTACACTGTCACGTATGACAGACTTACTGAACCAGAATATGCATTTTTATGAAGAATATGGATTTGACAAGATCTCTAGGTGATTTGTACATTAAGGTTTGAGAATCACATAAAAATTAACTAAAAATGGATTATAGATATAATTGTGAAAACCTAAGATTGTAAAACTTCTAGAAGAACATATAGAAGAAAAGATTAAGACCTTGAGATGGGCTAATAAACATCTTATATATGACAAACAAACATCATGGTCCATAAAGAAAAAAAATAGATAAACTGGAATTCATCAATATTAAAAACTTTTACACTTCAAAAACATAATTAAGAAAATGAAAGGAGAAGCCACAGTTTGGGAGAAAATATTTGCAAATAATACATATGATAAAGGACATGTATTCAGAACATATAAACTAAAAACTCAATAAGAAAATAGATAATCCAATTTTAAAATAGGCAAAACACTTGAACATGAATTCATTAAAGGAGATATATGAATGGCTAATAAGTGCATGAAAACATGCTCAGCATCATTAGTTATCAGGAAAATGCAAATTGAGCTACAATGAGATACCACTTATTCTACTCTCTAGAATAGCTATAATCAAAACAATTGACGATACCAAGTTTGGTGCTGGTAGGAATATACAAATGGTATAGCCATCTTGAATATAGTTCAGCAGTTTCTTAAAAAGTTAAATTTACCATAGAACCCAGAAACTATTCTCCTGGGATTCTGCCCAAGAAAAACAAAAACATGTATCTACACAAAGATATATATGTGATTATTCATAGCAGCACTATTCAAAATAGCTAAAAACTTGAAACAATTCAAATGTTTATCAAAGTGGAAATGCATGAGCAGCTATTACTGTAGAGATCATTGTAGTTGGAAGTAGTCAGGACAGGTGTATAGGTATGCAGCAGTTTCCTGCATTCTCTCCATGTCCGGCTCTTCTCCCCAGCTGTTACCTTTACTGACCAATAGTGGCTCCAGGCCCATCATCAGACACTTGACTGGACCATAGAAGTACTAGCTACACCAAGACCAAAGCTTCCCATAGACCTATCCACTAGTCTCTCCCTTCATAGGTAGATGGATGGCTTCACAGACTGATTGAGGAGTCTCCTCCTCTGATCATCCAATACCACTTCTAGACCTTTACTTCCCCAGCTCCTCCCACAATTGTGAAAGGTCTTATTCCTAAAGTAAGTCCCTTGTCCTGTAACACCCACAGTAATGCTCCCCTGGTGGAACTCTGATACAGTTATTGCTTACAAAATTGATTCCAGGAGAACAGAATCTTAAGGATGGGAATATGGAATTGGTTCATTTATCTAACTAGATTTAAGGGTATTAAAGACTCTATTGTTAATGGTAAATTGGACACAGTGAAGTGGCAAACTTACCTAAATGATCACCTGTAGTCAGTCATCTGCAACCACGCTCTTAGAGAAAGCAAGGCATAGAGTACCAAGTGGCTACTGCCATATAAGGTTTTAGTACAAATAAAAATTATAAAGGACTTGACTGTTTCTGAGTACTCTGGAGACCTTTGATAAGAAAAACCAAATGGTGAGCTCAATGTTCTGCATGCCCAGATCTAGGTCCATGCAATAAATCAGAAAGCTTCTATGACCTCCCTGAAAGAAACTCCTGTAGGTGCAGAGCCAAGATTTCTAAGTCCAAACCCAAACTCTATTCTTCCAGATGGCTAAATTACAATGCAAACAGAATTTATATCTGTGAATCTACTTAAAACCATTGCATCGTGTATTTTAAATGGATGAATTTTACAGTGTATGGATTACCCCCCACCCCAATCACAACTTTAAAGAGTTTTATGCTAAATTTAGGACATGATTGGGAAGAAGAGGGATCCTGAACAATGGAATGGGAACATATAGGCAGTTTCTGATAAGGACTTTCAACTCTAAATTCTGCCAAGCTTCCTCTGTCAGCAGAAGCACTCCTTACTCCCTCGTCAGAGAAGGTTAGCCTCCCCTTGTCTCTTAACTTGCAAGGGATTATTGATTTCTCTTAGGACCCACTCCTACTATAGGTCCTTTCTCTGTCCCAACTACAGTTACTGATGACCTCATCCAAGCTCATGGCTTTAAGTGTCATCTCCATGCTGATGATGCAAATTTATTGCTTCAGTTCTGGCCTCTCTCCTGAACTCCAGACTCATATATTCAGTTGCTTCCTTTAAACTTCTGCTTGGATGCCTAACAGACCTTTCAAAATTAACTTGTCACAAATGAGCCCTTCTAGTTTTCCTCCCCCGACCGGTTCCTCCATGGCTAAAATTCCTGGTGTCATCTTTATCTCTTCTCTTCTTCTTACACCCACATCTAACATGTTAGCCAACCCTTCAAAAATATAACCAGAATTTATGATTTCTTGCAGTCTCTGCTGCCATCATCCTGGTCTAAGACTTTATTATCTGTCACCTGTGTTGTTGGAGTCACCTCCTAGCTTATTTTGTGCTTCTAGCTTTGCTCCTTTTTAGTCTATCTCCAACACTAGGCCACAGTGATCCTGTCAAAATGCAGCTCAGATCACATTATTACTTTGCTTAAAACCTTGCAATGGCTTCTCATTTCCTTTAGGGTAAAAGGTAGAGTCAGTACAAGGGCCTGCATGACTCCAGATGATCTACAGCCCCCTCCACCTCTCTGATCTTTTTCTACACACCTCCCCTTCATTGCGTTGAGCCACACTGCACTCAGCCACACAGTTTCAGGGGTGATGAACATGCTGGGTTTACTCCACCTCAGGGCCTCTGCTCAGAATGCTCATCCTCCAGATGGCTACATGCCTCATGTCTCAGTGCTTCTCAGTCACTTTTCCAGTGAGGCATTCCTTGGCCATCCTATATAAAACTCCAAACTCTCTACTCCTGAGGTTCCTTTCACCTTTCCCTGCTTCATGTTTTTTCCCTGTTACTTATCATTCTCCTACATACTGTATATGGGCAGAGATTTTTGTCTTTTCCCCTTCTCCATTGCTGTTTCTCAATGTTCAATAATTATGCCCAGCCCATTGTAGGCTCTTGATAAAATAGTAGGTAATTTGAGAGAGAGAGAGAGAGAGAGAGAGAGAGAGAGAGAGAGAGGCAGAGGGAGAAGCAGACTCCATGCAGGAAACCCGATGTGGGACTCGATCCTGGGACTCCAGGGTCATGCCCTGGGCCAAAGGTAGACGCTTAACTGTAGAGCCACCCAGGCGTTCACCACCCATATTTAAATAGTCACAAAACTCTACAGGATCCATCCTTAGCTTAACTCTTCAGCATTCCTCACCTGGATTATTGTTACGGGCTCCACCTTGAATCCTGTCCTTTTTCCTCCTTGTTTTTTCTTTTTCTGAACATTGCTGCTAGAATTTTGAAATCACAAATCTGACCTTGTCAACCTTCTGTTTAAAATTCTTCAGTAATTCCCTAGACCTGAGGGGATAAAGTTTATACTCTTTCACTTAGTATACAAATCTTTTCCTGATCCTGCTGACCTACTCCCCTTCCCAACCTCCTTTCCTGAGATTCTTCTTCATACTCTTTGCTTCAACTAAGCAGAGCCACTTGGCTCCCTGAAGAGTAATGCTCTTGTACACCTTGCTTCTGTATATGCAGTCCTGGCTTCTGTCATGACCTTCTTCCTCTCTTTTTTTAAAATCCAACGAATTGTAGTCATCTTTCACACCTCATCTCAAGCCCAAGGGACTCCAGAAATTCTTCCTGGACCTCTGAGTCTGACATTGATAGCACTTCTCCATGCTACATAACTACTATACTGCAGTGGAACTGGTGGTGTGCTCGTGTGCCTCCCTTACCCGTGAATACAAACCTGGAGGTAGGAGTGGTGTCAAACTGCACTTACACCTCTGTACCAGCACAGAAATTGGAGGAGGGGCAGAAGTGTTTGCTGAATTAGTGATGGTTGTGAGCTAGCAGGTTAGGACTCTGCTGCCTTTCTGAGGCTGCCTTGTCTAGAAGAGGTGAGGCAGTGTGGAAAGTGGGAAGCAAGACATTCACACAAAGGGCATTTAGCATTGGTCTTCTCTTGGGGTTGAAGAGAAACCACTTCAGAGAGAATAGAGAATGGGCCAGGCTCTTTAAAACAGCAACAATAAGATAAACATTCTTCTCTTTTCTTCCTCTCTTGATTTGAAAAAAAAAAATTCTGATTTTTGTGTGTGTGTGCATTTCCTTTTATTATCTCTTAGTATTTAACAAAGCCTAATGGAGAATTCCAGACTGCCTTAGCTGTTCTAAAGGAATCCATGAGAAACAGTTTGGGTCCATGATTGAGCTGTAATATTAAACGGGTAGTCATGCTCCTCCCGGTGATGACAGCAATAATCTTTTCCAAACAGGAGAATTTTAAGTGCTCTATCACTTTGGAGGGCTTAAGATTTCCCCCTCTACTTTCACCAAAGAGAAGAAAAAATTTACGCTATGCAGTCCTCCCCACCCTCAGATTCTCTTTCCTGAGATAGAACCTTGAAGCTTCTGTATCTTCTTTTATGAAAGGGGCTTCCCGCGCCACCACACCCACCCCCTCTCTAGAAGCTTAATAAATGCTTGAAATGAGGACATCTTCTGATTGGTTGTCCAGACATAAAGAGGCATTCTGACTGGTCAGTGCAGAAGCGGATGGCATGGGTAAGGAGTGGGAGGGTGGAGATGCAGGGGTGAGGAAAGCCTCACCCTCTTCTCATCAAGGGTGCGCGGCGCGAAGGCACAACCCAGGGCGGCACATAAACACATTACTCTGCTGTGAGAATTGAGAATCTCATTCTTCTGAAATATGTTGTTATAAGAAGGGGCAAATATATATATTTTTAAAGATTTATTTATTTATTCATTTATTTATTCATGAGAGAGAGAGAGAGAGAGAGAGAGAGAGAGAGAGAGAGAGGCAGAGACACAGGCAGAGGGAGAAGCAGGCTCCATGCACCGGGAGCCCGACGCGGGACTCGATCCCGGGACTTCACGATCGCGCCCTGAGCCAAAGGCAGGTGCTAAACCGCTGAGCCATCCGGGGATCCCCAAAGGGGCAGATACTTAATCAGCAGTTGGAGCGTTTGCAATTACAACTTCCACTGATGAATTTAAGATGGTAAGAGGATAACAGAGGACATGGACTCAGAACAGAGTGTGATGACTCTGGTGATAGAAAGCAGTCTGTTCAAGGTGAGTTCTTGGAGGGCATGGAACACAAAAATAAAACCAAGCAAGTGAAATGGATAAATAATGGAGAGAGGCAATAAAACCACCGTACAATGGCTGAGAAAATACCCACATTAATCATGAAAGGCAGATAAGGGATGCTGAAAATGAAGGAGGGGACTCTCTCAGGACAGCCAGTGATGATGGGAGAAGTGAGGATCGTAGATGAAGGGTACAAAGTAGTAAAAATAAAGTATGATAGATCCAAACCTGCCATTTGTTTTATGTGAGTATAGAGCACATCTATATAGTTTCCTTCCTTTAGAAATATCAGCCATTTCTGTAAATATTCATCTTCATGTAGCTAGAGGAGAGTGATTTTAAACTCTTAAAATTTTAGTGCTGGGGCTTAGAGGCCATTTCTTCCAACCCCCCTCACGTTATAGATTAGGATCCTGGAGTCCAGGGAGGGAATGTAATTTGTGCAAGATCATATTCCCATATCTACCTGCATTCCCACATCCTCTTCCAATGTTCTTTCCATAACATCAGGAGTTTCCAGGTTTTTAATGTAAAAAGACTCCATTTTTAGTGTCAAATATGTTGAACATTCTAGCATGGTCAAAGCTGTGCTTTTAGTACTTGCTGTAATGATAAAGTCTACCATGAATTCAATAAAACTTATAAAGTTCTTTGCATTGTATTAGTCACAGTAGCATCCGAGTACTTTGAAAATGCACAGTATATCTATAGCTTCAGTCTCTAGGCAACTTGGTACTCAAATGGTCCATAACCCTGAGGCTTCCCATGTCTCACAGCTTCTAGGTTAGGAACAGGGCCCTGAACAGGATGAGTTGGCTCTTTCTAAACCAAGAACAGAATGAAATAATTCCATTCTATTAAGAATGAAAAAAGTATCAAATGAAATAAAGTACCTTATTTGGAAAAGATTTTCATAAGGACTTTGGGTAATTTCAGACCATAGAAAAAGAGGGTCATATTCTGCGAGTCTGGCCCAGGGCTTTGGTCTTGGCAGGATCATCACCAGGGGTGTCATCAGCAAATGAATCAAAAGGGAAGCAGAGCAAAGGGGTAAGGGCTGCTTTTCTATCTTTATGGGTAGGAAGGAAATTCATTCTGAAGTTAGAGAAATTCAAAGTATTACAGCTCAGGCTTGGGAATTGGAAGAGGGTTGGTGGGAGGGCAGGGGAGAAGACTAAGGGCCAGAGTGGTCTCTAGACTAGGAGACTGCTGAGCCTGGAGAATGTGTAGGTCACACAGGTGGGTATACCCCTGGGAGAGATCTGGGTCAGTTACCATTTATTGAACACCTACTGTGTGCTGGGACACTTTGCTTGGTACTTCACATGCACCATTTCATTTAATGATAGCATTTTGAAGTAGAGGCTATTATCCCCAGTTTATGGTCCAGGAAACTTTGTAAGTCCTCTAAGATCTTAGGGCTGGAATTGGAAACCACACAGCTTGATTCCAAAGTGCCTGTTCCCAGCCACAACTCTAGCAAACAAGAATGCAGCAAGCCATCATAAGGCCCAAATAAGATAATCCATGTAAAGTGCTTAACACTGCATCTGGGCTTTTTAAAAGGGCTTATTACATGGTGATGATGATTATCAATATTTTCAACACTATTACTTTGGAAGTACAAGTCACACAAAAAGGTTGAAAATAGTGGGGGGTTGTAAGAATATTAGAGTGTGAGATCTCCCAAGATGGGTTCTAAAAAAGTTAGAATTGTGTCATTGATTTAGAAGGAGAAAATTCCTCCTGCCTGGGTATGGACTTTTTTTTTTTTTTTAGAGAGAGAGAGAGCATATAAGTGGGGGTGGGGGGCAAAGAGATTGAAGACAGAATCTCAAAGAAGCTCCACATTCATTCAGCTCAGAGCCCAATGCAGGGCTTGATCCCATGACCCTGAGATCATGACCTGAGTGGAAACCAAGAGTTGGACACTTAACCGACTGAGCCACCCAGGCATCCCTGGATGTGGACTTTGATGAAGGCCAGGGGTGACCAGGTTGCCTCCACTAGGAATGACAAGAATTGCCACCAATGCGGGGGCAAGCCCTGAGACAGGCAAAATGTGGCATGGGACCCTGTGTGGAGAAGACAGAGGGAGAGCTCCTGAGATTTGGTTATGAGTTGCCTGCAAATGACATTATAATCGAAAACTATAGGTATGACCATGATCCAAAAAAGTTGAGTTTCACCGGTAGAAAGAATTTAGGTAAGTGTTAAACCTAATCAGTCTTTTCACTAGATCAGGAGTAGCCCTTTAGAACAGCTATTCACTTTCTGTTTGGAAAACTATGGTGCCCTTCAAACAGGATTCTACCATGGTGGCTAAGGAAGAAGGCATGGTTCGATAGCTCGAATTTTCAAAAATTGTGTGTTTCATTTAGAGAATTAAAATTGCATATATGCAGCAAAAATGACTCTTTGAGATTTCAAGGAGAGCTTTAAAAACTGCAAACCCAATTGCGTTTATTCATTCTCCAGGGAGAAACTTATTTTGCCAAGAACGGTTTGATCCATGAAACTGTCTGTTCCAACCCTGGTCAGGGGATAAGATTTTCTACTGAATTTGACCAAATGATTGAACAGGTTTTATGGAATTTGGAAAATTTTCCTCTGGAAGTAGTCATTTTTAATTTTTGTTAACTGAAAGCAGGGAAGTATACATAACAGTATCCGTCAGAGAGAATGCATTGTTTGCAGTAATTGGTTAATTTGAAGAGGCTTAGATCGTATGTTCTTCCAGAAATTGCTCAAAATTGAGGCTGGTCCATCCTTGAAAAGCTGAATGAGATGGGAAATACACCATTTTGAAGATCATTCTGGTGCACTGTGGCCAAGGTTTGTCGTGAGAGAGAGGAGGTATGTTAACATGGTATTTTCAGGCAACATTGACACCAATTGTCTGGAGAATGACAAGGCTCAGCATATTGTATAAAGAGATTGGTCTTCTGACGACAAGACTCCCAAGCAGAAATGCATCTAATGGGGACAAATGGGTGTTAATAACATAAACAGTCTGGGACAGGCACTCCACAATAAATAGGGCTATTACAAAGTCTGATCAGGATGTCAGACTGCTGAGGACAGAAAATGTTTCCAGTCCTTCCACATGATACTGAGGAAGGGAAGCTGGCCCAAGGAGGAGTTTGCTGTGGACAAGAATTTGTGCATTTTTCTCATAAGTCAAAATTCTCAAAACTTTGTCAGTCTGAGTCTGCTGTGTAGACCTAAGCATCTTCCATGACTCAGCCTCCCCTCAGCCATGAGGTCACTGCAGACATCAAGGACTCTAGGCTATATGTTGCCTGGAAGGCCTGGTTGGTGTCCCACACAAGGACAAGCCCCAGACCTGTCAGTAGCTCTGATGAGACACTTATGCTACCTCAAAGAGTCTTAACAGACATTAGAATTACTGTCTGTGATGATTAATTTAATGTGTGAACGACTGAGCCACGGGGAGCCTGGATATTTGGTCAGACAGTAATTCTAGGTGTGCCTGTCAGGATGTTTTTGGATAAGGTTAACATTTGACTTGGTAGAATGAATAAAGCAGATCGTCCTCCCTAAGGTTAGTGGACTTCATCCAGTCAGTTGAAGGACTGCATAGACCTAAAAGACTGACCTTCTGTTGAGCAAGAAAGAATTCTTCCTGCCTAGGGTCTTCAAGCTGGGATATCAACTTTTTCTTGCCTTTGGACTCGAATTGAAACACCAGCTCTTCCTGGTCTTGAGCCTGTAGCCTTCAGATTGGAACTTACACTATTGGCTCTCATAGATTTCCAACCTGCCGACTCACTCCATAGGTCTAGGAACTTGCCAGCCTCCATAATTGTATGAGCCAATTCCTTATAGTGAATCTCTTTCTTTACATATATGTATATACACATCCTGTTGGTTCTGTTTCTCTGAAGAACTCCAACTAATACACTGTCCATCATCCAATTCTCCTCTCTGGTTTTGGGAGTTTCCCAGTGTATTAGCTGGAGTTTTTTTGAGAAACTGAACCAATAGCATATATGTACAGGAAGAGATTTATTATAAGAAATTGGCTTATGTAGTTACAGGTTGAGAAGTCCCATGACCTGCTGTCTGCAAGCTGGATATCCAGGAGAGCTGATGATATAGTTCAGTCTGACTCTGAAGGCTAAACCAGGGCTACTGATGGTGTAGATTCTAATCCAGGTCCGAAGGCCTGAGTAAGAGCCAAGAGCACTAAGAGCAGAAGATTGATGTCCTACCTCAAGCAATCAGGCAGGAAGGGCTGAATTATTCCTTCCTCTCCCCTTTTTATCCTATTTAGGCCCTCAATGATGCTGACCCACCCTGGGGAGGGCAAATTGCTTTACTGTGTCCACTGATCTTAATACTAATTTCATCTGGAAACATCCACAGAGACACACCCAGAAATAATGTTTGGCCAAATATCTGGGCATCTTGTGATCCAGCCAAGTTGATGCATAAAATTAAACATCACATCCAGTGAGTATCATGTTAGTGGGAAGCAAAGCCCAATTTTCTGCTATGGAAAACCAAGAGTCTAATGGGGTCACTCCCCACACCTTGGCACCTTGGTTGCAAGTACAGGCACAGGACCTGTGCTGGCTCTGTCAGATGCTCCTGTTTAGGCACTTAGAATCTGGAGAGGGTGAACTAAAGCTCACTTCAGTAGCAGCAGAGAGTAGCTGATAAAGGATGCTTAGCATGGCTGTCTGGATGTGCTTAATTTCTTCTCATTTTTAAAGCCTGGTTCTCCCATCACCATTGGTTTCCTAAAGCCTTTTGTATCTTTCCAGTAAGTGTCCTTCTCAACTGAAGATTGAAAGTTGGTCTCTGTGACTTGTAACCAAGAACTCTGACTGGTGCAGAGGTGACGCCTGTCTTTCAGCCTGGTCACTTGGAACCAAGACAGCTCTTATCCCTGTTTTGTGTCACGTGTAAAATTAAAGGCAGATGCCTCCAACCGTAATTGAATGAGTGAGCCATGGAGGGGTGCTGAGCCAAAGATAATAATAACATCAGCAATAGTGATTGAGCCCTTCTCATGTGCCAGCACTTTGCTATGAGATTCTCTTGGTTGCATTGTCTCATCTGATTATCCTACAACTGTCTATGGTTGGGAGTATCATTATCTTCATTTTGCAAATATGGAATCTGAAATGGAAAGATTAAGGAATTTGCCTAAGTTTGTACTGTCCCAAGTGGCAGAGCTGGATTCAAACTCAGGACAATTCAGAGTATCTGAGTCTGTAGTCTGTGCCTGGAAAGTTGTAACTAGTGTGGTGGGTGTAGTGAGACTGTTGCCCCATCTGGAGGCATTGGAGGAGGAGCATACAGAGGCAGGAGGGAAAGGGAGGCAGCCAAGAAGGATAAGGGTCAGGCATGTTGATAAGGGCCATTTTATAGTCCACTCTGGTGTTTCTTGGCCACCATATTCAGGCAACACAAGCAACCCTCATTAGTTTAAGCAGAAAAGGGTGGGTTACAGGGTATTACTTAGTTTGTAAAATTCCCAGAAGGACCCAAATAACATTTGGATGCTCAAGTTCATGAATCCCACTGCCAGAGGAAATAATCAAACTGCTCTGGGAATCCTCCTGCTGCCCTTGCTGGTCACCTAGCACCTCTGCTGCTAGTGATAGGAACCATCATTCCCACTGCTCCAGAAAAGCCAAATCCCTCTGACACCACCTCCCTGGAAGATCCAACCTACTGACGCATATTGCCCCCTTTGCTTCTGAGTATCCTGTGAGTGTCTTGGCTTGGTGGACCTATGTCACATGTGGAACACTAGCTGCAAAGAATCTGTAAAATGTAGTTTTTAGCTTTTCAGCCTCTTTGGTTCAGGAAAGCACCTTATAAGGAGGTTGGGGTTGCTGCTGAATGGAATTGTTACTGCTAACACCTTTTTCTCAACTCTACTGCCCTCCATATGCATGTGTAGTGGAAAATGGATGTGAGGTCCTTCTACTACAAGTTAATATCATCCAACTCTACACCTGGAAGGGATCTCAAAACTCACCTAGAGCAGATGTTTTCAAATTCTGGTCCGCAGATCCTTGGGGTTCCTGGAGGGACATTAGGGATTGCCACAGTGATCAAGGAGGGAGGTAGGAGAGGGGCAGAGCAAACAGGTGAGGCTTTATAACAGCCTAGCTATGTGTTTCAGGTTCGGAGGTGGGGGTGGAGGTGGTGGTGCCTGAGTGGCTCAGTCAGTTAAGCATCCGACTGATCTCAGTTTAGGTCTTAATCTCAGGGTCATGAGTTCAAGCCTCACAATGGGCTCCACACTGGGCTTGGAGCCTACTTAAACAAAACAAAACAAAAGAAAACAAAGATCCCAAGTCATTGGCTAATCTAACTCATTTTTACTTATGAGGAAATGGGGATTGGGAGATGCAAATACCTTATCTATGGTCACAGATGCTAGCTAATGCTAAATCTGAGGCCCAAACAAACACTTCTTCCTTTGCTGCACCATGATCTCTGAAAGTGTATTATTCAAAGTTGCTAAGAATGCAAGACTTTCTGGGTCTAGCACAGATGGTGATAATGACCTGATTTCTGCTTAAATATCACTGCCCCAGAGAAGTCGGCCTGTGTCCACCATCCCATGCCTACCCATCATTCTTGAAGCCTACACTTCTCTATTATAGCACTCTGCACAATTATAATGAAGAATTGAATCGCTGTATTGCTTAATGTCTATCTCTTTTGTTAGAATATCAGTTCCACAGGGGAAGGACTTTGTTGGTCTTGTCCACATCCTAGAATGTGGCAGCTTCCAAAGGACAATCCAAGCACCAAAAGAGGGTATATGTTGGGAAGGCTAAGTCTAAACTCTGCCTCCTGGCTTCCCTGGGGAAGTGTATTGGTATGAATGGGGACTACAGGTTGAGAGCCTCTGAATTCATCCCCACCTGGGTCTCTATCTCCTCATCTATCAAATGGGTTCCATTCTTCTGTATTGTGTGAGGGGAACAAGAGAGAATGACTAAAATTTGGACCTAAACTTGGATGCAAATTTCCCATGGCCACTCAAACTACGGTAGAAATTGTAATCCTTGCCTTGGTATTCTGAAGTCTATGGAGAGAATAGCCAAGAATGTGAGATCTGAAGCTATTTCTGAGAGCCTTGAAACAGCTCCTTTGTTTTTACAGTGCCTTCATTTCTATATTCTGTTTGAAAAATATGTAAATTATAGAAAAAGTGAGAAATATAGATAATTGCAAAGAAGGAAATTTAAAAACACTGTGACCATATGATTAAAATATTAGTATTACTAATATTTTGGTATATGTTATCCTGGGCTTTTTTTGGGGGGGTGGAGGGGCAGAGGGAGAGGAAGAGAGAGAATTTTAAGCAGGCTCCACACTCAGTCAGTAC
Source organism: Canis aureus (assembly GCF_053574225.1). Classification (NCBI taxonomy): domain Eukaryota; kingdom Metazoa; phylum Chordata; class Mammalia; order Carnivora; family Canidae; genus Canis; species Canis aureus. The sequence continues at coordinate 12,712,885 of NC_135622.1, forward strand.
AAAGCCCAGTGTGGGGCTTGACCTCATGATCCTGAGATCATGACCTGAGCTCAAATCAAGAGTTGAACACTTACCTGACTGAGCCACCCAGGTGCCCCTGTCCCAGGCTTTTTATAGATTCAAATCTATATATCATAATTTATACTGCTTGTAATTGCATATTTTCACCATAAATATTTTATGAACATTTTCATGTTTTAAATTTTCTTATATAAGATGATTTTTGCCTTATGTTTTCTTTTTAATTTTGATTTGAGACCTTTTCTTTTCTAATGTAAGCATTTAGGGCTATAATTTCCCTCTTAGCACTGCTTTTGCTGCATCCCACAAATCCTGGCGAGTTGTATTTTAATTTTCATTCAGTTCTACATCTTTTTACTTCCTTTTTTGAGATCTTTTAATTTTGTTAACTAGTCTTTTTCATTATAACATTAATTTATTCATATGGTAAGAAAATTCACACAGTATAAGAATGTTCAATAAAGAGAAAGTCTTTCATCCCACTTCCCAGTTCTTCTCACCAAGGTAACTATAATGAACAGTAATTTTGAGTGTTTGACAGCAATCCTCCACTTATGCACACTTCTATGTGTGTACGTGTGTGACACAATGTGTTTCATGTCTTATCTTTTATTGGACAAATAACACACAACACACTTGTGCATGTTAGGCATGTGGTAGAATGCTTACAAAGACAGTCCCAATTATTCTACTCCTTCTCATACTTCCTTTTGCAACATGACTTTGAAGCTATTCCCATCAAGAGAGGAGGAATATTTCCCTACCCCTTGAATTTGGGTTTGTTTGGCCACTAGAATGTGATAGAAGTTTTGGTGTGTCAGTTCTCACTCCAAGTCTTAAGAAACCTTGCTTGCCTTTACTTCTCTTGTGAAATCCTACCAATGCCATGTGAGCAAGCCCAGGGTAGCCTGTTGAAAGTCCACGAAGAGGTCAATTTTCCTGGCCATGTCAGTTCTAACCCACACTACACTGGCTGACCACCAAACATGTGAGAGAGCCCTCCCAAGATCAGCACAGCTATCTACTCAACCCACATCTAACCACAGAGACAACCAAAAGTCATCCTAGCAATAAAACATCCTTATTGCTTTAAGTCACCGTGTTTGTTATCTAGCAATAGCTAACATACAGAAACTTTTGTATCAGTATATTAAATAAATTAACGTGTAAAACACTTAGAACAGTGTCTGGCTCAGAGTAAGCTTTAAAAAATGTTAGCTATAATTATCACTATATACAATAATGCCTACAAAATATTCCATTGTATGGAAAGGAACACCATTATCTATTCAGCTAGTCTTTGTCAAACATTTATACTGTTTCCAGTTTTTTTCTGCTATGAGGAATGCTGCAATCAATCTGGTATACACATTTTTCTATTAATGGAAAAATTCTTTTTTTTTTTAATGGAAAAATTCTTAACATTTTAATTGCTGGATCAAAGTACAGTTGACCCTTGAGCAACATGAGGCTTAGGGGCACTGACCCCAGTACAATCAAAAATCTGTGTATAACTTTCAATTCCACAAGAACTTTACTACTAATAGCCTACTGTTGACCAGAAGCCTACCAATAACATCAATGGTAGATTGACACATACTTTGGATATTATCTGTATTCTATACTGTATTGTTATAATAACATAAACCAGGGAAAAGAAAATGTTATTAAGAAAATCATAAGAAAAAAATAAAAATAAATCATAAGGAAAATGCATTTACAGTGCTGTACTGCATTTATTGAAAGAAATCCTCATATAAGTGGACTCATGCAATTTAAACCTATGTTGTCCAAGGGTCTATATATGCACATTTTAAATGATGAAGGATAGTAAGACCTTGCCTTCCAAAGATGTTACTCAATTTGTCTCCACTGACAGTGTATGGAATCGCTACTTCTCCTCACTGTACCCAGACCCAGTAGTGTCTGTACCCAGACCACATAACAGTGTATCATAATTCATTTAACTGGTCTCCATTGTTGAACATTTAGGTTGCTTCCTTCTTCCCCCTCTTATAAACAAGATGTGGTGAACATTCCGGTAGATAAATCTTTTCACACATTCATGATTATTTCCTAAGGATAAATTCCTAGAAGTAGATTTCTGAGTCACAGGATTTACACATTTTAAAGGGTTTTGAATATATAATACCAAATTATTCCTCAGAAAAATTATACCAGATTACTCAAATGCAGCATTTACAAAAAACTGCATTACAGAAAATTTCCAAAATATACAAAAGAATAGAGACTATCACAGCAGCTCCTCATGTAGCTATCACTCAGCTTTAAGAATGATCAATTTATGGACCATCTGTTTTGTCTACAATTCCCCAATTTGGCAAGATTATTTTGAATCAGATCTCAAGGGGTATTTTCTGTGTACATTCATTTGAGCAGTTGAGGATTCAGAAGAGAGATGAAAAGTTCCCTTTTCAGAGGAGGTCCTGGTGCAAATCTTGTGTGATTACAGCCCAAAGGTCCTGGTCAGAGGAGGGCTCTGCTGAGGTGCACAGGGATCTGTGGCAAGCTTCGACGAATTGTACTTAAGCCCTGTACTGGTGGAGCCAATGGTCCTGCAAGCAAAGACCAACCCAGCCCACTCCTGTGGGTTTCCAGGGTTTCCAGAGTCTTGAGTCCCTAGCCCTTTCACTCTTCATTTGAATAAAGTGAGGTAGATCATGTAATCCATCTGTGGCTCACGTAAGAGCAAATATTGTGATTTGTTTTTACAGTGATTGCAGCTGAGTAAGAGGCCCTTCTTTGGCCTCTGTGGAAAATTTCCAGGCTGATTGAATTTTGGAATAATCGTTGGTCACATTGCATCAACAAGAAGTCAGCACAGTCTTGGGACAGAAATACTAGCGATTTCCTTTAATAAGAAAGTACACTAAAGGCCCAGTGTCTTCCCAGCTCTGGGTGCACATTATGTAGGATGGTACCAGGAGGCAAACTGCACTGTCGCTGAGGAGTTGCTCTGAGGGGAACTCAAAGAATCAGCCAATTTGCAGATAAAGAGCAGGATGAGACCTGTCTTCTGGACCAGAATAGTAAGTGGAAGGAAGAGGAATACTCAAAGCTAATTTCAAAATGTCAGATTCCAAGCACCCTCGAGTTCACTGCAGTTATTCCTAAGATACTGTGTTAGTTCCAGAGGTCATCTGGCTTTGCTTTAAATGAATTCTGTGTCATCAGAGTGCAAAGGAAAGGCCACAGGCTTTGAGGCAAAGAGGACTAGGTTTGAATCAAACTCCACCATCGAATTGCTGAGCAACCTTGGGCAAGTTACTCGTTCATTTGTTCATTCACTCACTCAGCAAAAATGTTTCAAGCTCTTGTTGGGTCCCAGATGTTGTGCCTGGCACGAACAATGTCATGGTGAGCAAGACATTGTTTTTTTCTTTCAGGAGTTTGTGGTCCAGTGGGGGGCAATGCAATGCTGTGCTAAGGGTAAAAACAGAGTGATGAGGAGCAGAAAAGAGGTCAGGGGCCTGCCTGCCTAAAGAAAGTGGTATCTCAGCTGGAATTAGAGAACCAGGGGGAGTCAGCCAGTGAGGGAGGGAGGGTAAATAGGGGATCCGCGTTTGTGGGTAAGAGGATTCCAGACACAGGGAACAGCTTTCAAAGGTTTGGAGCAAGAAATAAAAATCACGCTCCTGGAATTAAAGCTGTCAAGTGTATCTGGAGTGTAGTGTGCCCAGACAGGAGTGGCAGGGTGATACTGAGGAGGTAGCAGGAGCCAGATCTTGAAGGGACATCCAAAGGATTCAAGATAAGTCGGGAAACTAGAGTGTCAGGCTAGGCATCAGGATTAGATGGCTGAGAAAGACCCCCTCCACACCCTGCCCCTGGCTGCGGTGCAGAATTGATTGGAGAGGGCAATGGTCAGGAGGTGGTTGTCAGGTGCTCTGGACCAGCGCAGTGGCAGGGGCTGGTGAGCTGTGGATGATGCCTAGAGCTATCTTGCAGGTCAATGGCTGCATATGGTGATTGTGGGATATGGTAGGTAAAGGGAAGAAGGACCCAGGGGTGATTCCCCGGCTTCTGCCTGGCCCCTGGTGGGTGATAATGCCATTTACAGAGATAAGGACTGTCACAGGGGGTGGGACAGGGGAAGATGGGGAATTTGTGCTGAGTGTGAAGCTGAAGAGTTTCCATGGGCAATCATATAAATGCACTGGGGACTTGGAAGGATGACAGAGCTGGTTCTGAGTTGTCAACACATAGAGGATTATTGAAACCATACGAGGAGAGGTGATCTCCAGGAAGAGTACTTGGTCAGCGAAGAGAAAAAATGTCATCAATGAGATGGCTAAAATCTGAGATGCAAGGAATAAGCAAGCTATCTCTTGCAATGTGCTTTAGGAGGGTGCCTGGCACAAGGCAGGGTGGCTGTAGATGGCAGGGCCCTCTCTTCATCTCCCTGTGGTACTGTGGGGCAGACTTGTCCCGCACTTACCTGTTCTCCTTCTTCTTAACTGCCTCTGTCTTTGATTTAATAGCAGCTCTGAAAACCCAAGCCTGACCCTTTCCCTATGTTCCAGAAAATGAAAATGGGCTGTTTAATATGCAAGCCCCCACCTCACTCCTGCAGGGTTCAGACTTTTCCAGCCAAGCAGGATTGAAGTCAGAGATTGAGGCTGTATGCTGCTTGCGATGGATCTTAAAGTCATGGTTTGCTTCATGATACATAGGAGAGAGAAATCTGGTCAGGAAACTCCAGAAAATCATTTCTCGGCCATCTGTCTTCCCCTGACTGGCAGCCAGAGATTGCTCACCAAGTCGTGTATGGCAGCTCGGCAGCTCAGTTGGAAAGGAACTGGAGCCAAGGTGCCAGGGTGCCCGTGCTGTGGCTTTGGTGATGGCAGCTGGCTGGTACGCTACTCCCAGGGTCAGCAGGAACAGATTATCCCAGGACAAGAGAACTAGCTCCCTAAACCTTCCCAGATAGTTCATTATTGGAATGAACTTCCCATCCAGTGGAATGTGGTTGGGCTGTCCTGACAGCCCAGCCCCGACTGCAGGTAAGGGCAGACTCAGCCCATTCTACCCTTTCAGCGTACTCCTGTTTTTTTTTTTTTTTTTAGCATATTTTTTCATAATATTTAATTTATTATTTTTTTTTTAATAATAAATTTATTTTTTATTGGTGTTCAATTTGCCAACGTACAGAATAACACCCAGTGCTCATCCTGTCAATGCCCCCGTCAGTGCCCGCCACCCAGTCACCCCCACCCCCTGCCCTCCTCCCCTTCCACCACCCCTAGTTCTACTCCTGGTTTGAAAGGAAATGAGAACTGAACAGACTTCCCCACTGCTGGAGGAGCCGCAGAGAGACTCCCCCATGCCCAGCTGCCCTGAGGGTCCCAAAGCAGGAGTTAACTACTCTTCCTCGGAGTCTATTGAAAGCTAGTGGACTCGAAGGAAAGCCTGAATCAATGAACTGTGCTTTCAAGTGAGTGAAAGGAAAGAAAAGACCATACAGCTGGTGCTCTCCAGGAGAGGCAAAATGTTTGTATTTATAAGAAAAGAGCCTTTCTGACTTCTTCTTTGCCACTCACCATCCAGGCTACAGTGCTGCAGATTCTCTTGGCAGAGCACATGCCTTCGATTTAGAACAACATGGAGAAGGCAGGCATCCCTCCGTTTATCTAACCAGACCATTTTTCGTAATGTACAGCAGGGGACAATTTTGGCTGAGTCAGAACCCATCTCTGGCAAGTGTCAATATCCCTCCCCAGCTATTTGTATTCATTCATATGCATGGGGATCATATTTTATAGTTGGAGGAGGAAGAAAGCAGAGGTTTCATGAATTTGTCTTCTACCGGACCCTTTGGCTTGGGTTTGATCTCTAGAGGGATAAGGATCTGAAACTGATGGAATTATTTTCATGGAAGCCTCTGCAAGATTCTGGGCACAAGCTAGCATATGTAGGACTCAGGTGACAAAGTGTGGCCTGGGGGTGGGAAGAGGCCATTCTCCTCCCTGTGCATAGATCTCGGTGCCGTGCTGAGAACTGGTGGCCCTGGAAAGCTTCTTCAGGTGGCTTACAGGGTGAATGAGAGCTAGAAGAAGAGATCAAACAGGGTTGCCCTGAATGGTTGCTACAGTTGGAAGCCTGGCCTATCACCCAAGTGAGGTTCTCTTACAGAGGTTCCTAGAATTTACCAAAGGCCTCTGGAAAGGGGCTAGATTCTGTATGGGCAAGTGAAGGGCTTGCTCAGGATCATTGCATTTGGGCTATAGACATAAATATGACCTTGTTTTATACTCACAGAACTGGGAGGCTGTGGGTCACCTGGGAGAACTTGTGCAGGCAGAGTTAGTGTTACTCTTTCTTGCCACTTCTTTGTCTCCAACTGAACTTAGGACCTACTCTGGAAAGTGTAAGGGATTCATAGCTGAGGAGAGGACCCAGAGCTCTGCTGCCTCTAGGGGAGGTTTCAGGATATAGGGTGAGGGTAGGAACAGAGAGGCTGAACCTGGGAGTGGGGTCAGTCTGGAGCAGATGGAAAAGAGGAGGGAAGAAGACATACTCTCAGGTGGTCACTTTGAGGAAGCTATATAAAACTGTAAAGAAAACAAAATTCACCCATAGATCCACATTCACTAATACCATTTTATTTCATTACATTTCAGTCATAAATACACACATAATACTATTGATAGCACAAATATAAGTTTTATAGATATCTCTAATATGTGTAGATATCACACATCCTATATATGTTACATATACTATTTTCATTCTGTTACCCCCACAGAATCCTATTTTCTTTACAGCAGAGCTAATTGACATGGACAAATGTGTGAACTTCCAAGGAGAAATCAGCAAAGCCAAAAATTCTATCTCTAGGAAATGCTTCTTTCATTCCAGATTTTCAATCCTGTGAGAGTTAACACAAGTCCTAGCTTACATATCAAAAACATTCTAAGAAGGGGGGAAAAAAAAACAAAGCCTAAGACCAACAACTCCAGGGTACCCTGGGGCCCCTTTAACAGTAACTTCCTGCACATGGTCCAGATGCCAACCTATATGAAAAGCTCTTGGGATGCTGGTTACAAATAAAATTCCTCGGCCCCACCCAAGCCCACTGAATCATATTCCCTTGGGGAGGGTCTGGTAATCTATTTTTATACAAGAACCCCGAAAATTGCTATGCACACTACAATTTAAGAATACTTTGTCTCGGGGTGCCTGGCTGGCTCAGTCAGTAGAGCATGAGGCTCTTGATCTTGGGGCATGAGTTGGAGCCCGATATTTGGTGTAAAATTCACACACACACACACAGAATACTTTGTTAACCTGTGCTGTTTAATACAGCAGACACTAACCACTTGTGACTATTTTAATTAATTAAAATGAAATAAAATGTAAAAATTCACTTTCTCAATAATGCTAGCCATATTTCAAGTGCCCCATAGCCCCATGTGCTAGAGGCTACTGTTTTGGACGGTGCAGAACATTTCCATCATCACAGAGAATTCTATTGGACCGAGTTGGCTATAAGGAATGTTGTCAGTATGATTTAGAAGATTAAAAATATTTTTATGCTAAAGTGCGAAATTTAATCATTTATTCTACAAAAATGCTGTTTATTCCTGAAGAGTGAGCTCTGTATTGGTCAATGTTGATCTGTAAGGTTATGGCTGTCCCTGTGGGTCACCTCTTTTCTGCCTTTTGGCTGGGCTGTATGAAGCCTCTACAGGAATTAGGTGAGCATAGCCAAATATATTGGCCTAATACACCTCTAGGTAGGTAGGCTGTCATAACTACCCCTCAGTGGAGCAATGGAGTCTTTGTGCAAAGCAGAAGTCTCCCATTGTTCTGGGCTGATGCAAACCTGGGCCAGTGGATGTCAGCCTCCTTTTGCCTCCTCTGCCAGATACCACTGCACAGTTCACAACCTATACAACTTTATGCAGCAGCCCTGAGTGGGGAGCGGCTTTAGTTGAGGTTGCAGATTTCTGTGTCCATAAAATATAAAACTTTAATGTCCTATTTTAAACACCTGCTAAGGCTGGGTCCCATGCTGGGCACCCGGGACCTAAGAGGTCACTGCCCTCAAGTTGTCCTCAATTGAACTGGGAAGGGGCGTTAAAGAGAACATCCAGTGGCGTGTGGGACGTGCATTGGTGGAGGGATCGCTTTCCCATAGGGAAGTTAACCATCTTGGAGAGGGCAGGGACGTCTTCCTGGATGCCTGAGATAACACAGCAGGAAGACAAGGTGCCAGGTGAACCTGGCAGGGAAAGGTAGTGTGGCAGAGGGACAACAGGACTGCAGGTAAGGAGAGAAGCAACGTAGTGTTTGGGGGCCCTCATGTCCAAGTTGCGTTTACAGGAGCTCAGGGTCCAAGTCAAAGAACTGGAGATGAGTGAGAGTGAGGCAGAGGCCGGGGCTGAAGCTGCACAGCTGGGACTTCATCTCGCTTCAAATGGGTAGTCATGGGAAGGCTTTCAGCTGCTCCAACCATCACTTTAAATAGATTGTTTTGGAAAATACAACAGAAGTAATAATATATTTGTAAGTTGCATTTTATTGAGTTGCATTTGATCCTTACAACCCTGTAGAGAAGTAAGTCGGGCATTATTTATCATCTTACAGAAGTGGAGCAGTTTACAGAGAGGTGCCATCATTTGCCCACAGGTCACATAAGCCCCATCAAGCCCTTGAAAAAATTTAAAAATGATTGTACCATTAATATTTCCAATTTATAAAAGCAATATGTGTTCATGAGAAAAATTAAGGAAGCTATATAAAACCGTAAAGACAACAAAATTCACCTGTAGATCCACATTCACTATTACCATTTTATTTCATTATATTTCAGTCATAAATACACCCACAATACTATTGATAACACAAATATAAGTTTTATAGGTATCTCTAATATGTGTAGATATCACACATCCTATATATGTTACACATAATTATTTTCATGTATTAGGATTTTGTATCCTGCTTTTTTCACTTACCAGTTTATCATAAGCAATTTTACATGTTTTTAGATAGTTTTAGAAGATTTTCAATGGTCAAATGTATTGATAGCTTCTTTAATTAATTTCTCACTCTTGGGGCACCTGGGTGGCTCAGTGGTTGAGCATTTGCCTTTGGCTCAGGGTGTGATTCCAGGGTCCTGGGATCGAGTCCTGTATTGGGCTCCCCGCAGGGAGTCTGCTTTTCCCTCTGCCTGTGTATTTCCCCCTCTCTCTGTGTCTCTCATGAATAAATAAATTTTAAAAAATTACTCACTCTTGGAGAGTTTTAGATTGCTTTTGGTGTTTTTTTTTTTTTTTTTTTTTGCTCATAGAAGTAATCCTTAAAGAACATTATTATTACCTTTGGATGAGTTTCTTAAAAATTAGTGTGTCAAAAAGTATGACCCCTTTTTAAATGCTTGATACATGTTGCCACACTGCCCTTCAGAAAGGCTGTGCCACTGTGCTCCCTGTCAGCTGTGTGTGACATTGTCCTCCTTACTGAAGCGTTGCCATGCTGCAGCCTCTCTGACATAAGTTCAGCTCAGTGCTGTATTGTCATTGTGTAGATGCTGCAGAAGAAGAGGACAAGGAACATAAGTACAGGTGAACAAACATGTCTGTGGGTCTGCTGACTGGGAGGAGGGCCACCAAGCAGCTTGTAGATGGGGAAGTGAGGTTGGAAAATTACCATTAAAGCACCTCAAGGGATGCCTGGGTGGCTCAGCAATTGAGTGTCTCCCTTGGGCTCAGGGCATATCCTGGAGTCCTGGGATTGAGTCCTGCATCAGGCTCCCTGAACAGAGCCCGCTTCTCCTCCTTCTGCCTATGTCTCTGTCTCTCTTTCTCTGTCTCTTGTGAATAAATAAATAAAATCTTAAAAAAAAAAAAAAGAGCACCTCAACCTAGTCAAGACTTTAACCGGGCACACTTGGCATGTGGCTAGAGGCTACAAGACACATTGCCTTTTGTTTCAGGCATTCTATGACAAGTTAGACTTTCTGCTTAACATGTTCTCAAAGCCAGGGTTCCTTAGCTCTTGGAGCTTCATGAGGGAAGTTTTAAAGCTTTGGATAAACAGAGGAAACAGAGATTTGTGTTCAGGGCTAGAGAAAAGCTCTTTTAACCAATAAATCCTGTGAAATGAAATCCATCCATCTGATCCTAAATCCCATTGAAAGTGATTTTAATAGACTTGAAGTTGTGTTTGATCACTGCATCTTACTTTGAATGAAGGAAAAAGTGTTGTTTCCAAGGGAAAGGAAAAAGACTGGTACTCAAAGATGGAGAAGACACTCCTGAGGCCTCCCGAGGTGTACTGCGGGTGGGGTCTGATTCTGCACTCCCCAAAGCAAAGGGACTGTGGGCAAATAAAATGCTGGTTGTGTGTCTCCCATTTGCAGTTTGAGTTCACTGGTGGAAATGCAAACCAGAGAAAAAATGTTCCTCCAGAGTGGCCAGGAGCACCAGCAGAGGGAGCGAGTCTTAGAGAGGTCCTGAGACCCGTAGAGTTGCAAGGATCTGAAGAGGTGGCACCACTAGAAGGTGGGAATGTAACTAGGCACAGCGTGAGCCACCTCATGGATGTCAAAGTTCAGAAAGGAAGTAGCTAGATCTCAACAGGCATGTGGAGTCAGGACCTTAGACCTTCTTCTCTGTCTCCCAGTGGCTGTTTCATTTTATTTGCTCTCCCTCTCCATTTCTTTCCACCCATCTCTGCTTAATCGTCTGTCATGGGGTCACAAAACAACCATCTTGTCCATTAAATCAGTGTGAGCTTTCAGTACCAGTATTCTCCATCAAACTGACAACACTCTCCATGTCTCTCAAATCAAATTCCCAAAGAGAGATGTCCTGGCTCAGCCTCTTGAGTCTTAGCTTCTAGGTCAAGTGACCACCCCTGGTCCCTTGGAGGTCATAGAGGGGAGAGCTGGGTCATGAGGCATAGAGGGCTACAGGCTGTGGGTACAGCTGCCATGGTCAATTATAGAATATTTGAGGTGTAAAAAGAAGTTCAGTTTTCCTCTTTGAAGACAGCCTCACAATGTCCGTGAGACCAAACCAGGGGAAAGATCAGAAAGGAAAGAGACAGGAGACAAGGCTCATCTGGGCCCAGAGGGAAGGTGCACAGGAAAGGAAAGAGCTTTGGGCTTAGAGTCAGAGCACCTAGGTTAAAATCCTGACTGGTCTGCCTGGAAGTGGGGTCTGGGACCAGGAGTTTTACATTTTGCAGTCCCACTTGTCTGGGAAAGGCAGATTGTGCTGTCCTGATGGAGAAGAAAATTATAGTGTATACATGAAAGTGAATTTTAAATTGCAAATCATAACCTTTTTACAGTAGAAGTCAGGGGATCTTAGAGGCTGTGATCTTTCAGGGCTCTCCAGAGAAGCAGAGGAAGACAGGTATGACTTGTTTGAGATCAAAGGAGTTCTCAAAATTCACAGTCACATGATCCTTTTACTATCTTAAAGATTATTGAAGACCACAAAGAGTTATCTGTGTGGGGCGGTCATGATGATTTACTATGTTCAAAGTTAAAACTAAGGATTTAAAAAAAAGTGCATGGTAATTCATTGTAAGAAAATGATGACCCACTGAATGTGAGCATAAATCCATATTATTATTTTTAAATGGGGTTATTTTCCAAAACAAAAAAATATCAAGTAAGAAGACTGGCATTGTGTTAATGTTTTTGCAACTCTCTTTCATGTCTGGCTTAACCCATTCAATCTGTTGGAACATGTGGTTTTGAAGTATATGAAGAAAACCTGGCCTCCATACGTGTATAGTTGGAAATGAGAGAAATCTTTGAATAGCTTTTTCAGGTAATTGTGGATGCCCTTTGGTATCATATTCATTCAACAAGCAGTAGCTACTTAAAGTGAAGTTGCAATGTGGAATCTGAAATCGTATCAATGAATTTTTCATTCTTTGTTCCATTATAACCCATTGGTCTCTCTTGCACTCTGAGTGCATCTGTTACCAGTGTACAATTTTGTAACGTGCATTGGTTACTTGGAAAATACCAGTTGAATGAGTTATGGAGATCTTCTAAATGTTGACACACTTCCTTATACAATATCAAAAAATTCCATTCATTAATTTTACCACCAGTCTCATCAGACAAATCTTAAGGTATTGGGAAGCTGTCAAGCTTACAGTGGTGGATGCAATGTTTTCCAAAAATTTTAAATTTTTGTTTAAAAGCTTAAATTCTGTCATTGGCAACAAATACTCAGTCGATTTCTCTGACGTGACAGACTCACTTTGTTCATTTTAGAAAATTTCTGCCAGATCCTGTAGTCTGAATAACCACATTTTGTCTGTCAGTGATTCTTTTGAGCAAAAATGGTGTTCCACTTTCTGAAAAAGGCTAGTTCAGCTCACAGCTCAGACCCATCACACAGTGCTTTTCATCAACCATCGTGCTTCGGCATCCAGCAGAACTGCTTTATGTGTACTTCCCAATTTGTCATGCAGAATATTAAAATACATGTACTCAAGGATCAAGAGTAATAAAATTGCTAATTCTTACCACTTCATCAAAAACATTCTTAAGTGAGACCATTGTTTTCCTGCAAGTGTGTGCCAATCTCATCAATACAGTGACGCAGGTAAATGATATCTATCTCAGTATTGTTAAGAAAATAGTTTTGACCTCAAGGACCTCCTGAAAGGGTCACAGGGACCCTTGGGTGTTCATCACTGTTCTAAGACTTTTGGGTTGGAAGAAAGGACACATTTCTTTATTTTCTTTTTTTTTTTTAATTTTTATTTATTTACTTATGATAGTCACAGAGAGAGAGAGAGAGAGAGAGAGGCAGAGACACAGGCAGAGGGAGAAGCAGGCTCCATGCATCGGGAGCCTGATATGGGATTCGACCCCGGGTCTCCAGGATCGCGCCCTGGGCCAAAGGCAGGCGCCAAACCGCTGCGCCACACAGGGATCCCACATTTCTTTATTTTCTAAATGAAATTAACTCTGGCCTGAGAAAGTCCACCATGCTTTCTTTTGAGATTATTTCCTCCTTTCTTGGGTCAGGCACAGAAAACAGGCAAGGGCCTTGGTCCCTCCTGGTTGCTGCTGACTGCTTCTTGTCCAGATCCTCTGGGTCCTCTGGTGGCTCTGTTGGCAGCTCCACCACCCAGAGCCCTGCTTGGCAGTGGGCTCTTCCCCAGACCCTCCTGGCTCTGGCACTTGGTGCTCTGTCCTCACAGACTCTCCTGCCAAGGTTCTGCCTCTTCAAGGTGCATTGGCTCAGGTCCTTATTGCTCGATAACTAGCAACTCTCCTTCTCTTTAGGAAGAGCCTATGTCTCCAACCACTCCCTGGATCAGGCTTCCCTCTTTTCAATCCCTAAAGTCTGAAGCCTTCAAAATCCTCCTCTTCTCCAGCATTCTGATATAATTCACTCAATGGACCTAAGCCAAAGGGCCATGGCCCCCAGATTGTGCATGAATTTGACTACAAATGTGTTTTTTTTTTAATTTGGATTAATTGTCGTATTTAAAAATCAAGATCAGACAACTGTGATATTTATCTTCTCCAGAAGCATTAGAGGGCCTGACAACCTTAGGCCTGCATTGTCATATGGAGGCAATTGCTGAAGATGAGAAAAATGGATCCGCCATGTTGCCAACGAGCTACCATTTCCTGTTAAACCCACCACAGTCTCCTTTGCTCACTCACTTACTTGCCTGACTTCATTAAGACTTGAGTTTGTCATCTTTGTCCAGCCCTTTGAAGAACAAAGCCTTTTTCAAGGTTTATCTCCTTGAAAGCAAATTAGTTTTTCAATCACCCCATTATAGTTGAGAAGACAAAGATAAGCCTGCCTGCCGACAAACTTTTATGAAAGGATTACTATGTTGCCTTAACCCCAGTTTAAAAGCAGAGCTTCCCCCTAGCCCTGCTGCAGCTGCTGGGCATGTGTCTGTGCATATGCTCCTGGAACCAGGCCTCGCTCATGCAGACCAGGAAGGCACCTGGACCTCTGCGACCATTATTTCCACCTCTTTCCATGAATGAAAGAGACAAAACAAGGAGGATGCTAACCCATGTCATAGAACCTGCAAGGGAGAGGCACTGGGACAAGAAACTGAAGTCCCACAAAGCCTAAAATGCCTTCCAACAGCCACTTCTTTCACCTTCATGTCATCCTTAGAGACCTCTTGCAACTACCCTGGGAGAGAGAAGACATTGAGTAAGAGGAACCCATGGAAACTTCGGTGCTGACTTTTAAAACAGTGTATATTTAGGTGATTCAGGGTGATGTGCCTGTCAGGTGAGGAGGAAAAGGGGGTGGGAGCATGCAGGGCTTGCAGGCTGGATTTTTCGTGTCCCAATTCCTTCTTTTTTAAAACTTGTGTTATTTATTTACTCATTTATTTTATTTGAGAAAGAGAGCACGCGTGCGCATGAACAAGGGGAAGGGGCAGAGGAAGAGGGAGAGAATCCCAAGCAGACTCTACAGTGAACACAGCGCCTGACATGGGACTAGATCTCACAATCTCCAGACCATGACCTGAGCCGAAATCAAGAGTTGGACGCTTAACTGACGGAGCCACTTCCTGGTTCCTTCTGAAGAAATACATTTATAACCAGAGAGAAAACTCTCCAAGTTATCCATAGTGTTGGCACTTCAATATTGCAAACCAATGGGAATAAAATATTTCAAACTCAAACAACAAGGTGGAGCTTCTCCAACTGAAGTTTGTAGAGGACTCAGAGTATTGCCTATTTGAGGTCTCTTGGGCTTCCTTCACAAAGTCCAAAGTGTTCTATGGAGCACTATTGGACAGCCACAGATTTAGCTCATGCAAATCTCCTAAGAGGAAACACAGGGAGTCCTTGACTGAGTCCAGCCACAGATAAGGGTGTTTGTTAGGTACCTGATAACGTGCTACTGAGGAACACTACAGCTTGATGCATATAGAACACAGGTTGGAAATAATCATTGACTTACCAAGTGGGTGCCCAGGGTAGATCATGTTATATTTTAAGCCTCCTCAACATCAATTATCACTTAGAGTATAAGTCGTCTGGATTATTCAGGTGAGGCCAGGCGGAGCCATTTTGGGCAATTCTTCTCTGTGTAGAAACAGGGTCTGTTTGTGTACTATGTTCATTGTCTTGGTGAAACCACAGGCGTTTGTGGCCCCTGGCTCCTGTCATGGTCTGTGACTGGGTCAGTGCCAGAGCTGAGGCCTGACTGAGGCCAGGAGATGAGGCAGCTTATGGAAACTGGAGGTGGGGGGATGCGGGGAGTAGTTCAAACTCAGCATCACTGTTGCTTTTCTCTCCTCTTTTGTATAAAAAAGATCAATCTCATGTCTAATTCATTTGAAAATTCTCCACTTCTCTGTGTGTGTTTTTGGTAAAAATAGAAGTCTCTGAGGATTGCAGGCTCCTGCTGAATTTTATGAGCAACTTCCAAAGCTTGCTAACCAGGTTCCTCTAATCTTTCCTTGAGCGAATTAAGCACCAGTGGGAGGCTTGCTTTTCCGGGTGACTGGTTTGAGTAAAAGACTTCCAGGGTTGGGGGTAGAAGACTTTTAAGGTCATTTAGTCAATTTGTAGACCATGGAAAACACAACATGTGGGCAGGTTGACAGGAAGTTGGCCTCATCACCTCTGTTCCCATCCTATTTATTCTTCCCCTCCCTCTTACCCCTCTCCCTCCCTCCCTTCTTCCCCTCTTTTCTCTCCCTCCTCCTACCCTCCCTCCCCCTCCCCACCCTCCTACCTTGCTGCCATCCTCTCTCCCTCCCTCTTTCCATCCTCCTCCCACCCCTCCTTCCTTCCCTTCCTCCCTCCCTCCCTCCCTCTTTCCTTGCTCATTGTTCCCTTCCTGGTCCTGGCTATCATTATTTCTGCAGCAGACTCCCAGCTCACCTCTCTGCCTGCAGCCTTTCCCTTGCCCAAGCCAGGGAGTGCTTTCCAAAGGACAAATGTTATCCGATTTCCTTCTGGCTTTAAACCTTTAGTGCTTCTCTGGTTCAAAAACTTCTTTAATGTTAGAAGTCAGGATACACATTGCCTTTGAGGAGGAAAGTGGGATTGGTGATGGAGAAGGTAGGCTTCCAGAGGGTTGGCAATGCTTGATTTCTTATCTCCTGTGGTTGTTACATGATAATCACATTGTGATAATTTATTGAGCTGCCATTATGATGTGTGCACTTTTCAGTACATGTGTTATGCTACTATAATTTTTTTTAATTGGATCAGTGTTTAATATCACCTTCCTGTGCTTTCCGAGATGGAGGTGAATGACTTTAAATGCTGGGGAAGGGGGCTATAGGGATTGCTGAAGGGATTCGTTGAAACTTGTGGCAACTTTGAAGCTGGAATATCAAAATAATGAGCTAATTTCAATGACTGCTGGTGTGACAGACTTGTAGACTGTCTGATGAATGGTGCTATGGATCTGCAGTGTTCTGGGATAATGATGATTCAAAGGAAGCTCTAGAATCCTTTACAAAGGTTATGGTTTGGGGCTGAGCAGAGAGAATTAATTCTGGCCCAGTTCCCATCCAAGAAAGGATTTGTTTCGGATGAAGGTTGATTAGGCACTGGCTTGGCGTAGCTCTTAGCAGGGGTGTGAGGTTGCTCCATAGGAAAGCTTTCCTGAAGTTTGTGATTAGGGATCCAAGGGGAGAGATGCCAGGTGTTCCTCAGAGGCAGGCTGCAAACCTGTCCCTGGGAAGTGACTCTAATGGGTAGGCCAATAAAGGGTCCCTGGAGGAAGTGAGGGGCGCTGAGTCCCTCCTGATCATCCGATGGAGGAGCAGAGGGAATAGGATAGCTATAGGTCTCAGAGCAAAGAGAGAATTGGTGTGTTGGGAGTGATGGGAAACAGGCAGAGAGGCTCCCCTGTCCTCTCAACTGAGTCACCAGCTTGTTGAGCTTTTGCAATAGTTGGGCTTCTTGTTCACTGCATTAAAAAAAATTACTCTTCATAGCCTGGGTCTATCTCCACTTAGCACTTTGTACATGATATTGGTATTTACTTTCTCATGCCTCCACCTCCTTGTTGGCCATGATGGTGGCACTGTCCCTTAAAACCATTGTACCCATCTCCAGTGCAGCATCTGACACCTTGCAGGTGCTCAGTGAGCATTTGTAGAACAGCTGGAGGTGTGCAGGTTTTCAGAGAGAGTTGCTTCCACTCCACAAAACCTCCCTGAGGAGTGGGACTTATTATCCCCCAGAAAACTGAGGCTCAGAGAAGTTCATTCAAAGCATATGGCTTATAAGTAGTGGACCTGTGATTCAAACCTCGGGCTGTTTGTGTTACCAAAGCTCTTGCCCCAAGTCTCTATGTAGTGCTGACCCCCACCTACTGTATCCTAGTATTCTCCAGTCAGCAACCTTACAGGTTGCTGACTTTTTTATTCAGGGTAACTTAGCCCTCCCATCGGTGGATCCCAAATAGCCTAAGGATCAGGTTCCCTAGCCAAATATACAACATCCTGCACAAGAGAAGATGGACAGTTTCTTCCTGCTTCTACCTTCCCAAGTCGTGGGCACATCCGCTGCATGGCTTGCTGGCCAGGCCTGATTGCAGGCTTAGCCTGAGTCAAGGGGAACAGTGTTACTGAGATTAATTAAAACCCATCAGGATACACCCTGGAGCTGGGGATTGATTGGATTATGCCAGGGACAGGTGGGCACCCAAAACAGTGGACTGTCTGCAAGGAAGGTCTCAGGATTGAAGCAGTAAAAAGGTAAAAAGTTATCCAGCCTAGCTTTTCTAAGGAAGGCTCCTCCAGTTAGCATTTTAGCCTCACATAGCCGATTGTCCCTTCACCAGCCCTTTTCCCATTGCCAATGTCCTCTGCTGGCCCTTTGCCCTTTGGCACAGTGGCCCTCTCTGTTGGCCTGGCCTTTTGCCTCACCTGGCCACATTTACCTGCTATGCTTCCCACACGCCTTGCTAACTTACTGGCCTGAGTGTACTGCCTACCGATAACCCTGTGCCTTCTTCCTGGACAATGTGTGCATCTTTTCTATGAGATGTCCCTGGATTAATCCCACCCACCCACGTCACTCCCCTTCCATGACCCTCTAGCATTGGAGATTCTCTCCATGGATTTACTTGCTGATGCTTTGCTTAAAAACTTTCTAAGTTCCAAAGTCACTTCTCATGCATTTCATGGGCATGTTTTTCTCCCAAACAAGAATGTTTGTTCCTTGATGAGAATAATGTCTTCTAATTCTTTGGCAACTCCAGGAACAATGAGCCTCATTCATATCACACACACACACACACACACACACACACACACACACACGTTATCTCTTCTGACTTCTGCAGCCACACTGGAAAGGGAGCAGCCAATCAATGCCGCTAATTAACTAGCCAGGATGCCCTCAGCCTAGCATTTTGCCCTTGCTCTCACCCCTCTGCAGAGATGGTAGCTGCCTCTGTACATATGAAAGGTTGGAGAAAGGCACAGCTCCAGCAGCTAGGGCCAGAAAATCCTAGGAATATTGTTCTTTTTGGCTAGAGTCTCTGGGGATAATTTAAGCTCTACAGTGAACAAACTGTCTGTGACACTGCTAGGGTACAATTGCAGGAAACTGGAACCCGTGGAGTACCTACCATGTGCCACATACCTGTTCCTTACTTTAAATGCTTGTCCCTTTCAGTCATACATTTGCCAGCGCTGCTTCCTCTGCCACTCTTTCTCGAGTCTGTTTGGAGAGTTACACATACTCTCTGGTAAGCTCATATAACACCCTGTGGTGAAATCCCCAGAAAAAGTTTCTTCTCCTTTTTGTCTGTTGTTATTATACTTTGTTTGTTGACCCCAGCTCAGCACAAGAGAGTGCACTGCTCACCTGCCTGCCTCTTTACTACTGGGTGAGCTTCTTAAGGCCAGGAACCATTTTTTCCTGCATCTTTGGATCCTCTGAGGACAGATCCCTGTCAGATAATAATAAATAGATTCCTGTTGAATTAAATTAAATTAGTTGTTGCTGAGGACAGCAGAAGGCAAGATTCAGAAAGAGTGAATACAGGACTTAAATACAGTGATTCTTAAATAAATAAGTATTTTTCTCCTTTATTATGGCTCATGGATGGAGAAAGAAGGGGGGAAGGGAAGGAAAGAGGACTGATAAGGCTTTTCCCTCTCTAGATGAGCTTCTTAAGAGCAAGAATGATTTTATATCCCATGGTCCAGCCCAGCCCCTAGAATATGGAAATGATCCATAAATACCTATTGAGTGAATAAATGGAATGTAGGTCAGGTTGTGCTTTGGGGTTGGATTCTGAGTACTGCCTAAGGTGGGACATAAGGACCCTGGAATCTAAGGTAGGATAGGGAGGTCTTCATGAGGGAATAATCGACTTGGTCTACATTTCCAAGGGCCCATCTATGTCTCATACCTGTGGTTGATCAACTAGCTTCTCTCTTCTCAACCTCCTCCATCCCCCACTCTCTACCCTCAGGTCCAGCACCTGCAATGTTGCGTTTAAGACTCTAAACTGAGGCCTCAGGTCAAGGGAATGAGACCAACCTGTCCTTCATGTGTGCCAGACAATCAAGATATTCACATCATGTGTTCTATTGGTGATAATGATCTAGATGACTATATTAAAATTAAGGGTACAATACAAATTTAATGAATATTAAAATGGTTAAAGTCACTTAAATCAAGCTAAATAAGACTTGTCCTACAATTCTAGCATGTAATAGCCATGCAGTTGCCAGTGTAAAAAAACAGTATCATCCTTTATGCACATTATGCATAGACCAGTGGTTCTCACTTGGGGGTGATTTTGTCCCCCAGAAGCATTTGGTAATATCTGAAGACATCTGTGGTTGATACAACTTGCTATTGGTATCTAGCCAGTAGAGGCCCAACATGGTGCTAAGTATTCCATATTACATACAATGCAAGAAAGAATTAACCAGTCTAAGATGTCAATGGTGCTGAGGTTAAGAAATCTAGTTATGTACATGTGTGTGAGCACATGCATGTGCACGCACGTGCAAGCACACACACACACACACAAGAGTCATATAAACTGTTGGAAAATTGCAAATATATTCCTTCACTGTTATGTGCAACTGTTGTGAATACTACACTAATTATGGGTACTCCAGAATCACGAACTGGAATATGAAGAGAAGCAAGAAAATGGACAGGCGACACATTGCATTATGCAAGAACTGATTGCATTCTTGCTATGCGAGAGGAGGAATTTGACATTTTAATTAATTTGTCTTTCCTTTCACCCAAGCGATTCTGCCTATCAGTCGCCACCCCCTTGCCCAGCTAATGCACATTCTGAAGTAATGTCCATCTCTAACATCAGAAACAATACAACCCACAGATCTTGACATTCAGACACAATCACCTTTTGTGTCAAGGATGTCAGATGAGATGTGAAGAAACACTTTCCTGGGGCCAGAATGGTGTCGTTTCAAGAGCAGGTGTTTTAGGTTATGGGTCATGCTGTACCAGAGTCAGGCAGCAGATCCCTAGTGACAGAAGTGGTCATGTTTTCCTTCATAAATGCAGTTACTGTGTATTTGTGACATGGTGGGGGTGGGGGGCTTCAAAGCATGAAGCCCAGGGCAGGGGCTAGGAGGTTCCATGTCCTGTTGTCAGCCTCAGGTTCTGAGTGGGAACATAGAGGAGCTGAGAAGCTGCTAATCTCAGACCATCAGCAGTTTCCCAACTCTTTTGCAGAACAGCATGCTGTTTAGCTGCCAAAATATTAGGACTGGAAGCAGTTGGCAAAAATGTTCAGTGAAGAAGTGAGCCTGCTTGGAGAAGCCAAAGGAAAATTCTCTTAGACTGTGACCCAAGAAGGAACCTGGCCCTTAGGACCTCTTTTGGAAACTTGCGCTCAGCCAACTTGGGGCTCCCTCTGACCCTAGGTCCCCAGGGTTCCTTTGAAGAGTGTGTCTGGGACCAGTACTTATTGCTAGCCCTTTCTGGGGCAATGGGACTGAGGAGATCCTATCACTACTCAAAGAAATTCACAGCCTAAAAGTGAATTTATTCTCAGCTTATGTTTCGTGAAATTGGAAAGCAAAAAGAAGTAGACAGAACAAGCCACTTCCATATAACTCAGCTAATATCTCTAAAGAGGCAGGTCCAAGGCGGAATAGATGACAGCCACCTGTGCAGGTGAGTGTTGAGAAGAGAGAGGGGACACACAGCTCTACTGAGGCTCATCCCTGTGTACATTCACAAGTCCCTTTCCAAAGAGCTATCACTTGGTCCTCACTGCAACCTCAGTACAGATACCCAGGTGGGTTTGTTTTCATCGTACAGGATATTGACCTTGAAGTATATAGTAACTCACACATTCAAGAAGGTATAGCTGGGAGGTGAAACTTGGTCTTTGGGCTCTAAAAACAATGCTCTTTCAGGTGACATCAGTGTTTCAGTCTGTGGACCCTGGACATTTTCATTATGAGGAGAGGTTTGTGAACCCAAATGTACAGTAGATGCTACCTGTAGCCTCATGTGAAGAGGGCCTATAGAATCTATTGACACTGATACAGAGCTCTATGGAAGGGTCTTGGAAGCAACCCATCATCCTCTGCTGTATTAGAGGCATCCTAGCAGAGAGGTGACGTTCTTTGTCACTAGTGATACTGGGCACAAATATTCCTACAAGTGGATAGAGCTAGGGTGGAGGCATGCATCTTTGGTTCATGGTGTGTGGTGTGCAAAGGACTCCTAACTCAGATAAAGAACCCTACACATAGTACATGGGAGGTGCTCAAAGATTTCATCAATTGACCAAGTGGCTGAACTGTAGAAGAGAAGTCAAATGCCAATGGGAAAAGCAGCCTCCCGATAGCAACTAGGATGGGGAAAATCAGAAGCGAATTCCCTCAGGCACGAGGGACAAGGAATGGAAACAAACAGCAAAAGCATTTAGCACATTGCTAAACACTGGAAAGCTGTTGTTTTTGGAATAATAACACAACCGTGCAGTCTCATTAGAAGTTCTAGTGGGAACAGAAAAATACTTGTGGCCAATTTCCTTTCTGTTCCTGTAATTAGTAGTACATTTTTAAAGTACTGAGTAGGGTGCTAAGTCCTTTTCAATCACTACGAGTTCATTCATTCAACAAATGTTCATTGAGTGCCTATTATATGCCAGCCATTGATCTAGTGTTGGGGATATAAGAGTAAACAAAATTGACAAAATTTTCTGCACTCATGGAACTCATATTCTAGACAACAAAGAAATGAAAACTACATAGTCTATCAGGTGGTGACAAATGCTATATAGATGGTGGCAGGGGGAGGGACATGGGGGGAAATTGGCAAATTTAAATAGGATGACCAGGGAAAGCCTCATTGAGAAAGCAGTGTTTGAGCAAAAGCCTGAGGATATGACAGAATGAATTAAGAAAATATCTGAGGAAGGAACATGCCTGGTGTTTCAGGAACAACCAGGAAACCATTGCAAGGATGCAGAGTGAGAGAGAGGGAATCAGGGTGAGGCTGGAGTCTGGGTTATACAGGACCCTATAGGCTATTGAAGGATCAGGAGCTCTTACACTGAGTAACATGGGAAGAGGTGATGTGATCTGACCTGCATTTTAGCAGGTTGCCCTGACTACTGTGTTGAGAATACTAGTAGGGAGTCAAGGGTGGGATTAAGAAGAACAGTTAGAAGGTTCTGGAAAAAATCCAAGGGAGAGACCTGACCAGAGTGGTAGCAGTGGAGGTGGTGGGAAGTGATTGGATTCTGGATGCTTTATGAAGGTAGTAAAGGCAAGATTTGCTAATAGATTAGATACAGAGTGGGTGGGAAAGATTTATCAAGGGTGATGCCAAGGTTTTGAACCTGAACAATGGTAAGAATATAGTTGCCATAAACTGACACGAGGAAGGCAGTGGAGGGAGGAAGCATGGGTTTGGAGAAGAAAATCAGAAATTTGGTTTTGTGTTAAGTTTTTTTTTTTATATATATATTTTTTAATTTTTATTTTATTTATGATAGTCACAGAGAGAGAGAGAAAGAGAGAGAGAGAGAGGCAGAGACACAGGCAGAGGGAGAAGCAGGCTCCATGCACCGGGAGCCCGATGTGGGATTCGATCCCAGGTCTCCAGGATCGCGCCCTGGGCCAAAAGCAGGCGCCAAACCGCTGCGCCACCCAGGTATCCCAAGGGTTTTTTTTGTTTTTGTTTTGTTTTTAATTTATTTTTTATTGGTGTTCAATTTACTAACATACAGAATAACCCCCAGTGCCCGTCACCCATTCACCCCCACCCCCCGCCCTCCTCCCCTTCTACCACCCCTAGTTCGTTTCCCAGAGTTAGCAGTCTTTACGTTCTCTCTCCCTTTCTGATATTTCCCACACATTTCTTCTCCCTTCCCTTATATTCCCTTTCACTATTATTTATATTCCCCAAATGAATGAGAACATATAATGTTTGTCCTTCTCCGATTGACTTACTTCACTCAGCATAATACCCTCCAGTTCCATCCACGTTGAAGCAAATGGTGGGTATTTGTCGTTTCTAATGGCTGAGGAATATTCCATTGTATACATAGACCACAGCTTCTTTATCCATTCATCTTTCGATGGACACCGAGGCTCCTTCCACAGTTTGGCTATTGTGGCCATTGCTGCTAGAAACATCGGGGTGCAGGTGTCCCGGTGTTTCATTGCATCTGTATCTTTGGGGTAAATCCCCAACAGTGCAATTGCTGGGTCGTAGGGCGGGTCTATTTTTAACTCTTTGAGGAACCTCCACACAGTTTTCCAGAGTGGCTGCACCAGTTCACATTCCCACCAACAGTGTAAGAGGGTTCCCTTTTCTCCGCATCCTCTCCAACATTTGTTGCTTCCTGCCTTGTTAATTTGCCCCATTCTCACTGGTGTGAGGTGGTATCTCATTGTGGTTTTGATTTGTATTTCCCTGATGGCAAGTGATGCGGAGCATTTTCTCATATGCATGTTGGCCATGTCCATGTCTTCCTCTGTGAGATTTCTGTTCATGTCTTTTGCCCATTTCATGATTGGATTGTTTGTTTCTTTGGTGTTGAGTTTAATAAGCTCTTTATAGATCTTGGAAACTAACCCTTTATCTGATACGTCATTTGCAAATATCTTCTCCCATTCTGCAGGTTGTCTTTTAGTTTTGTTGACTGTATCCTTTGCTGTGCAAAAGCTTCTTATCTTGATGAAGTCCCAATAGTTCATTTTTGCTTTTGTTTCTTTTGCCTTCGTGGATGTATCTTGCAAGAAGTTACTGTGGCCGAGTTCAAAAAGGGTGTTGCCTGTGTTCTTCTCTAGGATTTTGATGGAATCTTGTCTCACATTTAGATCTTTCATCCATTTTGAGTTTATCTTTGTGTATGGTGAAAGAGAGTGGTCTAGTTTCATTCTTCTGCATGTGGATGTCCAATTTTCCCAGCACCATTTATTGAAGAGACTGTCTTTCTTCCAATGGATAGTCTTTCCTCCTTTATTGAATATTAGTTGACCATAAAGTTCAGGGTCCACTTCTGGGTTCTCTATTCTGTTCCATTGATCTATGTGTCTGTTTTTGTGCCAGTACCACACTGTCTTGATGACCACAGCTTTGTAGTACAACCTGAAATCTGGCATTGTGATGCCCCCAGATATGGTTTTCTTTTTTAAAATTCCCCTGGCTATTCGGGGTCTTTCCTGATTCCACACAAATCTTAAAATAATTTGTTCTAACTCTCTGAAGAAAGTCCATGGTATTTTTTTAAAATTTTTTTATTTATTTATGATAGTCACACAGAGAGAGAAAGAGAAGCAGAGACATAGGCAGAGGGAGAAGCAGGCTCCATGCACCGGGAGCCCGATGTGGGATTCGATCCCGGGTCTCCAGGATCACGCCCTGGGCCAAAGGCAGGCTCCAAACCGCTGCGCCACCCAGGGATCCCAAGTCCATGGTATTTTGATAGGGATTGCATTAAATGTGTATATTGCCCTGGGTAACATTGACATTTTCATAATATTAATTCTGCCAATCCATGAGCATGGAATATTTTTCCATCTCTTTGTGTCTTCCTCAATTTCTTTCAGAAGTGTTCTATAGTTTTGAGGGTATAGATCCTTTACATCTTTGGTTAGGTTTATTCCTAGGTATCTTATGCTTTTGGGTGCAATTGTAAATGGGATTGACTCCTTAATTTCTCTTTCTTCAGTCTCATTGTTAGTGTATAGAAATGCCACTGATTTCTGGGCATTGATTTTTGTGTTAAGTTTGATATGATTTACTTCTCCAAATATATATATTTATGGAGAGGTTCATGTTCGAGATATGAATTTGGAAGCCATAGCACAAAGATGGTACTGAGAACATTCACCAAGAGAGTATTTAGAGAGAAAAAGAGGTCAGAGTTCTGAAGCTTGGGGATTTGAGCAAGATGTAATCAACAAAAGCCTGGGAATGGGTGACCAGTGAAGTAGGAGGAAACCAGGAGAGTGTAGACCACCCTGAGTCAAGTGAAGAAACTTTCAAGAAGTGTCCGCTGTCTCCACCATATCAAAGGCTGTGAAACATTGAGCAAGATGAGTCCTGAGAATTGCCCATTAACTTTGGTAACATGGAAGTCAATGGTGAGTTTTACAAGAACAGTTTCAGTAGAGTGGGGCAAATGACAGCCTGACTATTGCAGATTAAGAGAAAACAGGAGGAAAAGCAACCAGCGAATATAGACAACTCTTGAGGAGCTGGATGCAAGAGGGAGTGTAGAAAGGAGAGCTTGTCCCCCTGGAGGGGCCTGTCAGTCAAGAAAGGTATCTTTTCATTTTTTTAAAATATTTTTTAATGTGGGGAAGGTTACGGCATGCTTATATGCTGGTGGGATGATCCCACACGAGGGAAAAATGATGATGCGAGACAGACGGGGAAAATTGCTGGGGCCAAGTCCTTGAGCAGGACAAAGGAGAGACCCCCTTCAGAGCGCATGCGTGGAGGCTGACCCTCCCGTGCGCAGGTGAGGCCTCTGTAACAGGAGGAGGAACGGTGGGTACAGACGCAGCTAGGAGGGGAGGCGGTGGGGGGAGGTGGCGGCCTGGTCTTTCGGCTTCAGTTCTCTCCTGCAATCGTAAGCAAGGTCGTGTTCTGAAGGGGAGGGGAGGGGAACGGTGCTGGAGGTATTTGAAAAGACATTCCTCCCAAGTCTGTTGTGGGAATTACCTGAAAGGACCCAGCACAGCACATGGCCCATAGGAGAGGCTCATAAAATGGAAAGAATTCCTCTATTGTCTTTGTGATTGTTGTTCAGAACAATTTCTTTTGAACATTACATATATTGCTTTTATTATCATAATAATATTTCATTTTCGATGTAAAAAATTATGGAATAGGCAGAGAAGTATACACACACACAAAATCACTATCATCGTCCCACAAAGAAAATAGCTATTACCAGTTTGATGTATATCCTGCCACTCCTTTTTTTTTTTTTTTTAAAGATTTTATTTATTTATTCATGATAGTCACAGAGAGAGAGAGAGGCAGAGACACAGGCAGAGGGAGAAGCAGGCTCCATGCACCAGGAGCCCGATGTGGGATTCGATCCCGGGTCTCCAGGATCGCGCCCTGGGACAAAGGCAGGCGCCAAACCGCTGCGCCACCCAGGGATCCCCTGCCACTCCTTTTTATATGGATATACAATATATATAACCTGCTCGGGATGTAGCTTTTTTCGCTTCACGTGTATTTCAGGGTTTTCTCATGTCATTTGGTAGTGTCTCAAAATATGATTTTTAATGGCTATACATTCCATAAATGGCTATAAGCATTCCATCATGTGGCTATTCCACCATTTATCTTGGAACTTCCCTATTTTAGACATTAAAGTTAATGCCAATTTTTCACGTTTGTCACTACCACTGTAACGGACATCCCTGCAGAGAAATCTTATGCTCTGATGAGTTCTTTAGCGTAAACTCTTAGAAATGGAGTTATTACATCAATGGGTAGGAACTTTTTAAAAACTCTTGATGTATATCACCAAATGGCCTTCCAGAAAAGTTATGCTAATTTACATTTCTTCCAGTGGCATAGGAGAATACCCTGACATGATCATTTTTAAAACCTTTGCAGGTCAGTATTGATTTATTGTTTTAATCTGTACTTCCTTGATGATTTGCAGAGTCCAATTTCTTTTCATATATTTACTTCATTTGCATTTCTCTGGAATGGCTCTGTACAGGGGAGTTTGGCTTGAGGAAAAGCTTCTCAGTGGAAAGACTTTTGAAGCTGCTGAGAGTTGTCCTGGGTCTATCCCTTTCCAGGACGCTTCCTTGAACAGGGACTTTGAGCTCCAGGAAGCCAGCTCCAGGAAGCCAGCGTGCAGGGGTGATCACAGCCCTTCTGCTATCATTTCTTTGTCCCAGTTCTTAGGGAAGGCGCCTCCAAACCCCTTCCTCCCCCTAGATGGCACCTCCATTGTTATGGCACATTTAGGGGGAGGGTGTTATTCCTGCAGCGGTGTCTGCAGGAATCATCCCAAGTCCTAGGGCACCCAAAGTCCTTTTTAATATTCCACAAAGAGAGACTTTCATCCTATCCATAACCTGGCAAACAGGAGTCATCACAGGAGTGAGTGAAGGGGCATCTACAGAGGGCAGTGAGCACTTGTTTCTTTTCCCTTTTGGTGTAGTGCCTGAGACTTGACTTGTTTTGAAATGAAATAATTCCTCTCACCCAGTAGAAGGAAACCGAACCACCACATTGTTAGCACTGACTTTTAAAAAGTTCTCCCCAATATATCTTTAATACTCATCTTATTTGATGGAGACCCAGCTTGACCTTTTAAACCAGAGCATCAGAGAGCCTCCCAACATAAGCTTTAGCTACGAAGGCAGTTATTTTTGCAATTTTTGAGGAATAGAAAAACTCCCTTTCCAAACTGTTTTGTTAGTGATAGCTTCAAACTCAATCTCTTTTATATAGACACACACACGTACACATGCACACACATACATATACACACACCCACAGATATACACCCACAGATATCACTACTACCACATCTGTCCCCCCACGCTCGTACCGCATTTCATACACCACTCCCATACACACACCCGACCTACACAACACACATAACACCATACTACACATTGCACCACACATGAACACACCCACACACCACACACTCACACCACCATGACTACCACCACATCCCTAGCCCCCCAACACACACACATACATTCCTTCTCCCTCACAATCCTTCCCATCACAGCTCTCCACTCTTGGGCTTCTAGAAACATACATGGGCCTGCGATTTTCACAAGGATGAAGGGGGTTGTGCTGGGTCATCCATATTTCCCATCACAAGACATTGAGGTCACCCCAGTCATCTTGCTACCTGCCTGTAAGGAGGGGAAGGGGACAGAATATGCCCAATCCAGGGCTCTGGGATGCATCCAAGGATCACTTAGAAATTAGTGAGTCATTTTTGAGGCAGTAGCTTTAGTCCAGAGCACACCTTGGACTGAAACTTCCCTGCTTGCTCATTAATATGGCTCATGGAACTTGCAATCTGGAATAAATCAAGTCTAGGGCAGATGGTCAAGCCAAGACAAAAGAACCTTGAAGCATCTACGCTTCTAATTTCCCTCCACTTTCCTCATTTAAAGATAAAGAATTAAAAAAAAAAGTCTCAGTGGTATGAAGGAGCTATAACCGTATAGCTCTTGTAATTAGAAAGGGCAAATCTAATCAACTTTGGTGATCAGCTTCACAGATCTGTGATAAAATTTTCATGCTACAGCAGTTTCTCAGTCCTACCCTTCCTTCAGAATCATTCCCTCTTCTACTCAGAGTGTTCTCAGAGACCAGGGGCTATTTTCTAATACTTGCCATGGAAAAACATCCTTCAGGAGCAAATCTGCTATAAACTACTCTGGTTAGGTGGTCCGGAGTCAAATTTAGATAACTTCTTGCATATCCCCATGCCACCACTGTCCTTTCCGTCAGTGTGGATGATTGAAAGTTACTCCCTCTTGACTAGAGGTGTCAATGTTGACTCATGCCAAATAAATTATTTCAACCACTGAAGACTTTCCAAATGGCAGTCGATGTGGTATGTGGTTGGGATACTGGGCTCTGGGTTCAAGTACAAAATGATTTGAATCTGAACTACTCTAGACTCCTAACCTCAGATCTCTCACAAACCATGAGTCTCACAGATCATAACAGGATATACTTGATCGGGAGGTGGAGAGGATCAAATGAGATGTTGCACAGGGCCTGGCACATAACCCCGTGCATTTATTTTCCCAGGATATGCTATTATTATGAATGTGCTCTGAGCTTCTGCAGCCAAAATATCTAATAGGTGGGCACATCACAGAGAGCTTTACTTGCCCTGATAATGCCCTGCAACCAGGAAACAAGGAAGGGAGATTGTAGCCACATATTTTCCAAAAGATGAACTGTTATTTCTCAGCTGTAGTAAGAGACCAGAGGGATGTTTTTCCCTACCTGTTCCCAGCGTCAGTGACACAGAATCACCTTGGGAAGTGGCCAGGTAGTAATCGTGTCCCTGCCCTTCCTAGAGTTCCTCTAATGAGACCCTCTTTCAGCCTGTTCACTCATTTGGGAATATGTCTCCCTTATCTTTTATACTAATTTGGCAAGTCATTATGATAGTAATAATACCTGTTATTACCAGTCAATCTCTCTCAATACAAAATTATTATCATGTAACTTGGCCAAAAAGGTCTGTGTTGTTATAATTTATAAGGGCCAGATGAAGCAGAACAATAGAACTTGAAGTAATAACAATGACATCTTGCATTTCCATGGTGAGTTTATTTTTCAAGTACATAGTATGTCAGCAGGCTGCTCTCTGACCTCCCTTGGCCAAGAAATCCTGGCATTGGGCCTTTTATTCTGTTGGGAACCCTAAGTTTTTGGGCCACATGTCTCCATGTCTTCAGGCTCTGGTGATAGCCGCATCAGGTGGAGCCAGACCTCGTGGGGGGGCTGTTTTTCTGCAAACATGTGCCCCTGACCTCAAAGAGGCAGCGTCTTTATTATGGCCATTTATTATTTACAAAACACTGCAGGTGTACACAGCATTTTATGAGACACAAAGACAAGGTCCTGCCCTGTGCACTGAGAGGTTTTATCCAGCATTTCATCTGTCTGAGCTGAGCTGTGGGGATGCAAGGCAAGCAGGACTGAAGAGCTGAGAGTGGTGTCTAGGGTGTCAGGGAGGAAGGAAGGATTTCTGATGAAGAATTTTAAATGGGGAAAACCAGGTGTGTGAAACTTGAAGCATCACTGCAGGGTCCAAGGAGAGGCTTAGCAATGTCCTGTGTTCCAACCCCGTGAAGAGAAATTCTGTCCGTGTGCCTTGGAACAGTTGGGGGAGGAATAAATGAAAGACGGAGAAGAGACAAGTGCCCTGTTGGGCCCAACAGCCTCTTATCCCAGCCTGTACCTCCCTGCCCCAACTTTCCTGCAAGTTGTCTTGTTTTCTTCTGTTTTGGGGAGTAAGCATGACAGGGAGGAGGATTAGTTGGCCTTTTAAAAAATGTGTTGTTTTTAATTCACTGTGTAGCTTTGAGCAGATTCACTTTCTTCCTCAAAAAGGGTAGATTCCTGGGTACTTGGGCCTCTAATCTCCAGCCACCTGTCAATCACTCCTCTTCCGTCTGCATCTGCCTGGCAGGCCAACCCTAATGGCACCTCCGAGTCTGGTGGGTGACCATCAGCTGCCTGTGTCATCCTTCCATCCACTAGCAGACACTCGTCCAGTAGCTCCCAGAATGGGCACTGGTGTGAAGGGATGAACAAGACCCCATTCCTGCCCCCCCAGAAGCCATAGACTCTCGGGCACAAGATGTGAAAAAACGATGAGGTTGGGATCAAAGCTGCCTCTCTTTTGGGAGCAGCCCGAGGGTTTGGCAACATGAACGCAGATTCCTTCAGGGCTTCTAGTCACTAGTTTGGAGATGTTCCTGGGCTCCTATCATCTGAAACAAGGGCTCAAATCCTAAGAAGGTGCAGAAATACAGACTTGCCCTGGGCACGGGACAAACTGATCACGTCCTTGGCATGGGAGACTTCCTGCTCAGAGCTCAGGGCTTAGTCTAATACCAGGCAAGTTTTGCAGCCAGAAACAGATATAAATTTGGCTGAGTTGCACTAGCGAAAGCAAAATAGATTCTGTAATGTACCGAATATGCACCAGATGGCTCTGCTTCCTACCAGCCCTGTAAGGCTGGTTAACTGCCCTCCATTATCACCATCACCGCCCCCCACCACCACCATCGTCACCACCACCACCTTCATCCCTACCCCCACCACCATCACCACCATCATCATCATCATCATCATCATCACCAAATCTTATTAATAGCTCTGTGGTACATGACACTCTACAGAGTCCTCTGAGTCTGGAGGTTTAGTTGAGAGTATTTCCTGCCTCCCTCCCCAATCCCCTCCCTCCGCCTCCACATCCCAGTGTGTCTGTAGTCTGGGTTATCATTTCCTCCACAATCTTCCCTCCCCATTTCCCATCCCTTAACCTGTTCCTTCTTCACATTCCCTTCCACTTTCCAAGCCGATGTCAGTGTGGACCTTACACCTCTTGTGTAAGAATCATCCAGGGAGTG
The DNA here is from genome assembly GCF_053574225.1 of Canis aureus. Classification (NCBI taxonomy): domain Eukaryota; kingdom Metazoa; phylum Chordata; class Mammalia; order Carnivora; family Canidae; genus Canis; species Canis aureus. Next base: position 12,744,496 of record NC_135622.1, read on the forward strand.
TGTTAACAGTACAGATTTTTGGTAGCCCCTCTGTCCCCCATGGTAATTCAGAGTGTCTGATGGTGGCCCATGGGCATTTGCATTTTAACAAGCTCTGTACATGATTCTCATATGCCATAGAATTTGGCAATGCTGCCCTACACTCTCTGCTTTCTACAGGAGCCAAATAGTCTATCAGCTTCCCAATTTAGAGGGGCACAGACCAAAAGCCAGCTCAGGAAGGGACACCAGCAGTCATGTGCCAGAGCTGGCCTGTATCTGATGGCAAAGACATTTTCACAAATTTACAAGCTGGTTGTTAAACCATAGGTAGTTTGAAATCAACCATGGGGCAAGTATTTACATCATAGAAACTATCAAATACTACATATCAAGATCTTGTTTATTTGTTTGGAGAATTAGTTCACCAGCACACCCCTGGACACCAGGTATCAACCCAGCACTGTGATTTGCCCATAAGAGCCCTGAGGACCAGAGAGGTAAAGGGATCTATCCAAGGTGTTTGCAACAGTGAGGTGGAATCATAGCTAGAATCTGAGCCTCCTGGTCCTTGTTCTGATGTACACGAGAGCCCTACTTCTTTTTCATAATTATTTTGCCTCTTTTGGGAGGTTGGTTTGTAAGGATTCCTCCATAGAATTCCCATGAGTGGTTTTCACTCTGTGAGTTGGTTAGGGTGCTTCGATTGCAAACCACAGATTCTAGCTGCCGTAAGCAGAAGAGAATTCAATTGAAGAGTCTCACTGAGTTCACAGAATTGGAAAGTAGGCTTGCAGAAGGACCGAGCAAGGGCAGCTGAGGACTGCATGCAGCAGGGACTGATGGACCGTCTCCTGAGGGAGATGTGGATGGGTTGAACCAACTCCAAATCTTCTTTCCAGCCTTGCTTTCCTTTGTTCAAAATACAAATTCCTTGAAGAGAGTGAGATTGCCCTTGGGCCTCACGCCCACCTCTTAGCTCAGGCTGGACAGGGCATCTTGATTGACATACCCAAAGCTACATACAATGGGTGAGAGATAATTCCCCCAAAAGAAATCAGGCACCTTTACAATGCGAAGAGAAAACTGATGCCCAGTAGCCAAAAAAGAAAAAAAAAAAATCACATGCCTTCTATGCATTTCAACCAGACAAGAGCTCTAGAAAGCTTAGATCAATATTTCCCTCTTTCCATTGATACCGTGCGTGGCACTTTATGCCCTGGGTACATCCTGCCTTTGGCTTGATGCTAGGGTAGTTGGGAACCAGACTTGGGCATTCTAATGCCTAAATGCTTAGATGCTTAATGCTTAAACTGAGCTCCCAGTCATCTTCTGCTCACTCCCTGTGTCCTCTCTTACTGTATTAACTACCATCTAAATGCTAATGATTCCCAACTCTGTGTATCTAGACTTATAGGTTGGGTTTCCCATTGGACATATTGACCTTAGAAGCACTTTACAGCTCCAACTTCCCTTCATTCCTGCTGCCACTGTCTGGATTCAGATTAGCATCATGCTCATGTATCATTTGTACCACCTCTGGTCTCTTCTCTATTATATTCTTTCCTATCCAATCTATCCTGTACATTGCACCAGTTCAGTTCCTAAAAACAAGTGAATCTTATTATCCCCATCCTTACATGACATGCAATAAGTCCTTTTTATTCAAAGTAAAGTCCCCACATCTTACCTTCCACGCAAAGCTTTTGGTGATCTGTTCTTAACCTGTCCCTCTCAGCCCCTCTTCCCATCACTGCTGACACACAACCTTCACCTTTATCATGTGGAACCTCTCAGCAGACACACCAGACCTTCTTGGACTTCTTGACCACTTCTTGGACTTTTCACATGCTTTCCTCTCTGTGCAGTGCCCCTCCTCAGAATCTTTCCCCAGAAAGTTCTTATTCATCCTTTATGACTCAGAAGACAAGATAGAAAATGTGGGCAGAATGATTGTGTTAGATGGATGGGAGAGGTAGAGATTGTCTTGGCGAATCTTGGAGAATCTTGGTGAAGATTGGCCTTTGCTGTCCTGTCTCATTAGATTTTATTTCTCTGTCCATTGTATTTCCACAACTCTTTGCTCATATAGTTCATAAAGTGCTCCCTCCATTTTAATGTATGAATTCACATGCATTTTTTTCACATCATTGTCAACATTCATGATTTTTTTGGCCACTCAGGACCTTTCACATCCTTCCTATATTTGGGAAATTCTCTGTTTTATGAATCTCCACATTCTACTGTGGAATGCACACACTCACTGTCCCAGCCTCCCTTGCAGCTAGAGCCCAGGATGTGACCACACATGCACATCCAGAAGCTAGTGCTACAAAGCAGTGAGAACTGGGGGAATACATTTTAACAAAGGTGGTTTGTATCTACCACAGTCTCAGAGATAGTGGTGGCAAAAGATCTTGATGATAGCCTCTGAGGTCATCAGTTCAAGGTGCATGTCTGTGTGGACACAGGGAACCAGTTCTGCAAAGTGTTTTGGGGTTTGATTCTTAGGTGTGTAGCTTCCCAGAAATTTTGTGATTGCACTGCTATTCTTTAATAAATCTATTTTCTGTTTAAAGTAGCCAGAGTTGGCTTCTGATTTTTACAATGAGGATCTTGACCTTTTAGTCTGAAAAACCTTCAAGAGAAGGGGCTGCTGCTTGCTTATTTCTTCATTTCCTCCGAAGTTCCCAGCACCACGTAGCTTCTGTGTATGTATTTGTTGAATGAACACCTGGCTTCTCTGGGAGGAGATTGCTTATCCCCAATGTATGACTTTAATAGCTACAGGCTGAAGTTTCAGAGCTTAGGGTAATGCTTATATTACTTGCCTCAGATACCTGGGTCCTGGAACCTATTTCAAAGAACTCAGAATTTCTCAAAGAGGAATGTTGAACAATCCACAAGATTACTTTGATTTTCATGTAGAATTTTGTTTGTTTGTTTGACTTTCCCATAAAGCTCCTAGTCTTGGACTTTAATTGGGCTTTATTCTTTCAATTCCAACATATTCCTGCATTTTCCTTCTTATTTCTTCCCCACATAGATTAACAAAAGAATTGAATGAATTTCCCTGCCCCAAACCTGGAACCATTTTTTAGAGATAATGTAGACTGCCTGTGTGTCATCTACTTATAAGGCCCTGGAAATAATTTTTTTGTGTTATAGAGTTCCTAGGCCAATAGGAGAGCAGAATGCTAGAGGCCTTCAATTTCATAAGGCATTTGATAGAGTCTCATTTTACTTCCTTGAAGACAGAGTAGGAAATGTGAGCTGAATGACAACACATTGGGGTCATGGTTGAGGTGGAGATTGCTAATGGTCCACCAAATTCCCATCTTCTTCATAGGAACAGGAGCAGAGCTGGCCCTGGCTGCCCAGCTGCACTGCATTTCCCACCTTCCATACAATATGGTGTACCATGTGTCTAAATTTTCTCCACTGACATGTGAGCAGAAGTGATGCCTGCCACTTCTGGGCCCAGCCCATAAATATCTCCTAGTTGCTCATCTAAGCTCTTCCCCTTCCTGCTGACTGGAATGGTGACCAGCACCGCAACAGAAGTCACATGCTAAAGACAGAAGAGCTTCCCTCAGCCTGGGTCCCTGACTAATGGTGGGAGGATGGTCTCCTGCCAAAGTGGAGCTTCTTCATACTGTTACATGAGAAAGGAGTAAACTTGTATATCTGCTAAACCTGAGTTGTTGTGTGGTCTCTTAATACTGAATTCACTGTTCTCTAATGCACTGGGATAGCTGGTTTAACGGCCATAGCCAAAGGATAATGACCAATGCATCAACATTAGCTTGGAAGGAGAACACCAGTGACGTGCCACAGGGCTCTGTCCTGGATGCTGACACAGCTTATTTTAAGCAATAATTCAGACAAAGCTGTGGAAGTCATACTTACCAGATTTAAAGACGACACAATAGCTGGTCAAATTAAAAAAAGATCTCACGAAGCTAAAAATAACAGGTGATATTTTCTAAGCACTTAATGTAAGCCAACCTCTGGGTTTAATGCTCTCCACACACGATCTTATTTAATGCCTGTGATAATCCTACAATGTAGGAACATTATCTCCCTTTCCAAGATGGGAAAACAAACTTTGGGAAATTAAGTACAGAGCTGGTAAATGATACTGCTGGGATTTGAACCTGAACTCTGTGGTCCCGACCGTGATGCTAAGGTGGCCTTTTGTCTAGGTTTGTCTGGGACATCCCTGGTTATTCCTGTTGTCTCAGTGTGATTATTAATAATACTGATAGTACTCCTTTCACTTTCAAAGGTGTGCTGATTTGAATGATAAATTATATGGTCACCTTAATGATTTTTCCCAGTCTAAACCTGACAAGGTAAGGTTTAGAGGAAATCAGTATAGAGCTCCATACATCAGAAATTCAAATATGGAAAATTCAATGGATTTTTAAAATCATAAAACATTACATTGAGACAATAGTATGATTAGGTTGTAAAAATGGCATTGGAAACTTGTATGTCATCATTAGTAGGTGTGGTGAGTCCAGAACAAGGTATGGATGGTTCTATGGTACTTGGTGCTGGATAGGCCATATTTAAACTGTTGAGATATCTTTAAGGATCCATATTTACAGAAAGACAACCACAAACTGAGGCATATCCAGAGGATGATGTACTAGTGCAATATCAGGAGACTAAATTATATAAGGACTGGGTGAGGACCATCCAAAGAGATGCTTCACCTGGAGTCAAGCAGACTTTAGGGACATATACGCTGTCCTCATATGTCCCAGTGGCTGCCATGTGGGGGAGGGATCAGGCTGATGCCAGAGACTCCAGATGGCAGATCCAGGACTAGGTGGAATGACAAGGAAACAGATTCCAGCTCAATTTCAGGAAGAACTTTCTAACAATCTGAGCTGTCTGACAATATGCCTGCTTCGCAGAGGATGGAGCAGCCGGTCCCTGGTCATATTCAAGCCAAGTCAGAGACACAGTGGTAGCACGTGCCCTGGGAGTGGGGTTGAATTAGATGACCTCTATGCTTCCTTCTCAAATTCTGTAGTTCCCAAAACAGGGATAGAAATAGATCGCTGACACAGACAGGGCACAGAATTTATTCAGGGTGTGAGTAGAGAACCAATCACAGCCTGGATTTTTAAATTTTTTATTCTATTTATTTTTTAAAAGATTTTATTTATTTATTCCTGAGAGACACACACACACAGAGGTAGAGACATAGGCAGAGAGAGAAGCAGGCTCCCCACGGGTAGCCTGATGTGCGACTCAATCCCGGGACTCCAGGATCATGCCCTGGACCGAAGGCAGGCACTAAACCACTGAGCCACCCAGGCATCCCTGGATTTCTTTTTTTAAAGGCAAGTATACAAGTCTTAATCTGTACTTTGAATGGCTCCATGGTCCCTAACCATCTCTGAATTACCAGACCTGCTAAGGTAGGCTGGGGGCTTGAATTAAGCTAGTCAGGAATGATCCCATTATAGTGGGACCAGGAGTTGGTGGTTGTGCCTGAGCCAGAGAGAAGAACTCTTGCACCTGCAGGGTCCAGGGGAACAGAGGGGAGGATGTCTGTCCAGTCCTTGAGTAGAAATAGAAGAGAAAGAAGTAGAACCAGCCTCTTCATGTACCAGGTTGGAGAGAGCTGAGTGCTTCTAGTGCCTGCTCTGTGTCAGCCTCCATGGTTGCCAGGCCCCAGATTTCTTACCCAGAACAAAGAACTTCTGCATTCACCCATAACTCAGTGAAAGGCTGTTGGCTGAAGTCAAGGGATGATAAGGTAGAATTTGAAATTAGGATGTTTCTCAGTTGCAGGTAACAACAACAACAACAACCAAACCAAACCAAACCTTCAAACTGATTTAATGTAAAGTGATTTTTTATTGTCCATGTAACTGACAAGCCTACAGGTAGCTTTAGTTTCAGGCGATGCTTGATCTAGGAGTTCAAATCATTAGGATCAGGAGTCTGTTTCTTTCTCCCTATTTCTTCTTCTTCTTCTTTTTTTTTTTTAAAGATTTTATTTATTTATTCATGAGAGACAGAGAGAAAGGCAGAGACACAGGCAGAGGGAGAAGCAGGCTCCCTGCGGGGAGTCTGATACAGGATCTGATTGTAGGACCCTGGGATCACGACCTGAGCCAAAGGCAGACACTCAACCACTGAGCCACCCAGGGGCCCCTCTTTCTCCCTATTTCTTAACTCTGTGCTCTGTGCACAGCATGGCTCCATTGCTTGCCAGATTCTCCCACTGTAAACCTCATCAGCCCTGGGTAACTTCCAGTATCCTAGAAAGCTATGAGTCCAGTAGGGGAAAAAGGCGAGGATGCATCATTTCCAGCCAGAACCCTGAGGTTCAGTCTGATTGGGCCTAAGTAACATGTCAGCCTTGAGCTTATCACTGTGACTGGGATAATGCAGGGAGGGAATGCCATTAGTTTAAGCTTCGTAGCTGAAGCTGTGCATTGGTGTCAATCCTGTACAAATCACGTGGCTAAAATAGGGGAGGGAAGTTTCCCAAAGGAAGTCTGATGGACTGTTGCTCAGAGGAGGGGGAATGAATGTGGAGCTGTAAACAACAGGTATCCCACAGGCATGGTCTCTAATCTCAGGGGGCATCTATAGAAAACCCCGTTAGTTGTGAATCTAAGGTGGTATTCCCCTAATATAGAGGAAACCCTGGGTCCCAGGAGAAGAGAAACACTTAACCCAGCCAGGAAAAGAGGTAGTTAGGAAAGTCTTCCTGGAGGAAGTGGTGTCCACATTGAGACCAGAAGTGTGAATAGGTTTTAACTAGATAATAAGAGGGAAAGATGGTTGTACATAAAGGCACAAGTGTGATCTAAGCCAGTAGGTGAGAGAGCATCACAAGCTGGAGTACTGAAAGGAATTTAGTGTGGCAAGAGGGAGCAAGGAATCCTGGGAGTCAGGGCGCTCAGCCTGGCAGCGCTGTTGCTGTCCTTTGTACCCAAGAATGGAGCTGGGGCTGAACTGAGGGGTGGGAGCTTCATTTGTTCAAAAGGCTGCAGCCAGGGCAGCATTAGAGGCTGAGCACTGTCTGCCTGGGGAGAGGAGGGGGGCAGCCCTGGCTTGTCCTCTCACCGTCCCTGAGAGACAGCCCAGAACCCTGAGGGAGGAGGCTACAGAGTCAGTAGGTATGGGTGAGGGGGGCAGAGGCCCAGCGCTGTCCAAGGGGTTAGCTCAGTCTCTGGGTAGCCCCAAGCTAAATATCACAGTTTTGCCTAAAGCTGGCTTGAGATTAAATAAACGTCTGTTAAATTATAGACTGAAGTACTCGCTGCATTAATATTTTTCACTGGATCTCGAGGTGTGAAAGAGGATTCTTTGGAGAAGAGGTTTTTCTCCCAGGCTGTACGTCAGAATTTCCCAGGGAGCAGTGTCAGCAATGGTGTCACGGTATCATCCTGTGGTGGCAGGGCTCCCAGCCCTGCTGGGGCTCCTGTGGTGACCCACTGCCTTCCTGCTGGAGAGATAACATACATCGGTGGTGATGATGTGGGCTGACGTGTAGAGTCAGGCAGCCCTGGGTTTAGACCTCAGCTCTTCCTTTTACTGTGTGATCTCCAGGAAGCTTCCTGACTTTGCCAAGCTCCGGTGTCCTTCTCTGTAAAATGAGGTTGGTACCTACCTCATGGGAACTTCATAAGAATTAAATGAAATTATGTTTCTAAATTGCCTATATTATCATAAACCCCTAAATGGAAAATATTATTCTTACTGTGTTAGAGATTATTTCATCTTTACATACCTTCAAATGCCATTCATTCGCTTGTTTCTTCTGGCAACATTTACTGAAAATCTCCTCAATCCCACGTACTGGAAACATATCTGTGAACAAAACAGGCAAATATCCCTGCCCTCGTGGATCTTACCTTTTAGTCAGGGAGATGGACAATAGACAAATAAAAGACAAATTTCAAATAGCGATAAATGGTCTGAGGAAAATAAAATAAAGAAGAGAGGGGAACCCATAAGGGGATGTTTTAGATAGGAGTGATCAGAAAAAGCCTCACTGAGGATGTGACAGCTGAGCAGACACCCAAAGGATGGGAGAGAAGAGAACCACGTGGGAAGTGCTCGAGGCAGGAGGAACAGCTAGGGCAAAGGATGGGAATGGGTTTGATATTTTCCAGGGAGAGTAAGAAGGCTTCTGTGGCTACAGCAGCATGAGTCAGGTGGGTGGTGGGATAAGGGGTGGGAGAGCCAGGCCAAGGCCAGACCTTGAAATGCAGATGTTGTTCTAAGATGTGATGGAAGGTTTACTACCACAGGCAAGTAAGATACTCTCGCCTACATCTTATAAGGGCTGTTCTGGCAGCTTCAGGGAAAATTGACTGGGAAGTGTGGTCCAGGTGACTACCAAAGGGTGTGCATGCCTTTGTTTTATTCTTGGAATAGTAGGCAACCTCTGAGATGCCCCCAATGACTCATGCTTCCTGGTAATCACTTCTTTTTGTAATCCCCCCCTCCCCTTGAATGTAGGTGGACATAATGATTCCCTTCCATCAAATATATTATGGCAAAAATGACAACATATTACTTCTAAGATTAGGGTATAAAAGACTATGACTTTTGTCTTTTCACGTTTGTTGGCTTGCTGTGTTGCAAGCTCCAAGCAGCAAGGAGCTGATATCTTTAGCCAACATCCAGTGAAGACCTGAAACCTGCCAACACTACCTGAGTGATCTTGGGAGTGGGTCCTCTTCCAGCTGAGCCTTGTGATGACTACAGCTTTGGCCAACACCTTCACTTCAGCCTCAAGGGGGACCCTGAGCCAGAGGAACCCAGCCAAGCCACATGTGGATTCCTGACCCACAGCACCTATGAGATAATAAAAACCAGTTGTTTTAAGTCACTAAGTTTTGCAGTGATTTGTTACACAGCAACCTATAACAAGTACACTTGGGATGAGTCAGTAAAATGGGAACCTAGTATAGCCAATCGGAAGTGTAAGAATTACCAAGAATCACTGTGAGTTCTTCCTTCAGATGTCTCATGACTCACTGACTTCCTTCTGGTCTTTAATCAATGTCATCTTCTCACTGAGGGCCTTTTTGGCAACTCTGTAGAAATGGCAGCTCTCCACTTGTATGCTGTCTTGTCACTAACCAACACACTATAGACTTTACAGTTATTTTGTTTATGCCCCTCTCCGCACTCCGCCCCCAGCACCTTGTGAATGTAGGTTGCACATAAGCAAGAGTTTGGGCTCTTTTGATCACCACTGTATTCCCAGTGCCTAGAATCCTGTATCACCCTGGGAAAGTAGTAGGTGCTCAGAAATATCTGCTCCCACATGTACCGCTGTACTTGAGCAGTGCGGGCAAGCACCGAGGAGTGACTACGTTGGCTAGAGACTACATTATTCTGTTCAGCAGCGCTCCACATGCACGCAGAACAAAGAGCATCAATCAAAGCCAACCGCAGTGTCTGGGAGGCAGTGAGAATTCCAGAACACAGAACATGAGCAGCAAGAGAGGATGTGCAAAAGATGAGGAAATGAAAGGGAAGCAGGAGTGGGGGAGCAGACATCACCGCACTGAACAAAGCCCTCTTGAGCTGTGTGTCAGCCTGGCACATCAGGGCCCTGGCCACCTTCACTGTGGTTGAGTTTAATCAGTCCTAGAGACGCTCCACTGGCTAAGCAGCTGTTACGTGGGGTTATGGCATATAAAGTGTCTTTGAACTGGCTACAAAATTCTGTGGTATTTATTGCCTTACCTAAGCCCTCTTCCTCCCAATTTCACATTTAAAAAAATCAGCTCTTCCTTTTTTAAAATAATAGAGGGGGGAGAGGAAAAGGAAGAAGTTAGTCTTGGAAAGTGGAGCATGTCCCAGTGGAGAGTCCATTAGGGAGCAGAGCTTCACATCCTTAATCTATGGCCTTTGACTGCATGTCGTCGGCTTCTATTTGGGGGATGATCATACTGTCTTATTCCTCCATTCACTATCCTGGTAAACTTTTCTGTTTGCTCCTTAAAAATCCAATTTCCCCATCCCACAGCATCTGTTTCAGATAAGCCTCCTGCCAGCCTATAAAGTGTGTAAATTCTAAAAGAATACTCCTTCTGTGTGGACACACTCCGCCAACAGATGGCTTAGTGGAAAGCTGTTGCTTTTGTGCAAAGAAAAGGCATCCCTTCTTGTAGGACTGGAATTCAGCCCTACTTGCCTTCCTGGCTGGGTACCTTTGCACCGTGTATAAACTTGTGTCCATACACAGTGGCCATCTTCAAGTCCTTTCTTGTCCTCATCTATAAATGTGAAGTATGTGTGAAGAGTAAAACTCTAAACCATCTGAAGCCCAAGGGAGTGTTGAATGGGGTTGTTCAAGATGTGTCCTAGAAACTTTCTTTCTTTCTGAAGACGGAGATCACATTCAGTCTGGAAGTAATTCTTGATACCACGAATTCCAGTTCCCAACCTAGTCCACCATAGACGTAGCCAAGCAGAGGCAAGCAGATGCTGCTGCTGAAACAGAAGAGCATGTTGCAAGTAGAGAAAGGAGTCATTTGTGGGTTATAAATAACCAACAGCAGGCATTTTGCAGAACATATTGGAAAAGGCAACCTCCCTGGATATCAATTGATATAACCTTTGTTATTTAAGATCTAAACTTTGGAAAAGGAATAGCAACGTTTCAGTTAAAATTATAAACGAGAAAAAAATAAAATCTGAACTCTGAGAGATTACAGATACAGAGATTGAAAAGTTTCTGCAATTAATAACGAGAGCCTTGATAGAAGAAATAACCGCCTAAACCTGGAACAATATGAACCAAGAATTAGGTGGCACCAAAGAAGCAGCTCAGCTTCTTGGGCCCGGATAATATAAAATCAATAGATTCATCAGTCTTTCACTTTGGATGGAGTGGAAGTAAGCATCGAGCCCAGGTGGAGTTTCCCCCGTGAATGCTACAGTAAACTTTAGATAGTTCTCATTACATAATGTGAAACTCAGCCATTCTCAATTAACCTTGGTCTAATCTTTATTGAAGTCTAAATTAAAGAACACTTCCAAGTACCTTCTCAAATGGAATCTGACTGTGAGAAGAGCCTTACCTAACTATGGTTGACGGGTCCCGGTGTCCAGAATGGGCAGGGTAAATAATGCAGCCTCACTCTGGGAATGCGCCTCCGAGAGCCTTCTCCCTGTCCAGAAGGGGCTGCACATTAAAGTGACAGTGTGTGTGGCTGCTGGCCAGGCTACCTTTCTTGCAGCCATCTGTGTGACAGAGTCTCCACCAACCTGCCTTTGTGTTCACCACCCCATGGCATCAATAACCCAGCACATTCCTGTGTGTGCCTTACGGCTAACCTTGGGCAGTCCTCAGGAGCTTCAGCTCCACTGCAGAACCAGCTTCCCATGGTGAGTCTGTCTTTGCCTTGTCCCAACCCCTAGTGTCCACGGAGGTGAAGTGGGGAAGAAGGCAGGCACTAGTAAAATTTAAGTAGAAACCATTTGTTTCTAAAAGGGAACCAACTTTCAGCAACTGATAAAACTGGTCTTTGGCTGTCTTCTCACCTTTCTTTCAGTGCCTTGCCACTAACTCCCCCAGTCTGTCGATAATGCCCCCCCTTCACTCCCATCCCACAAACCTCCCTTGAGAGCTCAAAGCTCTGGCTTTGGCCTGTTTATCTTCAGAGGGCTCTACGCCTTCAAAATATTCTTTATCTCCATTCCATTTTCTTATGCCATGTGGGGAAAGCAATCTGATTAAATTCCAAACCCTCACCATGGTGATTGGTGAGATTTTATTTCAGTCATGAGCACTTCTGGCCAGCAGCATGAAACACATTTTTTTTTTTTAAGTAGGCTCCATGTCCTGGATCCCAACATGGGGCTTTTACTCACAACCCTGAGGTCAAGACCCGAGCTGATATCAAGAATCAGACCCTTACCCAACTGAACCACACAGGCGCCCCAGCATGAAATACTTCTATACTTCTTACAATGCTGAGTATGGCATCACTGCATTATTCTTGTCATTTTATGTATTATTGCAAATAATTCCCTTTTTAGACTATAGCTTCTTGGAGTCTCGCTTCTCACTCTTCCTCCCTTCCTCTCCTCTCTTCCCTTCACTTCTGAGTGTTTCGCTTTTGAAATAAATTACTCCATGTAGATTTTTCTTTTGACATTTATTCTACCCGACAGGAGGTCACTATTACTTTTGACCTCCAGAGGTTTCTAGAATTAGGTTTGGGGACCAAGTACTGCCTCCTCCTACTTTTTTGTTGTTGTTATTGTTTGTTTTGTTTTGTTTCAAATGATTGAATAGCTCAGCCCTAGTTTTCTAGCTGTATCTTTTTTTCCCTTTTAACATTTAAAAAAATTGTGTAGAAAACACATGCCATAAAATTTATCATTGTAATTATCTTTATTTTTTAAAAGATTTTGATTTATTTATTCATGAGAGATACGGGGAGAGAGAGAGAGAGAGAGAGAGAGGCAGAGACACAGGCAGGGGGAAAAGCAGGCTCCATTCAGGGAGCCTGATGTGGGACTTGATCCCGCATCTCCAGAATCACGCCCTGGGCTGAAGGCAGTGCCAAACCGCTGAGCCACCCAGGTTGCCCATAATTATATTTAAATATACAGCTCAGTAGTATCAACTATATTCATGAATTCATGCAAAAGATCCTTAGAACTTTTTATTGCAACACTGAAAATCCATACCAATTAAATAGCTACCCCTCATTCTCCTCTTGTCTCCAGACTGTGGCAACCACATTCTACTTTTTCTATGAGTTTGATTGGTTTATATACCTCATAGAATTGGAATCATACAGTACTTGTCTTTCTCTGTGCCTGGCTTATTTCACTCAGTATAATACCTGCAAGTGTTACCCATGTTGTAGCACGTGTCAGAATCTTCTTCCTTTTTAAGGCTGAATGACATTCCATTGTAGGCACACACCACATCCATTCATCTGTCGATGGACATTTGGATTGCTCCCATCTTTTGGCTATTATGAATAATGCTGTTATGATGAACATGGGTGTGCATCTGTCTCTCTCTTATACTAGAAGTACATTAAAATTATCCAGAAAGCAAGAAGAACTGAAAGGATAAAGCTCCACTTTGCCACAATGGCAAAAAAAAATCTGCTGCCTACTTTGTCACTCACTCTGGAAGCTGCTTGCTAGTGTGAAAGTTATTTTGCATAAAATTATCTATTAACTCAAAGCTTTCAACTCTATTTAAAGCTCCACTTTAAAGTTTGACTCTTTTTTTTTTTTAGTCCTTCAGAAGTTTTATTATCTGAAAGTACTCAGAAATGTCTCCATTCATCAGGGATCTCTAGAATACTTTATTCTTGAACAAGGGTATCCTATATTCACACTAACATGCAAGCGACTCTCGAGCGCTGTCCCTGCTCAGCGTTAGTTTTTAAAGCCAGTACATCTTTACGTGGCATTGAAAGTAGCTATTGAAAAGAAATTTGTAGGCAGAAGTTTTTCCGTAAGTCAGTAATCCCCAGCCCCTTCTCCAGTAGGGCAGACAAAGAAGAAAATCTCCCATGGTGAACCCAGGTAATGACAGATGTCTGCTTGCTTTGCCTTCATCTCTCTTCCACTCAAGAAAGCATAAAACACAAGTGAATAGAATGGGTGTTGTTTAGGGATAACCTTGAATTTTCTCTGGTTTATTTTTTCAAAAAGTCAATCTTTGCAAACTCCAGTGTCTTAACTATTTAAACAAATCACTCACAAGCCACCTTACAAATGATTCACTGCACCAGTACGAACACACTGTGTTTGAGAACTTTTGCCTTAAATGGTGATACTGCTGTTCTGCATGTGGTGCCTTCAATCCTGGGAGGGGTGAAAAGAGGTTACGTTTGTGGTTCCCTAGTTCCTTCTTTCTGATTGGGGAAAGGCAGAGGAAGGACAATGGAGAAGAGTAGCAAGTTCCTTGAGAGTCCAGAGGTCTTGATCTTGAACTTACTGCTAGGCTTCTTGCAAATTCAATCATTTTGAGAGCCCTAAATGACAAGCCCCAAGTCTTTGGAGCAGGAATAATGGAGTTCCTGGAGATTCTGGAACAGTTAAGATAGAGTTTAAGGGTTAAAACGCTCACTTTGGAGGCAGACAAATATGGCTCCAAGTCCAAACTCTGCTACTTCTTAGCTTTGTGAACTTAGGTGAGTTATTTAACCAGTCTGATCCTCAATTTTCTCCTTTGTAAAATGGGCTTACAAACAATCTACCTGATTGATGTTTTCATATGTCTAGAATTCCTTCTTCAGTTCCCTCTTTCCTGTGGGCAGCCCATTCTGTGGGGTTCAAGTGAGGCTGACCTCTACTTCATCCTCCCAGCCACTGGTGTATCCACTCAAAGAGTTTGATTCAGGGAGGAGCACATGACCCAAACTGGCCAATCAGATCTTTCTGCTGGGGCTCCTGAGAAAGATTCTTTTCTGCTGCAGCCACTCATTGGGTAGACAGCAGTATGGGGGCAGGGGGCAGTAGCCATCTATCCTACCATGTGGGAATAAGCTGTCCAAAGAATGGAGTTGAGTGGAATTAAGCAGTGGTTAAAAAGAGCGCCCTAATGAAATTGATTCTGTGTTCCAGCCATGCCTGAAAGCAGATGTGCCGGGGTCCTTAAATTTCCCTTTTTGTTTAAACTAGTTTGAGGAGTTGAGTTTCCAACATTCTCAATCAGAAGTTGACTAGTATGCTACCTGGAGGTTGTTGTGGGACTAATGCCTGCAAAGGGATTTGAGTCTAGGTCATGGCGTCACATCTTCTTCTGAGCCTCTGTCATCAGCCCTTAAGCTAGTAGAAGCCAGAGAGTCCCTCCTTTTGTGTGCATGCGTGTGTGAGTGTGCGAGTGCGTGCATGTGCATGTGTCAGGGGTAAATAAGAGCCTACAGACTCTCCTTTCTCCTCTTTCCTTGCTCCATCAATGTGACTCAAGAAACTCTTGCCCTGGAGGAGAAAGTACTTCCAAGTGTAGCTCTTTGAATGAACTGCTGACCGTTTCTTCATACAGCTCAGTAATCACTATGGGCATCCCATGTCTATATGGGATTGATTTGGTTGTAAATTTTACTTGATTCTTTTCATCACACTCCATTTATGGAACTATAGAATATGAGAACCAGGAGGTACCCTACAGGAGGAAGTGTCTGGATGGACCCTCTGTCCTGCCACTCGGGACAGAGGGAGTATTGGTTTGGTGATCAGCCCCAGGCCCCACAGCCAGCCAGCTGGCTGGAGCAGGTCTATGCTTTGTCTCCTGATTCTCAGTTCTCTGCAAGGCTTTTGCCCTCAGCTTGAACTGGGCCTCTTCTCAGCTGCACATCCAGACCCCTCCTCCCTCTCACTGAGGTGCCATGTGGTGTGCAGCAAGGTTTGCCTCGCTCAGAGTTAAGGTGGGGGTGCCGCCCCTGCCAGGTGTTCTGAGCAGCATGGCCGAGTTCCCACCTACTCCAGCAGTGGACGCCCCCGCTCCACTCTGCACCCTCCTTCCCCTCCCTTCTTTCTCTGTTCTCTATTTGTCCTTTTCTCCCCATTGTTCTGTAGCTTCATCCCTCTCTATCTGCTCTTGACCGCCCTTGCCTTCTCCCTTGCTGCTTTTCCCTCTCCCTCTGCCAATCTCCCTTCTTACTCCCCTCTCTTCCTCCTTTCCTGGTCTGGTTGGCCCACTGCTCCTGGGGGTGGGGACAGGTTGAATCCTCGATGTGGAGGCTAATGTTCTGAAGCCAGAATTTCCCCAAAATGGGGAAATTCCCAATTTTCCAATGACCAACAATTCCAACAGTTGTTAATATAGACTTTATGTGTTTAAAAAGATTTCTGTGGGCAAATCAAGAGTTATCAAGTTTCATGGGTAAGAATTTAAATCCAAACTTGAATGTGCAAGAACTGCCGTATTACCCTATTTTCTTAAAATCAATTTGACTCTGAATTCAAGCCTCCACCCCAACAGGCAAAGGGGAAATTCACCTTGTCATCACTGAAGAGTTCCTCCTGGTCTTGCCCTCCCCCATCCAGGTTTATGACAATGTCCTGAGGCATGACATTGAGCAGCACCTTTCGGGTAGGCACCCACGGCCACATAATGGGGAGTGTTTTGTTTTGGGTTTTTGTTTTGTTTTGTTTTTTTTGCCTGTGCCTGTATGAGGCTTAGGCATGGGGACCTTAGCTGGGGCTGGAGCCTCAGTGCCCAAAGCAACCCCCTGCTCCCAGGTCCTGTTGGGCTCCAGTGCCAGCTTCTCCCAGACATCTCCACCTCTGGTACCCTTTCATTTTGGAAAATTTTTAGCTGCTTCCTCTTCTGGCATCCCCTGCACTTTCTACCAGGCAAAACCACTCACCTTTTCCCTCCTGCTCAAAGAGGATCCAGCAGAATTTCAAAGGCAGGAAAGTCTGTATCAACAAATGGCTCCTGAGGTTCCTTCCACAAAATAAATCTCCTCTCAGTTAAGAGAGAATAGAGGGCTGGTTACTTTCTCAGGGAGAAGAAGCTGGGCAAGGAAAAACAGTAAGAACAAAATGCAAAATATTTTCTCAGTAACTGGCCCTGTCATCAGAGGGAGACAGGTCCCTCCTTGGAGAACTTCACGGGGCCACTGTGCATCGTGAACCTCCAGGAGGCAGAGAGAAAACCTCTCCTGTTGTATTTGACCTAGAAACATCTCTGTCAGCATCTTGAGGACTAGTTCCACAGAACATACCTCTGGGAAATTCTGCATGGGCAATTAGCTGAAGGCTCCTAGCTCTGGGCTGGCTCTCAGCCTGGACCAGTTTGTGACACTGTCTAGTGGACACATGGAAGGACAGAGTAACGCTTCAAGCTGTGGTGGGAAGGTATGGGCTGAGGATTCCAGTCCTGGCTCTGCTTCTTCCACACTATCACCTCAGGCAACTTAGCTTCTCTGATGTTCAGTTTTCTCATATGTAAAACAAGGTTAGTAATAATACCTACAGAGTAGTGTGTGGGGAAGATTACATGAGGTAATGCACAGAAGCATCTAGAACAGCTCCTGGAATGTAGCAGATATCTGGAGTGACATTGTCCTTGTAAAGCCTGAATCCGAGGAGTCTGTGAGTAGCAAAGTGACTGTCCAAGTGGGCTTTGAAGAGGTCCAGCTGGCAGAGCTGAGGGGTATGAAGGGGAGCAGGGTCTGGAGATCAGACCCTGACCTCCCCAGCTGGAGGCAGAATGAGGGCACAGGGGAGTGTTGTTCCCTCCCAGCACAGCTCCTCAGGGTGCTGCCTTTTCCACGATCTGAAGAAGTATGTTAGCAAGACTGTTACTAAGGCTGCGATAACAAACAAACAAACGAAAACAAAAGCAGAGATCTGAGACACTGACCCCATTAACCTAGAGCACAGGCCCCAATCCCCTTCTTTATCTTGCCTCAGAATGTGGCTTCCCTGGGGTACCCGGGTGGCTCAGTTGGTTAAGTATCCAACTCTTGGTTTCGACTCAGGTCATGATCTCAGAGTTGTGGGATCCAGCCCCGGGTCAGGCCCCACGCTTACTGGGGAGTCTGCTGGAGATTCTTTCTCTCTTCTCATTTCCCTCTGGCCCTCCTCCCCTTTCACACACACTCTCTCTCTCAAATAAATAAATAAATCTTAAAAAGAAAAGAACAGAATATGGCCTCACCGCTGTGAGAAGGCCATTGTGACATGTGAGTGAGGACTTGTAAGGACCTGAATTAGGGCAGCATCAGCACAGAAGAGAGAACAGAGAGAGCTACCCCGATAATGGGAATGAGAGCCCCCCCCCCCCGCCAAGAGCTTGCTCTGCCTGCTGCCTACGTTGATCCCCTTTATGGGGCATTGGGGTGTCCATCAGCCATGGCTTCCTCCAGCTGTGCCTTGTAAGTAGTTCCTGGTGGCAAGGATTGTGCTGAGATGTGGTTCAAGGCCGGTGTTCAGAGGCACGGGGACTTGGTTCATTTCTGCACCCCTTACACTTAGCACAGGGCTTGCCTCTTTCCTGGCCCCTCAGGAAGCAGATGCTAAAGGGACAGAAACATTCCCTGCTTCCTCATGACTTTTGTCACCAAGGCTATGGGGCTAACAGGCAAGGTTCCGATAGGACGGGATGGGATGTGGGCACCTGACACAACCCCCTCCACAACTGGCTAAGGAGACTGCGAGAAGGGTGGGGGGAGACACTGAACCAAGGTGACAGGGCTGCTCCTGCCCCCTCCCACCCTCCCTTCTCTCCCTGCACTGCCTCTGACCCCTGGGTTTCTTTGCAGCTCAGATTAACAGCCTATGAAGGGAAGCTCGCTTCTAGCATGAAGCCATGTGCACAGGCACAGCTGGTGTTGTGCTTCGCCCCTCCTGACATTGCTTCAGGAGCAGAGTGATTTGGGCTGCAGCATTAGGAACAGGCTGTCGAGGAGTAACAGCGCATTAATTTTGAGCATGGGCAGGAGCACAAGTGGCAATTCTGAGCTTAGACATTGTATTTGTACAGAACGGAGGCTGTGTCGGTATCCTCTGTCAGTCCTCGTGCACTGCTGGTGTGTGGAGCAGCACTGGGCTATCAACAGCTTGGCACCTGTGACAAGGTCTGTGAGACACGAGGTTCTGCAGGGTAGGGTGATGCCACAGAATCATTGAATCTTAGACCAGGCTGGGGCCTTGGGTATCGGTCTAATACTGGAGCCTTGCTTTGTGGTGTCACTGGACCCGAAATCCAAAGAGGTAAAGGAACTCAGGAAAGGACACAGAGTTCATGCTGCAGCAAGAGCAAGGAGAATCCACAGCTTCTGGCTCCCACCTAAGTGCTCCCCCTGCAGAGAATCTTCTCTCAGGAACTGTGTGGTCTAGAATCCTTTTACCTGAACTCCGTTTGCAGAGGGATGGGTTCCCGAGGAGCCAGATCTTCCTTGGGCTGGGCTGCATAGAGCTTCCAAGGATCCAGGTCTGGTGAATCTGCTGCTCTGAAGCATTGTGGTACAGCCCTTCCCATGGGGCCTACTCACTGGATGACAGGTGCCATCCAGGTCTGCCCTTTCCCACCTCACCTCTCCAATCTTTTCTTTCTTCTCTTCCTTTAAGAAAGCCACAGGCTCTGCCTCTGGTGGACTGGGCTGAGGCCTTGCCTCAGAAGCCTCCACTCAGAGCTGGAGAGAGCCCCAGAGATCATCTTGTCTAGTGCCCCAGGAGGAAACTGAGGTCAGAAATGCCAGCCTAAATCCACACAACTGGGGAGCTGGCAGCTGAGGTTAGAATCTAGGACTCTGGACTCGGTCTTAGTACCCTTCCCTCCTGATCCCACAACTTGAGAGAGAAGGCCTAGGCGGGGTTCCTCAGAGTGGGGCCTGTGGACAAATTGGCTTCAGAATCACCCGGAAAGCTTGCCTACACAGGTTTCAGGAGAGCTACCCAGGTGGAGCAGATCAGAATCAGTAGGGCTGGGCCAGGGATCTACTTCTGACACACCACTTCCTTTGAAGAACCAGTGAGGCATATATTACAATCAGTGGTGAAGGATGTTGCAAGTAATTTGTTACTAATAATACTTGAAGCTTTGACTAGAACAGATACAATAGCCCTGCTCTCACACACTTGCATAATGATGAGCTTCCTTGACCAGGGAAAGTTATGCAGTTCCAGCTGACTCTCAGGGAAGACACCAGCCCTGGAGTCTGCATTTTTCTGCACCCAATGACCAGCCCCTTGTGTTTGGGCCTCCCCTGAATGGATGTCTGAGGGGCACACACCTTTGGAAACAGGCTGAATGGGGTTTGGCTCCAAGCGCTACGGCTCACCAGCAGTTCATCAACTCCCTTGACTTCTCTGGGTTTCAGTTTCTTCATGTGTAAATCAGGAATAATAGTTCCTACCCCTGAGAGTTGCTGTGAAGATTAAATTAAAACATCCCAATGCATGTGAATTGGAACAAAATGAATGTGCAGGGGTCTATAGCAACCTGCAACCTACAGCAAGGCAACTGTGTGTGGCCTCTGGCTTCTTCGCCTTCTGGGGAAGGGGAAGTCTAGGGTCTGAGGACAAAGGACCCCCAAAGGATTCTTCTAGGATTCCAGAAGAACTGTGTTTCCCAGGGGGACATGCTTCAGGCAGAGCCTACCCCTGCAAAAAAGCTCCCTAAGTGGAAGTGACAATATTAGTTCTTGTCACTGCCATCTTTACTGCCTGCCACCTTCCCTCTGCAGAATTTGAGGGCTGTGGCCTGAGCTGGGACCCCCTCACCTTTCCCCCTCTTCCATTGCAGGAGCTTCTGTCCCAGCCCTGAATCCAATTCAGTGAGAACAGAAGTCAGACTGGGCATCAGGTGGGAGGCTAGTTTGGGAATAAATAAAAGACATACCCCTGGCTCTTGTGAAACTTCCAGCAAAGGAGAAAAGGAATGCTAAGCCCGGGGATTTTATTTTGCATCTTTGCTTCTCTGCAGTCCCACCTGTCTTGTACATTGCCTGCTTTTCGGGATGGACAGCAGGATAGAGCACAGAGGGGCATGTTTGGGGATCCCAGTGGGCTGTTTGATTCCCAGGCAACTCCCCTTCATCTTACTCCAGACTGTGTTTACCTCCCAATATGAGCCACTCAATGGGCTGTTCTGTTGCAATTTCAATGTATCAATAGGCAGCCATTCACCAATAATGATGCCCAGCAAGAAACTAATTTTCTTATTCACTGCACATGGGCCTCATTAAGGCCTGTATTACATGTGACATCTCAGGAGGAAACAAGCTCCAGGCTGGGAGGCCTTTCTCAGCATGTAACCTCATAAATAATGGGTGGGGGAACCCTCTGGGGAGCAGTGGCCCTGTTAACCCACTTCCTGAGGTTCACTGGCTTCACCACAAATTCTAAATAAGCCTCAAAATGGAAATAATGAGTGAGCTCAATGTCGATCGATACCCCTCACGGCACTTGTACAGAGGCTATGGTCACTGCAGCGCACCGTACTAGGATATGGCCTGGTCCTAGGTGAGCCTAGGCTTTGCTTTCTGACTGCAGACCCCAGAGAGAAGGCTTTTAAAGAGCATTTGCCACTTCTGTTCCCCTCATTTTGCAGACGATGCCTCTAACTCCTGTGTCTGTGACCCTCTCCCCACTCGTCCACAAAGGCGCTCATTAGTGCTGGCCAGGCTCACATCAAAGGTGACTGTAGGTCCAATTTGTAGGAATCTGGTTGCCTTTAATTATCCACACCCTTAGGGGTGGAGGCCTTAGGGCATGGACAATTTTTAAACTGCGTTTTATCTAGAAAGGACCCACATGATCCTAGACAGTCTGAAACGATTAAAGAAAAGTTTGGGGGCAGCCCAGGTGGCTCAGCGGTTTAGCGCCACCTTCGGCCCGAGGTGTATCCTGGAGACCAGGGATCCAGTCCCATGTCAGGCTCCTTGCATGGAGTCTGCTTCTCCTTCTGCCTGTGTCTCTGCCTCTCTCCCTCTCTGTGTCTCTCATGAATAAATAAATAAAATCTTAAAAAAAAAAGAAAAGCTTGGTGGTGGGAGGTGGTGACGGTTGGGATAGCGTTCAGACAGGCTGGGTTTCTAATCGGTCTTAGCTTACTCATTTTCAAAAACCCCTTGGATGGGGACAGACTTCTAGGCAGAGGCAACTCAGATATGCTCTTGGTATCCATAGGGAGCTGGACTTACATTAAAACCTTGTAACTGACCTGTGTGTGCACAGGAGGGATGCCTATCCTACTGATGTGAAAAACAAAGGCAAAAGAAAAATTACATTTCCCTACTACTTACAGCCCAGTGACAAATCCTTGACATAGGCAGAGTGACATTCCTCTAGGAATGCAGCTGCCTCGACGTTAATATTTTGCTAAGGGCAAAAGGCAATCTTAGCCCAACTCCCATGATCCTGTGAGTCTACTTTAACATATAAAAATTGCTTTGGAAACTTCCTTTATCTCTACCCATCAAGATATATGTTGGCGATCATCCCCCAAGCATATGGTCCGTGGATGTACATCCGAAGGGTCTCATGACTCAGATTTTATTAGACAGTAATAAATGACCTTTTCCCAACAATAGCTAGCCCCCTCAAGGTCTTGGAAAATTTGTTTCCAAAATACCTTGGAGGCTTGCACTGTCCCTAACCCCCTCTCAACTTGAAAGTATATAATCAGTCAATCGTCACAATCCCAGTGCAGCTCTTTCTGCTTACAGGCCCTGTGCCCATGCTTTAATAAAACCACTGTTTGCAAAAAAAAAAAAAAAAAAAAAAAACCACTGTTTGCACCGAAGTCGTCTCAAGATTTCTTTTTTGGCCATCAGCTCCAAATCCCACTGCTTCAAACCACATCACTGCTTTCAGGCATTTAGAAATCTTCATACTGGCTCAGATTAGGCTGTGCTCTTTCTGGTGATATTTCCCCTTCCAAGGATGACTGTAACTAAACTGGCCTACCCTCCTCACTGAGTCTTATTTAACAAATATTTACATATAATGAACTTACAAATTCAACACCCAAAAAACAAAAAAATTCAGTCAAGAAATGGGCAGAAGACATAAACAGATATTTCTTCAAAGAAGGCATACGAATGGCTACCAGACACATGGAAAAAATGCTCCCATCACTTGGCATCAGGGAAATACAAATCAAAACCACAATGGGATATGACCTCACAGTGCTCAGAATGGCTAAAATTAATTACTCAGGAAATAAGAGATATTGGACAGGATGTGGAGAGAGGGGAACCCTCTTACACTGTTGATGGGAAAGCAAACTGGTGCAGCCACTCTGGAAAACAGTATGGAGGTTCCTCAGAAAGTTAGATAAATACAGAGCTACCCTATGACCCAGCAATTGCATTACTAGGTATTTAGCCAAAGTATACAAAAATAGTGATTTGAAGGGGCATATGAACCCCAATGTTTATAGCAGCAATGACCACAATTGCCAAAATATGCAAAGAGCCTAGATGTCCTTTAATGGATGAACGGATAAAGAAGATATATATATTATTTGGCCACAAAAAAGAATGAGTTCTTGACATTCTCCACACACCTGCCATGATGTGGATGGAACTAGAGGGTATTTATGCTAAGCATATAGCATTCTGGTTCCACCATTTGTGCGTTGTGTGACACTGAGCAAGTCACCCAGTCTCTCCGTGCCTTTGTTTTCTTGTCTGTACAATAGGCACGATAATAGTAACCACCTTATTGGTAGTTATGAGGACTCAATCAGTAAGTATTCCTAAAAGTGCCAGCAAGCACTGTGTGTTTGTTGTTCATTTTTATTTACTTTCAAGTTATTTAACATATAGTGTATTATTAGGTTCAGAGTAGAGTTCAGTGGTTTATCATTTGCATATAACACCCAGTGCTCATTCCATCACATGTCCTCCTTAATGTCCATCACCCAGTTACCCCATCCACCCACCCACCTCCCCTCCAGCAACCCTCAGTTTGTCCTCAGTCAAAGAAAGACAAATACCATATAATTTCACTCATATTTGGACTTTAAGAAACAAAACTGATGAACATGAGGGAAGGGTAGGAAAAATAAAAATAAAACAGAGAGGGAGGCAAACCATAAGAGACTCTTAACTCTGGGGAACAAACTGAGGGTTGCTGGAGGGGAAGTGGGTGGGTGGATGGGGTAACTGGGTGATGGACATTAAGGAGGACATGTGATGGAATGAGCACTGGGTGTTATATGCAAATGATAAACCACTGAACTCTACTCTGAACCTAATAATACACTATATGTTAAATAACTTGAATGTAAATAAAAATGAACAACAAACACACAGTGCTTGCTGGCACTTTTAGGAATACTTACTGATTGAGTCCTCATAACTACCAATAAGATGGTTACTATTATCGTGCCTATTGTACAGACAAGAAAACATAGGCACGGAGAGACTGGGTGACTTGCTCAGGGTCACACAATGCGCAAATTGTGGGACCAGAATTCAGATGCAACGTGGTCGCAGATCCTAAGCTCCTGAGGTGAAATGTTGGGGTCCAGGGGTAAACATTCAAGAAGGAATTCTTGAGAAATCTTTGGTGCAAAAAAAAAAAAGGTAGTTTTATTAAAGCACAGGGACAGGACCTGTAAGCAGAAATAGCTGCACTGGGGTCATGAGGAGTAGCTGATTACATACTTCCAAGTTGGGAGGGGGTTAGGGATAGCTAGGTCCCTAGAGAATTTGGAAGCAGGGTTTCCAGGATGTTGAGGGGCCAGCTGCTGTTAGGTAAAGGTCATTTACTACTGCCTGCTGAAACCTTAGTCATGAGACCCTTCAGATGTGTATTGGTAAGCCATATGCTTGGAGGATGATTGCCATACATCCTGGGTGAGGGGTGGAGAGGGATAAAGGAAGTGTCCAAAGGGAGTTTTATATGTTAAAGGAGACTGGATCCCGGAGGTTGGGCTAACGTCAAGCTAAGGTTGCTCTTTGTCTCTAAGAAAGTACTAACATTGAGGCAGTTGTGTTCCTAGAAGAAGGTCACTCTGCAGGTCCCAAAGACTTGTCAACGAGCTGTGAAGGAAAATTTTAATTTTTTCTGTCTTTCTTTTGCCTTTGTTCTCCACGTAACTAACTGCTTGGCTAAACTGCATCTACACGCCTGCAAAGACCTTGCTAAATAGTCCGTTTATAGGTCTTTGATCCTTACCAGCCTATGAGTTCTGAGGGCTGGAATTCACTGCCAGGCACACAGCTGATGTTTCAAGTGCTCCTGGGAATACCTTGACTCCTGCCCCAAGTCAAGGAGGAGCACACAAGAGCCAGGAATCTTCTCTTGGCACAAAGAAAGGAGCGGTTATGAGCTGAATCATGTCTCCCCCGCCAATTCTTAGGTTGAGAACCCAGCCCCCAATAACTCAGAATGTGATTTTATTTAAAAACAAACAAACAAACAAACAAACAAACAAACAAACAAGTCGGGACTCCTGGGTGGCTCAGTGGTCTTTGGCTCAGGTCATGATCCTGGGATCCTGGGATCGAATCCCACATCAGGCTCCCCTGCATGGAGCTGCTTCTCCCTCTGCCTATGTCTTTGCCTCTCTCTGTGTGTCTCTCATGCATAAATAAATAAAATATTTAAAGAAAGAAAGAAAGATCTACATAAAGGTAATCAAGTTAAAATGAAGTCATTAGGGTGAGCCCTAATCCAATATGACTGATGTATTTATAAAGAGGAGAAATTTGGACACGGAACACTAACAGGGGAAGACAATGCAGAGAGACAGGGAGAAGAGAGCTGTCTGTAAGCCAGGAGAAGGAATCAAACCTACAGGCACTTTGATTTTGGCCTTCTGGCCTCCAGAACTGTGGGACAATCTATTTCTATCATTAAGCTGCCCAATCTGTGATTTGTCCTGGCAGCCCCGGCAAACTAATACAGGTGCTTAAATAAGGGCAAAGGGCAGCAGCCCCCAGGATCACCAGGATCAGTGTTACCTGGTGCTGAAGATTGTCCTTCCATCTCATGCTGACTTGCCTGGCTCCTCTCTACTGCCCCTGCTCAGACTCCTGCTGTAGGCTTAGCTCAGAACACGTCCTGGCAGAGGACGTGACAGAGTGACTCCTTCGTCATCCCCATCATTGGCCCTTCGCACATGCATCAGGCCAGGCACTAGCCTCTTGCCAGACAGCATGCTGTCCCACAGACAGAGTACCAGCTTCTGTATGACACCACCCTGAGTTCAAACCCCAGGGCAAGTACTTCACATCTATGCAAATATGGGGCAAGTTTTTTAGCCAACCTGAACCTCAATATCTTATCTGAAAATGGACGTGTGCTGGTTTTGATTGCTCATTCCTATCAGCATTTTGATTTCCCTTGGGGAATTATTTATTTCTTGCTGGGTGTAGTTTTGACAAGACTGTAAATGAAGGTGACTCATCTTTTCCCAGCTGGGGAGGGCATAGACCCCAAGTTAGGCCAATCAAACTATTTTCCTGGACTTTGATTCTGGAACAGAGTGGCACATGAATGGAAACACAGTGAGTATGGCAGGTATGCAGTCTTGCCTGTTCCCTCTTGCCTTGTCTGTGTTCCATCTGGATGTTTAGACTCCACATCTGCCTATTTGGTCTATTAGGCTTGACAGTTAGGCCTCTAATGAACTTTCACTGCTTTTTATATGCATAATAACCTCCCCAGACGTAACACTTGCTATGGGTCACGCTATCTCCTTGCCTGCTCTTGTTCTGGACCTTCCATACCCAGCATCATGCCTAGACCCTCCCTGTCCTCACCTCCTGCAAGTGTCCTGTGTTCTCTGAGTTCTAGGGTGCTGCCCATGGAGAGGCCCCAGAGGCCAGGGTAGAGGCTAAGCCAGGGAAAACTACTGGTGCCATTTTGATTTATTTTATATACTCAAGTTCTATATAAGACTTCAGTTAGGAGAAAAAAAAAAGACCCTCTACTGAAAAAAAAAAACAAAAAAACCTACATCTTTATATTCCTTGAACATTACAGCTTTCTGTTTGTTCAGAACTCAGTTACCCATTCACTTAATATTTGCTTAGTGCCTGCCCTGCCAGGCACTATGCTAGATGCTTGGGATGCCAGGGGAGGAAATACAAACTCGATCCTCAAAATGCTCAGGAGCTAGAGTGGCATCCCTCAAATTCAGTGTTCTCACAGGGCACCTGAGGATCTTGTTAAAATAGATCCTGTTTCTGTAAATCTGAGTTTGGGCCTGAAGTTCTGCATTTCTAACAAGTTCTCAGATGAAGGAATCAGAAACCCAGTGCTCACTTATGCCTTCTGGGATGCTTGTAAAAATCTTAATGCATGAGCCATGATGAAATCAGCATCTGTAATTTTTAAATAGTGTCGGTGAACCCAGTGGATAGCCAAGATTGAGAATCACTGATCTATAGAGAGAGATAGACTATGTTGGTTTTTTATGGCTGTCATAACAAATTGCCATAAACTTAGTCATGTAAAACAACATGCATTTAATATCTCACAGTTATGGAGGTCAGAAGTTCAAAATAAGTCTCATTAAATTAATCTCACTAAAGCCATGCTGTTGGCAGGGCTACATTCCTCTCTGGAGATTCCAAGGAACAACTCATTTTCTTGTCTTTTCAAGGTTCTGGAGGCTGCCACATTTCATGGCGTGAGGCCCCTTCCATTGACTCCAATCAGGTCTTTCTCACATTGCATCACTCTGGCTCTCTGCCTCTCTCTTTCTTTTGTAAGGACCTTTGTGATTATATTCAATCCACCCAGATAATCCAGGATAATCTTCCCATCTCAAGGTTGGCTGACAGGTAATGTAGTATAACATATTTACATATCTTGAGGATTAGGACATGAATGTCTTTCGGGGGGATATTATTCTGCCCACCACGCAGACATGGATTCCAAGATTAGACAGCTCAATGTGGTTCTGCCTTGAAGGAGATATGCATAGGTTGACCGGGGGCGGGGTGGGAGGGGGAGGGTGTCCTTACCCAGCCTTGGAAAAGGGAGAGGGGGCATGATCATGAAGGACTTTCTGGGGGAAAGTACTGCAGATGATTTGTACTGGCTCTAGAGAGCAGACTGTCAAATTGCCAGGAATACAACCCAAAACAACCATCCATAGCTTGAATATTTCACCATGGAAAAATGGCAAATGCTACAAATTATTCATGTTTTTTTCTTTCCCAGAGAATCAGTTGTTAAACATTTACTAGCACACCACTGAGGGGATGCCCCAGAGTTGAATCTAAAAGAGTAGACATGAATTAGGTAGACAAGACACTTACCTTTGAAGTATATCTACTCTTATCAAATACAGTATAAATTCCCATTGGATAAGATGCATGTTTCAATGCCTCTAGAGCAGGCTTCTCAGACCTTAATATGCACAGAGATCACCTGAGGATATTTATTTATTTATTTTCACCTAAGGATCTTGTTAAAATGCAGATCTGATTTAGTAGTTCTGGGTGGGGTCAGAAAAGAAAACATTTTTCTAATAAATTTCCAGATGATGGCCAGAATGCTGGTCCAAAAGGCATGCCTTACGTAGCAAGACTCTAGAGAAGTGGTCTCTGAAAGTGATCACAAAGCAATCCATTCAGGTGGAGGAAAGATGATTCCAGAGTTTCTATTTGCATATTCTATCTACTGATGATGCCACTGGTTGCCATTATTTTATGTACATTGGAGAAAAAAATTTAAAGCTACCAATTAAACTATGATCTGCTATTAATTATAAGATGCATCTTAATTTTAGAGATATTACAATGTGACAAAACTGCATGTCTTTGAATCAATAAAATGCAGAATTTGTATTTTATAATTTAAAAAGTAAGAAATTGGGCACCTAGGTGGCTCAGATGGTTAAGTGTCTGCCTTAGGCTCAAATCATGATCTCAGGGTCCTGGGATCAATCCCCATGTTGGACTCCCTGCTCAGCGGAGAGTCTGCTTCTCCCTCTCCTTCTGCCCCTCCCCCTGTGTGTGCTCTCTTTCTCTTTCTCTCAAATAAATAAATAAAATATTTGAAAAAAAGGTAAGAAATTACACTTACCAATATTTACTACATGGACTGACACCAGAGCTCTTCCTGGCCTATATGTATGGTTCTGAATGTGCACAGCCCAGAGAGACCCAGAGGTAAAAGTGGGGGTCTCATACCCAAACGGATTAGTGCTTGTCAATGCACTTTTGTTGTTTACTCATTATTTTTAGTTTTTATGGAGAGAGAGGTTATGTTATCTAGTTTTAACTAAAATAGCCATCATAAAATAGACAAATGGTTTAAAAGGATTCCTGTGGTTTGAAGTAACACCAATAATATAAGCCTCAGTAAGCAATAAAAAAGGCAGAACTGACATTTCTCCTCCTGATGTGAGTTCTGCATCTGCCACATTATGCAGTAAAACAATGATGATCTAATCAGATCTGACAAGACATTGGGTGGGGGGAGAAATTATCAGAAACCCTTTTGAAACGTGGGTTTACATCCATTTCTATTAGGGATGAATGTCACCCTTGAGACCATGAGTATTAGTTTTATGGTAGGACTTGTGTATAATTCACACACACACTTAGGGAGAAAAGCTCTGCTTATTGTAGGTACCCAGGGACCCTTGCTGATGGAGCTTCCACCAGCTTGAATGCTATGGGGGCGCTCACACCAGCAATTAAATGCTCTGGTCTGAAAGTGGTACATGTTTCTTTTGTTTACAATTCATTGGCCCAAATCAACCATATGGGCCCAGACACAGGGAGACCCAGAAGTGCCACCTGGCAAGCAGGACCCGTGACTGCCATGACACCTGAGTATTTTTTCTTCACCAACTGTGCCTCCTGTCCATCTGGGGTCATGATCATTGCAAGATACAGACAGCTCTTGACACTCTCTGTTAGAAGATTAAGAAGCCTGGAAATATAAGCCTGGTTAGCCTGGAAAAAAATCTTACTTTGAATGCATTTGAATATGAAGAGAAATTGGAGAAATTGCAAAGTTTATGAACAGATGATAGAGTCAGATCATGAAGTCATAACCTTGAAAACCTGTCTAACTCTTCCAAGCCAGCCCTATTCTGTTCTGGGAAATGACAACATCCCTTCTTAGCTTTGTGCCAAGAACTGAGTTAAGGAGATCTCTCTTCCAGGCTACAGTGGGCATAAAGAGAAACAAAGTTGGATATTATCACCTTGAAGAAAGGATTTAATCAGTGGGGAGGATCATGCCAAGGAGGCTCTGGAAGCTACGCTTATTCAGAAAAAAAATCCCAAAACAGATCATCTGTCTGAAGAGAATCTAGAGTTACAGGGAATGTTTTCAATCTACAAAGGTTATATATGCACCCCAAATTTTTTAAAAAGATTTTATTTATTTATTCATGAAAGACACACACACACACACACACAGAGAGAGAGAGAGAGAGAGAGAGAGAGAGGCAGAGACACAGGCAGAGGGAGAAGCAGGCTCCACGCAGGGAGCCCGACGTGGAACTCGATTCCAGGTCTCCAGGATCACACCCTGGGCTGATGGCGGCACTAAACCGCTGAGCCACTGGGGCTACCCTATACACCTCAATTTTTAAAAAGAGCTCCAAGTGGTATAATGAGCCCCAAAGGAGAGATACTTTGGGGTGACTCCATAGGAGTGTGTCAGAGCTGAGTCTTTCATGAAGCAAACTTCATTCACATTTGATATTGAGTAAATAGGTGGGAAACAAAAGGCAATATTGAACTAGGATGTAATTATTCATCTGTAGTGCACTCACAGCTCAGGTACTGTTTTAACTAAAGGAGCATCATCTTTTCATCAGCAACTGGAATCTTATCCCAATTCTATTTGCCTGGGAGCTGGTGATGTTTGGAAGGAGCAGTGGCCAGGGAAAGTCACTATGTTGTGCCCCTGGGTGGGGACAGCACAATATGCAAGGAGAAGTCATTCTGGAGTATTTACTGTGAGACTGGAGGATGGCAGCCCCGGGAGCAGATAAACAAGGTGAAGAGTTGTGTCCTGAGTATGTGACCAGTTTAGCCTACTAAGTTCATATTCAAGCTGGAATTTAAAAAAATTATCTAAATATGAAACTTTTATTTTTTGTATATTTTTTATTGGAGTTTGATTTGCCAACATATAGCATAACACCCAGTGCTCATCCTGTCAAGTGCCCCCCTCAGTGCCCATCACCCAGTCACCCCATCCCCCCGCCCACCTCCCCGTCCACTACCCCTTGTTTGTTTCCCAGAGTTAGGAGTCTCTCATGTGCTGTCTCCTTCACTGATATTTCCCACTCATTTCTTCTCCCTTCCCTTATATTCCCTTTCACTATTTTTTATATTCCCCAAATGAATGAGACCATATAATGTTTGTCCTTCTCCAGTTGATTTACTTCACTCAGCATAATACCCTCCAGTTCCATCCACGTTGAAGCAAATGGTGG
Organism: Canis aureus; assembly: GCF_053574225.1. Classification (NCBI taxonomy): domain Eukaryota; kingdom Metazoa; phylum Chordata; class Mammalia; order Carnivora; family Canidae; genus Canis; species Canis aureus. Next base: position 12,775,334 of record NC_135622.1, read on the forward strand.
GTATTTGTCGTTTCTAATGGCTGAGGAATATTCCATTGTATACATAAACCACATCTTCCTTAACCATTCATCTTTCGATGGACACCGAGGCTCCTTCCACAGTGTGGCTATTGTGGAAATTGCTGCTATAAACATTGGGGTGCAGGTGTCCCGGTGTTTCACTGCATCTGAATCTTTGGGGTAAATCCCCAACAGTGCAATTGCTGGGTCGTAGGGCAGATCTATGTTTAACTCTTTGAGGAACCTCCACACAGTTTTCCAGAGTGGCTGCACCAGTTCACATTCCCACCAACAGTGTAAGAGGGTTCCCTTTTCTCCGCATCCTCTCCAACATTTGTTGCTTCCTGCCTTGTTAATTTTCCCCATTCTCACTGGTGTGAGGTGGTATCTCATTATGGTTTTGATTTGTATTTCCCCAATGGCCAATAATGCGGAGCATTTTCTCATGTGCTTATTGGCCATGTCCATGTCTTCCTCTGTGAAATTTCTGTTCATGTCTTTTGCCCATTTCATGATTGGATTGCTTGTTTCTTTTCTGTTGAGTTTAATAAGTTCTTTATAGATCTTGGATACTAGCCCTTTACCTGATAGGTCATTTGCAAATATTTTCTGCCATTCTGTAGATTGTCTAGTTTTCTTGACTGTTTCTTTTGCTGTGCAGAAGCTTTTTATCTTGATTAAGTCCCAATAGTTAATTTTTACTTTTGTTTCCCTTGCCTTCATAGATGTAATATGAAACTTCTAAAGGGCTTTGCAATTTCTTCTGAGAAGTCTTCCTGGAAATGCTCAGGCCAGATCAGCTGCCTCACCTCTGTGCATGCCACTGCCTTGTATCTATTACAGTGCTGTCATCATATGAGAATAATTGTATACATATAATTGCTTATTTGCTTTCTGACCATTGGACTGTGCTCCTGGAGAATGGAGACTACATCTGGTTCAGTGCCATCCCCCTTGTGTGTGACACATAACACGTACTTAGCATATTTGATTGAAAGGATATGTGGATGGGGTGACTCATCTCAAGCCCTCAACTGAAAACACTATTGACATCCCATGTAGGACCTATTACTATGTACGCTTTCTTTACGGTAGGGCTCCTGGGCCTGGAGTCTACTCTATGCATCTTGTGGGAGGGGATTCAGCTCATGCCTGGGATTCAGCTCATGCCTAGGATTCAGGGTAGGGGGGGTAGGTTTGATGAAAATGAATGCAATATTTTATGTGCATGTTCATTTTTCCGGATAGGGTGCCCACCAGAGCACTTCAGAACCACTCACGACCTCAAAAAAGCATAAAAAATTCCTATGCTTGTGTAATGCTTCCCTTTGGCCCTAGTGGAGGAGGGATGGGAATGAGTTCTGGTTCTGCAGGGTGGTACCTGCCATCTCTGGAGATAAGGAGCAGCAGACAGTTACTTCTAGGCTCTTGACCACGGCAGATCACATGTCACTCTGCCCCATATCCCCTAAACGCAACGAGATAGACACATGTCTGAATTTGAATCTTGGAGTTGCACCATTTGGGATTTTAGAAAGCAATGAACCGTGGAAGGGACCTTGGAAAGTGGCAATCTCAAAGAGAAGCAGTCAGAGATATTGAAGCCAAGGAGAGAGGGAGGCTGCCTCATCATGCAAGAGGAATTGCTTCCTGCAGGAGGCTCTGGAGGGCAGAACTGAGATGAGTAGGTGAATGCTACAGGGAGTCCATTTCTGCTTTTACAGAGGAAGAACTTTCTCCCAGTTAAAACTGCTTAAAAATGGAATGGTCTTCTCTTTGAAGGTAGTGAGTTCTTGTCACAAGAGAAATTCAAGCAAAGGCTGAATGAACAAGTATCAGGGATACAGTGGGGCAATAATTCTAGGATTCATTTCACTGTCTCCGTCCCAAGTAATTCCATAGATTTTGAAAGGCATTTCACCTTTCTTAATTCAGTTCCTTGGAGAGACTCTTTTGACCAAGCCTCACCCACAGCATTTAAGCTTTTGTCTTCAGGTTGAAGTCAAGGGCTTGTGCAGGCAGGCTGACTCTAAATAAATGGATGAGATTCTGAGCAAAATCTCTCTGAATAATGTACTGAAATATATTCTTCTAAAATGTGAAACAGATAAGCAAAACCGCTTTTATTCTGATATACTCTGTTTTCTTGACTATCCTAGAAGCAACTGCTCTTGAAGATTGAGCTGTTGGAGCCAAAGGCTCTGAAATTAATGGAATGCAATTTTCTGCCATTTGTGATAAATTTCTGGCCTTTTTATGCACATGAAAGTCTTGGGATGAGCGGAAGCAAAGCTACTAACCAAGAGGTTATTTCGACAAGCTTCTTTCAGCCATCCCTCTATTGTCTTTTCCTGATCACAGCTTTTTGTTTTGCACTGAATAACAATAAAATAAAAAACGAGAACAAGTGAGAGAGAAAAGCAATGACACAATGTTCAGCCAACAATGCAAACAGAATAAAAATGTTCTTCGATTTTAGACAAAAGAAGAAGAATTTGGTTAAGGGCAAAAAAAATGTGCAACTTTATAAAAAGCAGCATTGGAAATACCATAACTTTTCTGAGCCACACAGAGTTTCACCTAGAATGTTATTTTCAGTTCTAATACGACCTTGGGCACTGTGGACACACGATTCCTGTTTAGATTCTTGCTTCTTCAGGGCTTCGCTCAGTGAAGTTCCCCCTTTCAGACTTAGAGTCCAGTCCCCTAAGTCTGGAGGAATCCTGATCTTTCCTGGTCTTGCTTTAAGCATACTCTGCTTTTAAACTTGTCTCTGCACGTCCCTTTCCCTCTGCCTGGGATGTCCAATGCCCCTGCCAGCTCACTGTGACTGCTGGAACTAAAACAGCCCCGCCCCCACTCCCACAGCCAGACACTATCAATGACATCACCCTTTCCATTGCCGTCATGGCATGTCTTGTGATCTTCTATGCTTATTTGTTTACTTGTGTATTATCTGTCTTCCTCAACTGAGATACAGTCTCCTTCTCCGTAGAGTTCCTCAGCTGCTTTGAAGCACAGGCTGTCAGAGTACCACCCAGCCTCCTTCCTTTTACGCAATTATCTGATGGATGTTCTCCTAGAGACTCCTCCATTCACTGACTACTTCATCTGCTTTACGGTTTCTCTTTCTACCTATCAGGATTCTTGGTGACTTCCATAGCCATATAAACGTCTCTGGTGTTTCAGGTCCTTGACTTGCTCATTGCCCCTAATCTTACCCTCCTCCTCCTTAGCCACCCGTGCCCATCCATTCATCTTTACCTATTCATCTTTACTGTACATAATCGGGGCCCCAAACTATTGACCCTCTCACCCTGCACTCTCCTTCCCCTGCTTGTGCCTGTCCCCTCCTTACCCAGCTCAGATTCCCATATCCACCTGCAGAATTACTGCCTTGCTTCATTATAATAAACTATCTCTCCCCTGCCTCATTCTTGGTATTTGCATGGCAAAATTCCCATCCTGATTAAATCCAACTCTTTGCTCCTCACCTGTGATCATGGCTGGAAAAAATACACACCCAGATTGATTTGTCTCATTTTAAATTCATGACCACAAACCTCCAGTGAGCCCTCAGTGCTGCCAGGCAGTGCTCCCACATTCACCTAGTTAATTCACTCTCCTACTCTCCGAGAGGAATATTTCATACATTTTCTCTCCTCTGACCCCTCTCTACCCATAATCCTCCCACTCTCAGCTGCTGATCTCACATGCCATGTCACCGAGAAAACAGGAACTCCCACTGGTGTATCCACCTGCCTCCCCACACATGAAACCCACAGAGTCCACCTCCTTCCTGCTACAAGAAATGATGTGTCCATGCAGCTATTGAAGGCCAAACCCTACACCGCAGCACTGGATATCCTTCCCCTCCCCACTCAAGGACATTGTTCCTTGTTCTCCTGCATCATGACTCTCCTCTCCCCACTATCCTTGTCAGCATAGACTGCTGTAACATCTCTCGTCTTAAAAAGGAAGAGATCCCTTGACACTGCAATCTTCTCCGGCAACTGCCTCATTTCTCTGTGCCCCTTTCTAGCAACACTCCTTGAAAACTTGACCATAGCCATCATGACACATTCACCTGCTGTTGTCTCTTGCATGCTCTCCCATCATGTTTTTCTCCCAGCCTCACCCCACCTTCCCATAGAGCCATTGTCAAGGTCCTCAGTTGTCTTAGTCAGCTCAGGCTGCTATAACAGAATTCCATGGACTGGATGGCTTAAACTACAAACATTAATTTTTAATAGTTCTAGAGACTGAGAAGTCAAAGGTTAAGGTACTGGCTAATTCACTTCCTGGTAAGAGTTCTGTTCCTGGCTATGGTCAGCCACCCTCTGTGTCCTCACATGGCAGACAGAGCACTCTTGTCTTCTCTTCTTTTAAGGGCATTAATCCCATCATAGAGGCCTCACTCTCATGACCTCATCTTAACCTAATCGCCCCTCAAGGGCCCCACCACCAAATACCATCACATCAGGGTTTAGCATATCAACATATGAATTTGGGGTATGTGAACATTTCATCCATCACAGCAGTGATCTCCATGTTGCTAAATCTAGTGGCTCACTCTCAGTTCTCATTTACTGGACCTCTTAGTTGCATTTGGCACAGCTGATTCTTCTTAAAACAATTTTTCCACTTGACTCCCAGAGTACCACCCCATTTTGTTCTCCAACTTCACTGGCTGCTCCTTCCCAGTTATTTTTATGGAGGCTCCAGTGCCCAGCATCTTAATGGTGCAGGTCACAGCACTCAGTTCTTGGACTTCTTCTCTATTCTTCACTCTCTCCTTAGATGACCTCATCCACCCACAGCTTTAAAGATTGTTTCTCAGATTTTTATCTCCAGCCCTAACCTCCCTGCTGTACTTCAAACTTGAATATTCAACTGCTTTGTTTTATCTCCACATGAATGTCCAGTGGGTATCTCGCACTTGACACGTGCAAACTGAATGCATAATTTCTGTACCACCCTCACCCCCACATAAACCTCTCTTTCCTGGGAATCTCCAGCTCAGGAAATGATTCCACAATTTATCCAGTTTCTAAGATAAAAAATCTGAGGATCATCTTTGACTCCTCTCTGACACACACCCTACAACTAATCAATCAACAAATTCTTTTGATTCTATCTTTAAAATATGTCCGATATCCAACTAAGTCTCACCACTTCCACCACTACTATCCTGGTCCATACCACCATCAAATCTCTCTTAGATTACCACAGCAGTCTGCTAACTGGTCTCTCTACTTTTACCCTTGTCCCTCTATACTTTATTTTCCACTGGGCCAAGATGATCCTTTAAAATGTAAATCAGATTATGAACACTCGCCTCAGACTTTCCAGGGCTTTCCAACACTCTCAGAATAAAATCCCAAATCCTCACTGATGGCTCCAAGACTTCACAGCCCCTCTGTCCAACAGTGCTTTCTGCCATGATGGAGATATTCTTCATGTATGTTGTCCAATATGGTAGCCATGGGCCATATGTGGCTATTGAGCATGTGACATGTGGCCCATACAACTGAGGGATTGAATTTTAAATTTTATTCAATTTTAATTAGTTTAAAACTCAGTCACCATGTGTGGTTAATGCCTACTATATTGGACAACACAGTCTGCACAGAATTTCCAGCTTTGCCTGCTACCTTTTTCCCTTCTTTCACTTGGCTCCAGACATACTGGCCTTCCTGAGGCTCCCTTGAACATTTTTTTAAGATTTTATTTATGTATTTGAGATAGAAAGAGAGCAGAGTGAGAGAGAACATGAGCAGGGGGAGGGGCAGAGGGACAAGGAGAAGCAGACTTCTCACTAAGCAGGGAGCCCAACATGGGGCTTGATCCCAAGACCCTGAGATCTTGACCTGAACTGAAGGCAGACGCTTAACTGACTGAGCCACCAAGGCACATTAACTTGAACATTTTAAGCATATTCTCACCCCATGGCCTTTGCACTTGCTCTTCTCTCTATCTGGAATTTACTTCCCCTGGATGTTCAAATGTCTTACACCCTCACTTTATTCTGGTCAAATACTATCTCCTCAGAAAAGTTTTTCTGAATACCCTATGCCGATAAAGGTATTACCTGTTACTCTCCAGCCTCTTTCCCTTGCTTAAGTTCATTTCTTGGCACCACTTCTCACCAAACATGATATTATAGACTTGTTTATTTGCTCATCATCCATCTCCTCCATTAGGTTATAAGTTTCATAAGGTAGAGAGTTTGTTTTGCTCACTAGTATATCTCCCAAGCTTAGTGGGTAGTTTGATCACTAGTTGAATTAATGAATGAATGAATGAATGAAACAGCTCCTGCCAAGCCAAGAGTAAGCACCTGTACTAAGTATTATAAGGCTACAGAAGAAACCTGAGGCAGGGACCCCATCTGGAAGTCCACAGGAGAGGACTAGCATTGGCAACAGGTGTTTACAGAGGGCAGAAGGGTCTATGTGGAGGGTTGGAGCTCTTTGCATGCGGTGTGGGTGGGAGGGTCTGCAGAGGCCGATGTGGAGAACAGAAGGGATGGAAGAGGTTGTTGAAGAAGACTGTGTGAAGGACACGCTATGGCTGAAAGGATCTGGGCAGGGATCCCAGGCCAGGGAGCACCCTGAACAAAGACATGGAGGCCATAGACCAGCAGTAAGCCTTCTTCTCTCTTGTGTGAGCACCCCTCCTGCCCCCCACCACCACCCAGAACTGATCCACAGCTTTTGCTGATCTGTGCTGTCTATGGCAGACTTCTCAACCTCACCCTCCAGGGTCTAATCTAATGGAGCTCTGACCTGTTCACAATAACATTTTACAAGCTCTCTGTTATTTCCTCAGTGTTGCATTCAGTTGTCTGCAACTTCGGTGCTTTCTCATTGCATTTAATTTGAAATCACTCAGGATGAGAAGCAGCAAGCCCCTTCAGGCCTTGAATCTGAGCTGTTTTCCCCAATTTGGCTTTACCAGTAATAAAGCAGATATTTGATGTCTCTCTCTGATTTCTGTGTCTGTTTCTGGCTTAAAATCTGGAGTTTGGGTGCATCGGCCTTCTCAGAAACCCTAACGTCTTCAGAATCGGTTGAAAATGTGACCTCTTCTGGAAGCTTTGCCTGCTTCCCAGCAGATACGTGGCTCCTCTGGCATCTGCAGCAATTTGCACCCATACTTGACAAGGGGCTTAAGATATTGTCTTCTGGCAAGCTCCTGTAGCATCCAGCCTGTGTCTGCTCCTCGCGTGTTACCTCAGCTCTCAGCTCAGAATGGATGCCTAGTAACCTTCCATTAAAACCATGAATGGAAGCAACAGCCATAGCTCCTGAGACAGGGACAGCACAAAGTCTCCAAGCCCAATTTTGGAGTGGTCCTGGGAGGCCTATGGAGAATGGCTATAATACTGTGCCAAGGGCCTATCTCTATTCCCAAGGCTCCATGGCACATTGCCCAAAAGCCCAACACAGAACATGTGTTTGGCATCCACAAACTACTTTCTGCAGTTTAGGCCTTACCTTTGGAAAACATAGGTTTTTTTCCCCCCTCATCCCCACGTTATTGCCCATGTCTGGCTGCTTGTTAGGCCATTCCATTGGGTCCCTAACTTTGAACAGAGAAAGCCAGAAGCTGCTATTAAAAACCAACCATCCTGGATCCTAACTGAGAGAAGCCAAATATAAAGAGATGATTTTACAAACAACCGAGTAACTTGAATGTGGACTGAATAATAAGAGAGGATTATTATTTTGTTAGTTTTGTTGGAGTGATAAATATTTATATACAGATATAAAGTTTTTATCAGAAGTGCATGTGGAAGAATTGACAAATAAAATGGAATGTGCCTCAAAATACTTTAGGAAGGTAAAAGGATGAGGGATAGATGAAACAACGTTAAGAGAATGTTAATAATTTTTGAAGCCAGGTGATGGGTGCATAGTATTTCATTTCACTGTCTCTACTTTTGTATGTGTTTGAAGATTTCAATTTAAAAAAAAGCCAACTTCTTGGTGTTTCCTTTCTTAAGGCTGCAAAAGAACAGGATCCCCATGAGGCCCAAGAGGGTTACCTCTTCATGGAGTGCCCTGTGCACTTTTTGTCTGAACATATTTCTTTCTACTTATCAGTTTAAGAACCCACAGATCTATTATGACAGCTTTATTAATAATCTGGATGTTTAAAACTGTTTTTAATGAATTGGTCAGGATAGCAAGTTTAAAAGAAGGATAAGGTGATTTTGCAAAGGTCAAAGGGATTAGGCGAGCCCAGAGGGGTCCAGTCCCTGGTCTAGGGCATGACCTTCATCACACAGAGAGAATTTTCCTGCCACAGAAATAGCCACACAAACCAGGGTGGATAAAAGCAGAAGCTCCAGGCCATAGGTTTTGCTGACTGTGAGCAGAATTTGCCCCCCGGGGCCTAGCGCCAGAGCCAGACCACCCAGCAGTGGGAGTAATTAAGCTAGGAAAGGTCACCGATTCATAATTTATGTGTAAACAGCTCAATTTAACCAGCAGCCCCCTCCTCTGTTAGTGCCCACCTCAGCAGAGAGGGGAAAAAAGGGCCATCTGAAGTTTTCCAGGCCAGCAAAGACACATGCCTACTTACCTGGGGGCAGATCCCTCTTGCTGGAGCTGAGGACAATTTCTGTTGTGGAGATGTGACTGTTCTTGGTGTAGTTGAGGTGTTCAGTTGTAGCCTATAATAGGGGCCATCCCTAACCAGCAGGGCCATCCCCTTGTATTTGAGGCCTCTCAACAATCACTTATGAAGTCTAAATAATAATCATAGTGCCATCATTTTTTTATAGGTCTTCTTCAGGTATTACCACAATCTACACTTAAACCTCCTGACACCTCTAACAGTTGGTCAAATTATCCCCTTTTGTAGATGAAAAAAAAAATAAAAAAGGAAGCTGGGTTGAGGGGAGGTTGTTATATACATTGAATTAGTCAGACTCCCAGGATTAATATCCAACTCTGATATAACTCCAAGGCCCAAACCCTTAACTTCCTTTAGGCCTTGCCCATTGCCAGTTGTCTTGGCCTGAAAGTGAGGGTTGTCCTACTCTCTGGGTGACAGCTAACTATGGTCTTATTTTATGTTTTTATCACAGAAGTTGGTGTGGCTCCACCAGTTCATCTGAAGACTGGCAGAAACTAGAAAAAAGATGAAGTTTTCTGTCTACCCTAAATTCTTTAATCTCACTCAAGCCACTCAAACACACAGCACACCAAGAACCCACAAGGACAAGTTTGACACATTCACAAGGGTATGTGGCACTTGTCCTGGGGCCTGGGCTGCTTAGTGTTGACCCCATCCTTCCTGGTTTCGGAAATTCTGGGTCTGCAGCTGGGACCTCAGCTCTGGCCTCTGGGCCTGGTGTCCTTTGTCTTTGGTCCTCTGGTATTGCACAAGTGGCCTCTTGGCTGCCACTGCAGAGCTTATGGTAAATGTCAGGACCCTCTCATTCCTGTCAGATTCCCAAAGCACAGCCTCTGGTTGGACAGTCACCACACTCTAGCCTCTAGTCAGAAGGGGCAGGTGCCCAGGAAGGTTTAGCCAGTAGGACAGGGCTGGAGCTGGATTCCCAGAGGTTACCAACTAAATGGCAGGCCATTTAGATCTGATGATGAGAATGGCTTTCAGAGAAAATAAGGACTTCCCTTTGTTGTTGTGCGGTTTGGCTCTAACAAGTTAACCCAATGACTAATGAAAAGCCCCCTTTCCCACCCACCATCTTCCCCAGGTGAGCATAGTTGTGAGAAAAGGGATTGGTTTTTGGTGATTTTCATGCACAAGAATCATAAAGAATTGGCTATGAGATGAGTCAGGCCATCCAATCCACCTCCTGCTAAGGCTGGAGGCGCTCATTGCTCTCTGAGGCTTCCCCCAAGCTGTGGAGCTATGGCCTGTCTACTCTACCTGGAAGCATCCAGGCCCCTTCACTTCAGCAACATCCTATCCTTGATTCCTCCTCCTTGAGCCAGAGGCTTCACCAATTTCCTCCTTCTTCCCTGTTCTTTCCTCTTCGGCCCACTTTCTTTTCCTGGGCGGAGAGGCTGGGCTCCCCTCAGTGGGCTCTGGGCCTCCCCTCCAGGATTTTCTCAGGAGTTTCAAAACAGGCTCTCTCCATCCTCCAAAGATTGCTGAGAGTTCCTAAAATCTCAGTGGCCTCCTAGAGGGAGAGCATGTCAGTGAATCTGTCAGGTGCTTTCAGGAGTATGCCTGAAAAAAATCCCCCTGGGGGTGTGTGTCTGTCTGAGTGTGGTCTGTGTGTGTATGTCTAAGTGCCTGAGTGTGTGCTTGTGCACACAGTGTTGCGTGTGTGTGTGGGGGGGGGGGAGAAATAATTACTCAGAGTGAAACAAAATATGTTTCCATCGAACTTAGCTGCGGTTCCTACCAGCAGTCTAAACAAATAGAGCATCACCCACCCACGGCCCCATTACCTGGCTTGGCACTGGGCTAGCTCCCCACAGCTGGGGCAAATCAAATCACCCTCTTACCAGGGCATTAGAGAGGGCCCCTGGGGTGGCAGACTGCTGTTATCTACCCCAAAGGACAGGTTGCCCCAGGGGTCAGTGGGTGCCTCCCGTTTTAACTATAATGGTGCTCTCCTCTGAAACTAAGTTCTCTTTCCCCTTCATCCCCATGCTTTTGTTCTCTGCCTCCTCCACCAGCTCCATGTGCACCCTGCTAATCTGGGAGGCCTGGGAGTGCAAACCCACTCTCTGACAGAGCCACCCTAGACCCTCTTCTCCCACAGCCAGCTTGGAGGTTGGGAGGGAGAGGTCAGAGAAGAAGGTATGAGTGCGCAGGGGCGAGACAGAGCAGAGAGAGGCAAAAAGGGAGGGAGGGAGTGGGAAGGGAACTCTGCATTCCCCATTAGCAGTACTAATTGCACAGTAATGACTTTGTGTTATTATCAGAAATTTATCCTGGAAAACAGTCAGCTGCCCCAGCAGACACACGCTTCCTCCACAGCAATGACTTGACACTTGAGAAAAATGAGAAATTTCTTTTCATAAAGAAACTTTTCATGCCCCAAACTCTGGTGTGCTCATGGAGGCATTGGCGCTGGTTCTTCCCAGCTGCCTGCCTGGGTCACCATAATCTCGGGGGGGGGGGGGGGGGGGGGGGGGGGGGGGGGTGGCGCCAGGGACAGTGTCTTCCCTTCTGGCTGCAACAACCACTCACCATAGGAGTCTGTTCTCCGGCCAAGAAAATTTGCTCAGTTTTTCTTTTATATAAATTGCAGATTTTTGTCCCAAAGCCTTGTCACACAAGCTATTCCAATATTCTCCAATTCCTTCCAGGCTCACCTGGCTAAAATCTCAAGACTCTACTCCCCCAGGAAGACTTCCCTGATTGGACCCATTTAACTCAGCTCCAATGCTTCCAGCACTCACATGCTCACTTTGCATTACGTGACATTCACCCATTCACCTCTCTTCAAAGCAGCAGATACTCACTGAGTGTGCATTAGATGTGAAGCACTGAGGACATAAAGATGAAGAAGACGCAGACCCCAGCTGGAAGAGCTCAAGGCCTAGTCACAGTCAACAGCATGATGTTGCAAATCTCTCTGGCAAAGGTAGGCATCGTGCACAATGAGCTAATAAGAAAAGGGACACGTCTGAGACGGCTTTGAGGTCAGGGAAGGAGTTGTTGAGTGCTTTGTGTGATCAACTCATTTAAGCCTCTCAGGGAACTGATGATGACAGTGGTATTTCTATTATCATCTCTAGGGGCAAGAAAACTGAAGCATGGAGAGGTTGAGTAACTTGCCCACTGTCACACAGCAACTACAAGGCTGATCTGAATCCAGGCAACCTGACTCCAAAGCCCACACTCCTAACCTCTGCTTGATTGCATCCTGTAAGAACCAGCTGAGGGATGAGAAAAACAAGAAAAGTGTTCAGAGCACAGAGACATAAAATTACGAAGTTCCAGAATCTAGAGCGCTCACGGGAGGGGAGGGGGGGAAGACAAGAGGAATTACACGAACAAAGAGCAAAAGCAGGGAAGTTTGGGTAGGGTGTGAGGATAAGAGACAGGAATTGACACTCTGTGAGCACAGCCCAGGCAGCCTAAGGGATGCCTGGAGTGTGTGGAGAGGAGGCTAGATGGGTGGTTGGCGGCCAGGTCTGGAAGAGCATTGAATGCCATGTGCAAGAGAGTCACCCTCAACCTGAAGGCCCCGGGAAGTCTACAAAGGATTTTAAATGAGAGGGTGACATAATCGTATCATCCTGTAAGGCAACTGCCATGACCCAGAAGAGGAATGCTGAGTGCCTGAGCTAGGGCAGTGACAAGGGTAGGGAGCACAGGGGTTCAAATGTTTTAGAGATAAAATCAGGAGGATTCGGTGCCAGACTGAATGTGGTGGGTAAGGGAGAGCGAAGAATCAAGGAGGCCTCGGAGATTTTTAGTTGAGTTTGTTTTAGTTTTGTCCCCTTTCAAGGAGGTAGGGCAGGTTCATGAAGGAGAATACAAATCCTGTCTTGGACATAGGGGATTTAGAGGGTCTGGAATAAAAGTGTTTGAACAGGAATTTGGAAACTCATGGGTAGAACCACAGAGAGACAGAATCAGGAGTGCTGAGGGTCGGGGCTCTGGGTTGCCTGGGCTCATAGTCTGGCTCTGCTACTTGGTACCTGTAGCCTATAGGTAATTACAGGGTCACCATGAGAATTAAATGTTATAGTCACTAGGAAGTGAGCAGGGGAGATCCTGGAACAGAGTGTGTGCTCAGTAGATGTATAGTGGTATTGCTCTGATTACTAGTATTCTTTAGTGTTTGAAGCTCCCAGAGTGGATGAGATCACTCAGAGAGACTACGCAGAGACAGAAGAAGGGATGAGAGTCCAGAGCTGAACCTGGGAGAAAATGGACAGGCAGGGAGGAGGCAGAGGGGAGAGTGAATCAGGATGGGAGGGAACTCCAGAGGAGAGAATATCAGTCGATAGGGATGTGGGCATCTGCAGCAAAGAGGTCAAAGAACTCCTTTGAAACCGATTTCTCATGTGGCCTCTCTCCTTGGCATTCCCCCAGGGCAGGGCCTGTGTACTCGGGGCTCTGCACAATGCATGTGATGACCACACAGGGCTGCGTCTCCTGTGGCTGGTGTGGAGCCGGGTCTGCCCAGGACCTCAGTACATGCTCAGTTGAGTGAATGAATGGAGTGAAAGGACAGGCTCAGATTCTGGCTCTGCCACTTGTTAGCTATAACCCCAAGTCAGTTATTTTTAGCCTCTTTGCGAACCCACCACAAAGGTTTGGATAAGAAATATCTATCCTTTGGATAAGAAATATCTATCGCTGCTCAGGGTTGTTGTCTGAAGTGAGATAACAAATGGGAAAGTGTTGTGTAAACTGTCCCACATTTTATGAATGTAAGGGAATATTAATAAATGTTGGGGGGTTGACCCATTAAAATCATTTACTGTACCTCTAACAAACAGCAGAGATGTAGATAGTCTTGGGGGCTGGGATGGAAAAAGATTTTTGTTTTATAGAATGGATAGAGGCTAAAACTGGAGGGACAAGTGTATTTTTTCTAGGGACTTCAGCCCCTCAATTCCACCCATGGCTGTAGGCCACTGACCCAAAACATGTCCTTTTGATTCTTCTGGCTTGCATTCCATTGAAATCAAGGATTAAGACTTCCTGGTTTTGACAGAGCCCTTTTGGATTTGTTGTTTAAATTAGTTTTGGCATTTTATCTGGTTTCTTTTCATTAGTGCAACAGTCAGAACTCTGAGATGGCAAACTCTCTCCAGGCTCCATGGGGGAGAATTATAGTCTTTGGGGTCCTGGTCTTATAAGAATCTTGGCTTGGCCCTTTCTTGGAAGCTGTGCTCTGACCATGGAACACAACCCAGATGCAGCAGAGACTCCCTGAGCTGTCCTCTGAGGAGTTCTATCTCTGTCAAGAGTGAAGCAGCCAAGCATGTCCTAAGCCATGAAGCTGCCTGGCCTCAGCCCTGTGTTTTATCAATGACACTATCTGTCCCCCCCAGAACAGCATCTGGGCTCAAGATGCAATGGCAGGGGGCTACGATCAAAGGGCCAAGAGCTTTGCAAAGAGACACAGGAGTAAATCTTTCACTGCCCTATAATTTATTTCCAAATATTTTTTGTTATAAAGTCAATTTAAAAGTATTATAATCTTTTCTGTAAAAAAAATAAAAATAAAAAATAGGGACGCCTGGGTGGCTCAGTGGTGTCTGCCTTCAGCTCAGGGCATGATTCTGGGGTCCTGGGATCAAATCCTGCATAGGGCTCCCTGCAGGGATCCTGCTTCTCCTTCTGCATGTCTCTGTCTCTTTCTCTGTGTCTCTCATGAATAAATAAATAAAATCTTTAAAAAATATATTCACGCTCACTATCCTTCCCAGTACAAGGAAGGGGTACTAACCAGGAATCAGAAGGCCTAGATTCTCTCTTTCTGGCACCTCCTAGCTTATGCAACCAGGGACCAGTCACTTCATTTCCCCATTTGCCAAATGGACTTTTAGCATCCACCCATTCTGCCTCTCTGGGTTGTTATAAGATTAAATGAGATAAACTCCTGGGGCTCTTGGGTGACTCAGTTGGTTAAGTGTCCGACTCTTGATTTCAGCTCAGGGCATGATCTCAGGGTGGTGAGATTGAGCTCGGCGTTGGGCTTTGCACTGGGCGTGGAGTCGGCTTGAGAGTCTCTCCCTCCATCTACCCCTCCCACCACCCTAAAAAAAAGGGGGGGGGGACAAATTCCTTCTTGCAATGTGCAGGGACTTGTCCAATGGAAGAATATAGGTTAACCTCTGGACAGTGCCTCATGGATGGCCTTCTAGGATCTGAGAGACAGAGAGAGGGCAAGAACTGTTGTTTGTATTAACATCTGCTGCAAATCAGTCACAGTGTATTAGGTGTTTAGCCTAACTCATATAACCTTTGTATGCTCTAAAGCAGGCCTTTTATGTCTCATTTTACAGATGAGGAATTTGAGGTTCAGATTGCTAAAGTATGGCACCCAAAGTGATATAGCTGGTAAATGATAGAGGCTGAATTCGAACACAGGTCTGCTTGACTCCAAAACCTGTGCTCTTTCTTCTGTATGGGGTCAGTGTGAAGAGGAAAACACTTGGCTTCCTTCCTACCTCTTCTCCTTCAATCATTCTCATTTCTCAAGTAGTACAGTGAGAGCCCTCACACACCATGGTTACTTAGGTACCACTCTAAAATTTTCAGGGATGATGTTGCCCTTCTGACCTTGAATTTGTCTGTTTCCCCAGTCCCCAGCCTACTGGGTGCAACAAACCCTGTCCAGCCTTCCCAAGACTGATCTGGAACACTACACTTGAGCAGAAGCACAGAACAGAAGAGACCTCTGAAATGAGGAAGGAATAAGAAAGAGGCAAATATAGCCCTGGCTCAGGAGGTTTGAATTGTCAAAGACCTTCCTCAAAATAAAAGCAAGACTGGCCTCTCAAAAATACCTGGGCATTGATGCATGGCTTTGTCTTCTTTTTTTTTTTTTTGTTTTTTTTTGTTTTTTAAAGTTTTTTTGTTTTTTTTTTTTTAATTTTATTTATTTATGATAGTCACAGAGAGAGAGAGAGAGAGGCAGAGACATAGGCAGAGGGAGAAGCAGGCTCCATGCACCGGGAGCCTGACGTGGGATTCAATCCCGGGTCTCCAGGATCGCGCCCTGGGCCAAAGGCAGGCGCCAAACCGCTGCGCCACCCAGGGATCCCATGTCTTCTGCATCTTTTCAGGCACAGAGGAATTCCTGAAAACTGTTAGGATGGCCTGGAATGGCATGGTTTGCAGAGTCACCTAGCTGTGGCTAGAGTTACTATGTTGGTGTGGGGGGTGGGGGACTTCTGCTGGAAATACTGATAAAGCTGTTCTGGCAGAAATCCCATAGGGATTCCATAGCAGTGTTTGCTTTAAATAATGGTGTAAAGTATTCCCACTCCCCAATATAGGACATCGACTTAATGCTTCACCAGCAGTGAAACAGGTTCAACTGATATCTGTTTTCCTAGAGTTAATTTAAAACCCTGGCACAAAGTATCCACATACCTCACTAAGCAGGACACAGGGGCAGTGGGAAGAGGAGATCAGGGGCCCTCAAGCTTGGGTCAGAGCCCTCTTGGCTCCAATCCATTTGACAAAGCAGTGAGTACACTTGTATTTTTTCTCTCCTCTCCCTGAACGTCAGACAATCAGGCTGTGAACGTCAGATTGCTCCCTTTACATCTCTACTGGGGGCTTGGAGGGGAGGAGGGAATGGGGAAAGGGCTCCCTATTTAGAAATTGCATTGAGATGGAAAGACAATATGACACATCGGCTCATGTCAAAGGAGCTCATTCTTCTCGCCTACAGCATTAGCAATTTCCTACCGAGGTTTAATTTTTTTTTTTTTTTAGAAATTATTATTTTGTTTTAATTTACTTTTTTTGTAGCATAACTCAGCAGGTCATTATTGCTCAGAGCAGAGCAGGGACCTGTCCAAGGGCAGTTAGGCCACTGCCTAAGAGAATTGGGGGTGGGGGCAGGGAATGTGCACTTTGGCTATTTCTGAGGAGAAGAGGGCATAGGAATGGGAGGCTGCTAGTTTCTGCCCCAAATCTCCTTTCATTCTGCTTCCTACCCCACATCCAGTCCCCCTCCCCACTTCTGAGCAGTCTGGCCTAGAGGGGCTGGGGGCCCAGACTCAGGAGGCTCCAGCCACAGTGTAGATGAGATGAGAGCAATGGGGGAGGGGAAGCCCAAAGTGAGTCTGGACACTATCTCTAGAGCCAGAAACACTGCTCTTCTGTCCCTTTTTCCTTTTCCCACTCAGCGCTCCCCTTTCCCTTCATGTAAAAATCCTAGAATGCTGTTGCTGGAAGGAGCCTTGAAGAACTCCTCATCTAACTTCATCACCTTACAAATAAGGACATTGACACCCTGACAAGGAACGTGACTTGCACCGGTCCTGGCACCCAACTTCCTGGAGCTCTACTTAGTTTGCAATGCAATCTCTGCTCCTTTTGTCTCCATCCCACCCCTAAATTGAAACTCAGATGGTATTTCTCTGAAAGATAGCCCTGAGGGGCAGCAATTCTACTCCTTTCTACCTCCTTCCCTTTTCAGGTCTGGGTTGGACTCTGGGAATCTAAATTTGGTCTCTTTATATGGGAGTGGGCTTGTCAGAAAAAAGGGTTTTAAAGAGGAAGAGTTCCCATCTTTACGTGTTTTTTGTTTGTTTGTTTGTTTGGTTGGTTGGTTGGCTGGTCTGTGGCAGGTTATGTGACCACAAGTACCAGCAGGTATCAGCATTAACCTGGGGGCAGGGAGAGGGGCAAAGAAGAAAACTAAAGTGGGGCTTTTTCTCAATATAAGAAAAAAATGTTTCTCTTTTATCTGTGTTTCTGGATGAGTGTTCCTTTATATGTGTCTAGGTCTCTCTGTCCTTCTTTCCCTGTTCTCTGGATCTCTCCTGTACCTCCTCTATCTGTCTCTGTATGTCTGATTCTTTGCCTTTTTCTCTTGTCTCCATCCATGTCTCTGTCTCTCGCTGTCTCTTTCATACACACTCATTCATGCCCTCCAAATTCAAGAAGTTATTGACTGATCCGGGAGCCCCAGCCCCTTCCCGCAGCCCTGTCAGAGCAGAAACTCCTCCCCGTTCTGTTGAGAAATGCCAGGTCCAGAGCTGCTGCTGGGGCGCCAGAGACGCTGCAGAACCGTTTGCCTAGTGTGGAGGCTGAATCCGGGAACAATGAGAAATTATCTGTTAATTCTCGGATCCTGCCACCTGCTCTGCTCCAAACAGGCTCCTTTGCCTTCAGTTTAGATGCAAATCCCCCCAGTCATTGTAAAACAAAATATTGATTTCCCTGCATCACAGGCCTGGGCCCTTGGAAGGTCCTGTGCTTTTTCATTCTCTGCAAAGGCAAAACAAGGCGCTTTGTTCTGTGAATTTCCCGGGGAACTCGGGAGGGGGAGGGAGAAATCACCGCGGAGTGACAGAGTTGCCATAAACATGGGCAGAGAGCAATTCTTCTCCATTTGTATTTTACATAAACACAAACCTGCTGCCTGGGAAACTGTTAATGAACATGTAACAAGCAGCCTCTCCAGTGCTGAGCTCTGCATTGGGTGGTGGAGCAGGAGGTGACAGGGCTCCTGGACTCCTCAGGTGGGTTCTAGAAGCACTGGGATGCGCTTGGGGACTCCACAGCTTCACCTGTTCTTAGAACAGCGACTGAGCACCTCCCTCAGGAAGGCAGCCTGGATTGCATAGTGTCTCTGGGCTCACTCCAGCTCAGGTCCGCTGGCCTGAGTTCCTAGCCTTCTCCTATCGCAGGTTCGGGAGGTCAGGGTGGAAGCTGTGAACCCGCCGCGACTGCCCACCCTCCACCTCCCCTCCCCTTGCTCCCCCTCTGCGGTTCCACCAGCTGGGCCTTCAGCACCGTGGACAGGGCCAGGGACCGCGTCCTCCGCGCCCAGACCTCCGGGGGAGCCGGGCGCCCTCAGGCCGCGGCTGAGCCCTAGTCCCCGAGGCCGAGCTGCCGGGGTTCTCCAGCCCGAGGGCCAGCCAGAGCGCCTGGCGCAGATGGCGCATGTGGAGACCGCCAGGAGCTGGGGCTCGGAATCTCCTCCCTCTGGAACGTGAGTCACCGCCCGAGCCACTTCCAATTAGCGTGATAATTAGGAGGGAAGACCCTCCTCCCCCACCCGCCACCAGGGCACGCGCCAGCCCCGAGGCTTCTGGAGGCTCCAGCTAAAGTTTCCTTCCCAGCTCCGGGGAGGCAAAGGGACCTGAGCCTGGAGCTTCAGGTGAGCCGCACACGGGCAGGGGCTCACGGAGCGCGACGCCTCGGAGCCCGTCAGCCAGCCTGCCCTTGGACCTCACGCCGCAGTCCCTGGGAGGGAAGTCTGCCTTAAGTGTCGCCTCAACCCTCTCGTTTAGTTCGGTCTTTCTGGCCCTGGTTATGCTTAATAGCAAGACACACGATCTCCTGTGGTGTTGCACCGCTGTGGGGAGATGGGTCTGGCGGCGACGGAGCGCCCTCTTGAAATGCCCCCCATCCCTATTTGCCAGAAACTTTCCCCTCCCGTTGCCATGGAGAGAGACGGCCGCTGCCTCTCGTTGCCATGGCAACGTGCGGTTCCGTGCACCGCAGGATTGCGGGGCTCAGAAAGTCTTTCTGCAGTTGGAATAGCCCCGCAGTCTTAGGGTCCTCTGCCTCGGAAGCTGGGACTTGGGGGGTCGTCCGACTAACTTCCCTCGTGAGGAACCTTGGCTCCCCACTCCCCGCCGGGTCATCTTTCTTTCCCTAATGGGTTTATCTATTTCGCCGCCGCTTGTGCGGCGTGTGGCAATTTCCCCAGTGTCTTCACAAACACCGTCTCTCTATTCCCCGCAGCCTGTGAAGCACTCGCAGTCATTATGCCCCTTTTACCGAATGGGCAGTTGAGCCTCAGAGAGGCCCAGGGTCACAGCAGGCAGGGGATGCGGAGTCAGATCCCAGGCCCTTTCCTGGGCCTTGCACCCTCCGCGGTGCTGGACAACCGGGCTCCGCTGCCTCGAACCCGCCGGGACTCCGACCCGTCCCCGGGTGCAGAGGGGGCGGCCGCGAGGCGCCAGACTTGCCAGCTGCCGCGGGATGCCACGTGAGGGGCGGAGACCCTGCGGGGAGCCGATTAAAAGCCGAACGGAGCCGCAGGGGGCCGCTGCGGGGAGGGTCTTCTCGGGGCCGCGTCGCCCACCCCAGTCCAGAGGCTGCACGGGTTCGGGCGCCGGGGTGTCCCGGGCATGAGTGGGGTGTGGGCGAACGGGGGGCCTCGGTGCCAGGCGGCGCTCGCGCTCCTGGCCTCGCTGTGCCGGGCCCGGCCGCCCCCTCTCGGGCTGGACGTGGAGACCTGTCGGAGCTTCGAGCAACAGCCCCCAGAGAGGAGCCCGAGCGCGGCCGGCGCAGGTAACGGGAAACCCCAGACCCTGGCCGCCGTCCCTCCCCGGAGCCCCGGCCCCGGGAGCCCCGAACCTAGACAGAGAATTCTAGCTCAGGATCCTGAATTTGGAACCAGCCAGTGCCCCGTTCCATCGCCCGCAGGGCAGGCGGAGGGACGTGAAGGGGACCTGGGAGGTGGAGAATCCCTGAGCCCCCTCCCGTGGGACTCTGCGGGGATCTCGTGCAAAGCCGCGCTCCCGGGGTGCAGCGCCCCACCGGGGCCTCAGTTTCCCTGGCGTCTCTCCGCTCACCCAGCGGGCGACCTGCCAGGGAAGGGGTCTGTGGGGCGAGTAGGAGACCAGGGACATCCGGGCGGAGGAAGGAACTCATTTCTTGGGAAGGCGGGGTGGGGGGAGGTTGTCGAGGTCCCAGGGTCCGCCTGTCGGTTTGCGCGCCCGTTGGTCTGCCCTGTCGGGCGAGGCCGTCCGAGCCCCCGGTCTCGGGGAGAAACTTGCGTCTGCGGGCGGCGGCACGAGGTCTTTGTGTCCGAGCGAGTCTCGGGCGGCGAGTGGCCGTCTGCGTCTCCGCCGGGGGGCGGGGGGCGGGGGGCGGGGGGCGGGCTGGGGGAGGGTGTCTCGGCGTCTTGCCCCCGCCCCCGCCCCCGCCCCCGCCCCCGCCCCTATAACTCGCTCCCTCGGTCTCTCTCTGACTCACTCGGACTCGCGGCCGGCGCGCGACTGAGCCGGTGCCTCTCGCCGACTTTGCCAAGCGGGCGCCTCCCGCCCGAGCGCCAACGGCGCGGACCCTGCGCCGGACGCAGCCCCGCGCGGCCGCCGAGCCCAGGCGGGAGCCCGAGCCGAGGCGAGCTCGCCGGAGCCGGTGAGTCGGGAGCCCGAGCCCCGCAGCGCGCGGGCCCGGCGCGCAGCTGCGGCGTCTCTCGGGAGTCGCGACAGCGGCAATGGCGTGTCGCGCCCCGGCGACGGGCGGCGGGCGGGTGGCGGCCGGCCCGGGGCTTCCTTGCCGCACCGGCGCCGAGCGGCCGCGCTCCCGCTGCAGCCGGGCTTCTTTGTCCCGATGCCGACGGCCGGAGGGTCCTGGGCGACCGGGAGCCCCGATGGCCCCCTCCGGGGGGAGGGCGGGGGCAGTGCGAGGCCTCGGGAGGACGAGAGGATGCGGCGTGGGGGTGGGGAGAGCCCGCGGGGACCCGGGCTCCGGGGTTCCCTCGGCTCCGCAGACGCCGCTCCTTCGTGCCCCTCGACTCTGACCCCAGGGGCACCGGGCCTAGGGGTAGGCGGGGGTCGCCCCTGCGTCCCCCCCACACCCAGGCGGGCAAGGGAGAAAGGGGCCGCAGGAGGCGGGAATTTGGTCTCCAAGCGCGTCTCCAGGGAACAGAAGCCGGGGACCCGGGCGGCGGTTCCCGGAGCAGGTACAGGTGGGGTAAGCTCCCCAGAGGCCGCAGGTCTCGGGGCCCTGTTGTCACTTGAGGTTAAAGGTCAGAGCTGCTGGTAAGTCCTAGGTTAGGAACGGGGCCGCCGGGGTGGGCAGAGGAACAGAAGCCAGGCAGTGGGCCAAGGGGAGGGTTGTGGGGGGGCGGGGGGGATTGTGTCCCGCCTGCAGTAGTGGAGCGCACCTCAGCCCCGTGTGGGTTGTAGGGGGCGCTGCTCTCTCCCGTGCGCTCTCTCTGGCCCTGGCAATATTGATCAATGGGTCGATTACTGCAGCAGAAAGGACTAAGGCTAGACCTAAGAAGAACTTTCAGAGGGTGGTGCAGTGATGGATGTTGGCGAGGCCGATTCTCCCTCTTGAAGAATCTCCAAATAGATTAGGCCCAGCAAGTGTTACTAGATTTTGGTTCTCAGGTGCCATCATCTGCTACGCCATCCCACTCCCCATACCCCCTAGACGCATAATTTTCCCCAAGCTAGGGAGCCTCTTCCTGACTGTCTACCCAGCTCCCTTCCATCCTCTCCTCCAAAAATTTGTTTCCAGTGGGGGCCTCAATGCTGGTCCTGACTCCTTAAACCCTAAAGGGGATAATTCAAGGTAAGAACACACCTGTCGAGTTCCACCTGGGGTGGAGGCTACCCTCCTCCCCTGTCTGTTCAGAGCAGAAATGTATGTGCTGGGGAGGGTGTATGTGTGTGTGTGGAACATTCTGATACAGGGAGGCAGTGGTGTCTCAACTCCCGGGGGACACCCTGTAGTCGAATGACAGGTACTTGGTGGCCAAGCTGAGGATGAGAGAAGGTTGAGGACTAGGAGCAAGCAGGCTCCGATGAATCAGTGTGCCTTTGCTGCAAGCTGCTTGAGCCCTCGTTAGCCCTGGGGGACTTGAACTTTGGCTGCTGAGTCACAAGCCTCTGGAGGCCTCCAGGGTGCCAAGCTAGTGGGCTGGAAGGGAGGAGGAGGCAGAAGGAGACCCTTGATCACAGTGAAAGAAAGAAAGTGGTTGAGAGTGGGTTTGAGATCTTGGGGTTTAAGTGAACACAAGTCTGGGGAGATGCCATGCAGTTCAGGACCAGGCGCCCAGGTAGCCTGGGTCTAGCCTACTCCTTGCATCCCAGAGCCACTGCCGAGGGCTAGATTCTTCAGTCAGAGAAATGCTGGATCTTTTTATTTGTATCGTCATGAAAAATGCAAGTGACTAGAGCATGCCCAGTTCTCTTTACCTCTGTCTGTGTCCTCCTGCCTTCCTCCTACTGGGAGTCTCTAGCTCACAGGATTTCTACTAACACCCCAAAATTCAACTTTGAGAGATTTGGACTCTACTCTCTATTTACTGGGACCCTTCTATGTGCCGTGGTCTGTGCTAGGAATTGCACAGGAAACCTTGATCAGATGTCCTTAGCTTTCCTGACTTGGAAACACCTCTACACATACTGTCCCAGGTAGAAGCAAGTTCATTTTTCTTTAAACATTCTAGGGGCAAAGGGTCTGCTTTCCTCCTTAAAATACAACCTCCTCCCGACCTGCGCACCCCTGCAAGTGAGTTCTGACAGGCAGTGTTCTATCTTCTTCATGCCATTTACCTTGTGGAGATGAATGCATTTGCTCCATAGGCCAAATTGCAGAGTGTTGGAGGTGAGTAGGAGGTTCTGGATTTCAGGTAGTAAGCAGAGTTTCAGAGGTGTTGCAAAAAATTCAGGAACTGACGGGGATCCCTGAGCCTCCCTGCCCCTGCAGGGCTGGCAGCCAGGAATGATTATTCTCGGGCTTACTTGTGGCCATGAAATGTACCTACTGTTGGTTCACTTCTCTAATGACTCTGGATATGTTCTGTGATTCAGTCACCTGGTTTTGAAGTTGGCCATTGGCAACACAGGTAAGATTTTTCCTGTTTGTGATGGCAAGTTAAATGCATAGCATTTCATTAAAACACAAATGTCCTGTTTCTATAACTAAATAATCAGTTACTCCCTCACCTCCTGTTGGGAAGAAGAAATTCCGCAGATTTTGCCTTCTTTGAGGAACGGTGCAATGTACGATCCTTTAGAATGTACATCCTTTAGGTGATGTTCCGACTTTATGGTGTGTCTTGAACTTTAAGGGCACAGCCCTTAGGGTAAAATATCTAGGATCTGTAGAGTGCTTGGATTTATAGTTCTAGAAGTTTTCTTCTACCTCTGTCTGTGGGAACTTTGAGAGTGGAATGGTAGACTCCTCCCCTCCACGCTCTGTACAGAAGATGTGTCCTAACTATTCTGTTACTCTGTCCACAGAATTGGGGGCATAACATGGGACTGCAGAAAATTAGGACTAAGACTGAGGCATCTGGATCCTGCCAGGTTTCTTTAGGGTCTGTGTAAGGCTGTCTGGAGTGGAAAAAAGCAGAGCAAGAGAAAGTCCTGCCCAAGCAGGACATCTAGCTGTGGACACTCTAGGTGTCTGATACTGTCTCATCCCTCCTTTCTCTCTATTGCTGCTCTGTTTTTCTTGCTCCGTGTGGACCTAGGCAGACCTTCCTCTCAGTACTTGAAGGTGTAAACAAGAAGGGGGGTGTAGAGAGAAAGAATCTCTCTGGCTCTCTGTTTGCCATGCCCCTTCTCCCCCCTGCCAACTTGGGGCCTTGAACTCCACATCTCAGAGATCTCAGAGAGACTCCAAGCCCTGACCAATCGGGTGGAAATGTACAGTTACCATCTACCAAAATAATAATACTAATAATTGCTAAATTAATGTCAACCGCTGTTAGCTATAGCACTCTGCATTAGTCTCCGGTTTATCTCTGAATCCCCTAATGATGGTGGAAGCCCGTGTCCAGTCATAAAGCTTGTGCGGCCATAATTAGTCTGGCATTGTCTATCTTCATCGAAGCTTTTCAGGAGCATTAATTCCTTCTCTGTTTGGACTCTGCTAATTATCCCCATCGGTGGTTCGGCCTGGATCTCTGAAAGAAGGAATGGAAGCAGAGGCTCTCTGCTCCCTCCTCCCTCTAACCCTGAATTTTAATTACACCAGCATCTCCTAATAAATTTACAAGCCACAGCAGAGTTTATTATTAATGGACCACATCTGTAAGGCTTAGAACAGAATAGCCCCGTTCCCCTAACACACACACACACACACACACACACACACATATATACATGCACTCTCAGGTATTTCTCAGGGACATCTATCTCTGGACAAGGTGTTTCCAGGGGCCACTGGTTATTGGCCTGGTGCCTGGTGTGTAACGTTCAGTGTCTATACTTTCTAGGGAAGAAGAAAGAGATGGGGGATGAGGAGGTTGGTCATAGTCCTAGTCTCCAGGTTACTACTCAGGTACAGAAGATCAGGCCAAATAGTAGAAGTTGTGTCCCATACCCTCCTGATGATAACAAAGAAATGCCCCCCCTGCCACCTTCCTGTCCAGCTTTCTACTCAGCCCACAGTACTCTCAGGGGCCTGGCTCAGAAGCTTGAATTTTGGCATCAGAATTCCCAGGTTTAAATCCCTGGTGTCAAAAATAGTTTACTTCATACAGAATGGACCCAAAGCAGGGCCCTCTGAGAAAAGGAAGGGAGATATCAGACCACAGGGAGAGGCATCCAGGAGACCTTGGGCCCCTCCTCTCTCCAGGGAAGTGAAGATCTCCCTGAAGCCCACGAGGACAGACAATGCTTGTCACCTTCAGTGAGACTGCCTGGCAGGGGTAATGGCTCATGGCCTCCCTCCCTCTCTCTGGAAAATGCTGGGTTATTAATTAGCAACCTGGGGCTTCCTTATCTCTCCACGCTGACATTCCTTTCTCCAAAGACAGAGCTCTGGCGAGCCCCCTCCCTTAGTGTTAGGATTCATCAGCAGCTCTTATCACCTGCTATTGTTCCCGTTTTTCTAATAGGTTTCGACGTTAGGAAAACCCATTTTGTAACAGTAACAGGCATTTTTGCTAACAGATTGTAACTAAAAAGATAAACTGGAGAGAGGAAGTGAAAAGAAAGGACCATTTTCTCTACTTGCCCCAAAGCTGGAGAAAGCTGGCTCCAGGGCCTCAGGTTGCTAGTCGACCCTTGGAAAATGGTTTATGGATAAGCCTGTGGGGAGCAGGAACCACCTGGGCCGAGGACCCCTCATTCAGGCACAGAGACACAGAAGAGCACAACCGAGAGATCAGACAGCAAGAAATGCAGAGGCCCAAGAGCCTGGAAGGAACAGCACCAAGTCTGGGAAGGGAGAAGACTCTGGGCAGAACCATTCATATTAATACTAGTAATATTATTTGCTATTTCCTTCCACCGTGCCCTTTACATTATCTCATTTAATCTTTACCATCTCCCTAAGAAATTAGTGTGTACCCCTCAAAGATAAATTAACTCAGTTTAGGGGTGTTAACTAAGTAACCTACCAAAGGTGACGTTGCATTTCCAAATTTCCGAGAGAACTTCGCAAAACCATAGCATGTTCTCTCAACTGTGGATTTTTCTCCTACGATTTTCTTTTTACTCCTTTGGAGCTCACTCCTGTTTACCAGATGGCTGGTGACAGTAATAGCAGAACTGGACAAGTAGCAAACCAATGAGTATTGACAGAAAAACTAGGAGATGTGAGAGCTCTCATGTAGTACCTAGTATGTCTTGAGATCTAGCTATATATGCAATACTTATATTCTTTCTGCTGCTAGTACGATCGTTCCTAGTTTGTAATGACAAAGATAAAGTTCTATTAGTGTTCATGACTTGTGGGTGTTCTGCTGAGGGGATATTCAAAACTAGACTGGGCAAAACTAGGTGACTCTAATAGAAACGGCCAATATACTACATTCTGGACACTGTCCTCAGCACTAATGCTCTCCCTGAAACCTCACAATGACCTTCTGAGGTAGATACTATCACAGATGAGGATTGTGAGGCTTGAGAGATTAAGTAGCTTGCCAAAGTCACACAGTTCAAAGGCAATGGAAATGGACATTTGAGGCGCCCAGCTTGACCCCAGGACAACAATTCTTTTTCTCCAGGCTGAAGAGGAAATAAAAAAGGAGAAGAGAGGGAGAAAGAATACAGGGATTTAGGAAGGTTCTTTTTCGTTTTCAGTACTGTGGTGAGGGCTTTCTCCTTTCCTGGAGGGTTGCCTCTCTCTTGTCGGGAAGCTAGCATGAGATGGCAGTGTGAAATATACAGAGCACTGGGTCAGGACTCAAAAGGTGGCTGAGTAGCTCATCAAAATCATCTGCCTCAGTGTCGAGGTTCAGGCCAAACAAGTGGAAGAAAGGCTCTGAAGGCTACCTGTGACTTGCTAGAGGGCAATATGCCCTGATGGGTTGGCCACTGCTGACCTGGGTTGGGAAGGCACATCTGGTGGCTGATCTGGGCCTTGGTACAGCCCTTAGACCATACAGGAGCCTCACCTTCCCAGGTTCAGTGAACCTTTTAACCAGGCTCTTTGGGCCGTGTTTAAGGCCACATGTGGTGATTTTACAGCAGCTAAATCCTGTACAGTCACCCTTGCCCTGTCCTAATTCTGCTCTGGACTTGCTCACTGCCTTGTGTCCCTGGTGGGTGAATCCACTCAGCAACAGGACCCAATTCCTCGTGTAATGCCTGTGGGTGAGGTGTCCTGGAAAGAGATTCTCCAGGCAGAGGAAGGGCCTCTCAGTCTTACATAACCAGTATTGAGTGCTGGGTGCCGATTCCAAATAATCCATACCTCTGCCTGCCCTAATCACAGCTCTGAGGGAACAACAGCCCGGGTGGGGGGGTGGGGGTGGGGGCGAAAGAGAGTAGGGGGAGGGACATGTGCGCAAGCATTCCAAATAGCAGCCATACAGAGGAAAACTGATTCCCTCGGCCCGCCCCCTTCCCCCACCTCTCTTTTCATTTATGAATTCAGGTTTTTTTTTTTTGTCAGGCTGAACATTTAAATGCACTCTATGCTCTCTGGATTCCCCCCATTTCTCCCCCTTTCTCATTAAAATTCTAATTATTACCAGAGCAAGTAAGATGTATGATCAAAGGAAAGCAAAGCCCTAGAAATACCTTTTTGTTTTAAGGTGACTCATTGTAGAGAATGCATCCAGAACAGCTGGAACTGGGAACAGATGTAACTGCGAAGGGGCTAGAGATGGCTGGGTTCTTAGAATAAGGAACCCGTGTATCTGTGGTCGCTTTGCTGGTGAACCTCAGGGGCATCAGGGCCTAAAGAAACTGTCTCCAAACCATTTAGCTAATGGACTCATAACAACACAAATTATTTGATTTAATGCCTCCAATATATATTTGTTCCCATGTTCCATACTCATGTGGGTTGTGTCTCCAATTCTACGGCTTACCAGCTGTGTGACCCCAGGCAATATAATCCTCTGTGCCTCACCTTTCTCATATGCATAAAGGAAATAATAATCATATCTATTTCGCCGGAGAGTATGATATGAGTGAATACGTAAAAAGCGCTTCATACCTTGGACATTGTAATGTTTAAAACTTAACTAAATCCAAAAACAAAATGCTATCATTTCTGTTACTAGCAACCTGTATATTGCAATTCTGATTTATTGATTTCAAGATAATAAATACGAAAACAATCTGATATTTTTTTCTCTTGTGCCCCCAGGATGCATGCACACCACACTAGAGACCTTTAGAAGTGAACTTAGGGGACTCCTGGGTGGCTCAGCGATTGAGCAACTGCCTTTGGCTCAGGGCATGATCCCGGGATCTGGGATTGAGTCCCACATCGGGATCCCTGTGAGGGGTCTGCTTCTCCCTCTGCCTGTGTCTCTGCCTCTCTTTGTGTGTCTCTCATAAATAAATAAATAAATAAATAAATAAATAAATAAATAAATATGAACTTAGACTTGGCTTTCCTGATCCCAGGCAGTGTCCGGGTGAAGGACAAATCCCAGCTCCTCTGGCCGGGGAGAGGCTCTGATGTCTCTGCAGGGGGTTGGGGTTGCTGTGGGTGGCTGTCATAGTTGATCCACGCCAGTACCAGGGAGTCAGAAGGCAGTCCTAGCTCCCCAGACAAGGTGGCTGACACTCTCACCTCCTTCCAAGGTTCTCTGGCTGGGGGACAGCTTTTCTTGGTGCCTGTGTGCTATAAGAGAACTCTGGAGTACTCTGGATTCCCCCTACAAGGGACTTGGCATCTTGGTACTGCAAGCCTAGGTTAGCACCTGGCGTGTAGCAGGTGCTCAGTAAATGCTGGTTAAGAAATAATTCTAGCTCTTGTATGTGCCATTCATTTATTCATTCATTCACTCATGCATTCTCATGTGCCAGGTTCTGTGCTAGGCCCCGAGTCAGACAAATATGAAAACACAGTTACAACAGCCCACAGTTTAATCAGGAACAAATAGGCCAGGACAGTGGAAGGAGCCCCAGGCTGGGTGGTGGACATCTGGACCCTGGTCCAGGCTCTGTGTCTGACCTGGGACCCCAGGTGAGTCCCTTCTCTGGACTATTGCTTCTGTCTGCAAAAGCACAGCCTGGCCTCAGTACTTGTAGGGTCATTTCTCGCCTTAGATCCTAAGGTTCCTAGGGCACTGAGCCAGGATAATCCAGGGCCTGCAAACCCACAGGCCTGCAGGGGCCACACAGGCCACACAGGTGAGGACACACACCCCTTCCCTCCGAAGGGTACAGGAGCACAGGTCCAGTTACCAAGGCATCTGGCCTCTTCCAGAGTTTCCAGAAATTTGGTGTGATGATGATGATGGTGGTGGAATTTCTTGACTTTTCCGCTTTCACCCAGAGGAGGCAATACTCCTCTGCAGGCTTGTTCACAAAGTTGACAAGTGACCCTTGAGCACACTGTGACCAGTGTCCCATTGGTTGGGAGGCTTCTGACCTCTCAGAGGGAGAAGAGGCTTTGGGATCTAAGGGTCATTCCAAAAGTGTGTGTGGGGGGGAGATCTGCTTAATCATTTTTTCTAGAGGGAGACATCCTGGCTGCTCTTCTGGGATAACAGGCATCCTGCTTCCTGCTGGGGTCGGGGGTGGGCTGGGGGCAAGACAGTGAGCACCTGCCTCCGAACCAACTGCGACATTCAAAAATGCTGGTTTTACAGCAAAGCTCTCAACTAGCCCAGGAATGGGAGAAGCCAGCTACAGGAATCACTTGTAATGTAGCTTTGAAATAAGTTGTGTAGGTCAAATTCCGACTTCATCCAAGTATTTACTGAGCCTGCTATGAGCAGAGTTGAGAGTTCTGCAGAAGCCGGGGACCTGATCCCTGCCCCTCGTTGGCATCAAGTCAGCTGTGACGGTTAAGCTCCCGCGTGGGCTCTGGGCTCCCCAGGGGTGGGGTAAGGGAAGAGATGGAGTTGGCTGAGCCTCTGGTCCCCGAGGCCACATGGCCTGTTGAGGAAGAGAAGCTGTATACACAAAAATGACTCTGCTGTAAGTCTGGCCATAGTAACAGCTCTAATAGAAATTCAAACAGCATCCGATTGTGAACGCTTCAGGAATCTGCACATTTGCTTAGGCTGCTATTTAAATTACTTTCCCTTCCCTGTGCACGTGCCCATAGGCAGTGGGGGAGGCCGCCCAGGTGCTCCCCAGGCTGGCAGCCGTGGAGGGGTGAGGGGTGGGGGAGGCGAGCGCCAGGCTGCAGACGTTTCCCAAAGTGGACTGTGGAGCGGCACCCCTAAACCACCTGTCCTCTGGCCGGCAGCTTTCTCACGAGCGCTCTTCTCTCTTCTCCCTTTGTCTTTGTCCCTTCTGTGTGCCCCCTCTGCCCACCCCCTTCCCTGCTTCTGCCCACCTCTGTCCGTCCCTGTCCCTTCCTGCCCGGCTCCTGCCGAGGGCAGGCACCTCTGTCAGCCTCCTCGCAGTGGTGGTTATTGTGTGTGGCGTGGCCCTGGTGGCAGTTTTTCTCTTTCTCTTTTGGAAGTTGTGCTGGATGCCCCGGAGGAGCAAGGAGGCGTCCAGTCCCGCGCCCGCTAACCCCGCCCCGGAGGCCGCGCCGCGCCCCGGCCCCAGAGGGGTCATGGCCGAGAAGCTGAAGGACGGCGCGGCGCTGGGCTTCCTGGAGGCGGCCGTGAAGATCAGCCACACGTCCCCCGACATCCCCGCCGAGGTGCAGATGTCTGTCCGGGAGCACATCATGCGTCACACGCGGCTGCAGCGACAGACCACGGAGCCCGCGTCGTCCACCAGGTGAGCGGGGCTCTCGGGGCCTGGCCGCCGGCCTCCGCGCTCCCTGTGGGCGGCGGGGCCCAGCCCGGGCGGAGCGAGCGAGCCAGCGGGCCGGGAGGGCACCACGCGCCCTCTGCCTGGAGAGCCGGGAGGCGGGCACCCCAAGGGCTGCGGGAAAGGGGAGCCTTGGAGGTGGGTGCGTGCGGCGGGGCGGGCACCGGGCTGTGCACGCGTGGCGGGCGGGGCCTTTGGAGGGAAGGAAAGATTGCAGGCAGAGGGCAGAGAATGTGCAAGGACCCAGGGGCGTCCGAGGTCGTGTGTGTCCAGGGGTAGGCCAGTAAAGCTTGCAGATCAGAGTCTGCGCTGCACGCGAGGCAAGACCAGAGGGTCCTAACATGTTGAGAATAGGATTCCTTTATGACCTCTGACAGGGTTCCCTGCAGGACAGCAGTTGTATACATGGCATCCTTTAACTGAGAAAGCCAGAGACAGCACCCACAACATAATGACAAACGTCTGCTCTGAACTCAGAAACAAAAATAAATAAATAAATAAACTCCGAAATGGAAGCGGTGCAGTATGAGACACTGTATTTTTATTCAAACCTAGGGCTCATGTGGGCTCCTGGGTCCCTGCAATGTCTCCCCAGGCTCTCAGGGGAGCAGCCAAAGGGAAGGAGACTGGGCCAATAGGGAGTCCAGGATTCAAAGTGCCGGGGAGTCACATTGTCAGAGTTGATCATGTGATTTCGGGCCCGTAGCTCACCTTTCTTAGGCCTCACTTTCGCCCACTGTAAAATGGGACTAATGACTCCTAAGGTTGCTGTGAGGAGCCAAGGAAGGAACGCATCTGGCAATCCAGAGCTGACGATATATCACTTACTATACATCTGGTCCTGTGCTAAGTGCCTTTTCTGTGTATTAATCTGGTTCATCCTCACAGTAATCCTATGCAGTTGCTACTTTTATTATCCTCATTTTGTAGCACAGTGAAGTTAAAGAACTTGACCAAGGTCACATAACCAGACAGTGGCAGAGCCAATATTAACCTACACAGTCTGGCTCCCAAGCTCAATAAATGTTAACTACAATGGAGGGGGTGGTGCTGCTGATGATGCTGGAGGGACAGCGGCATCCAGGGTAGGAGAAGGGGTCTCATGCTTTCATGGTAGAAACCAGTCACATATACTAGGAAAGAAACCCAGAAAATAGGTGGGCGTGTGCTGGGAATGGCAGCCAAGGCTACCATGAACTGAGTTTATTATATACCAGACCCCATCCCAACTACTTTCCAGAGGCTTGTATTGCTCACAACCACCAGTGCACAAAGTGTGTGCAGGAGGCAAAGGGCCCCCGCAAAGGGTGGGATGAGCCAGGGCAGACAGGAGGTGCTGGCCTGCATATCTCTCCCCCTGAGCTGTGACCCGCTGTCCCTGCCCCCTCCCACCCCGCACCAGGCACACGTCCTTCAAGCGCCACCTGCCACGGCAGATGCATGTCTCCAGCGTGGACTATGGCAATGAGCTGCCGCCGGCGGCAGAGCAGCCCACCAGCATTGGCCGAATCAAGCCCGAGCTCTACAAGCAGAAGTCGGTGGATGGGGACGATGCCAAGTCTGAGGCCGCCAAGAGCTGTGGAAAAATCAACTTCAGCCTACGCTATGACTACGAGAGTGAGACTTTGATCGTGCGCATCCTGAAGGCCTTCGACCTCCCTGCCAAGGACTTCTGTGGCAGTTCAGACCCCTATGTCAAGATCTACCTCCTGCCAGATCGCAAGTGCAAGCTGCAGACCCGGGTGCACCGCAAGACCCTGAACCCCACCTTCGATGAGAACTTCCACTTCCCGGTGCCCTATGAGGAGCTGGCCGACCGCAAGCTACATCTCAGTGTCTTCGACTTCGACCGCTTCTCCCGCCATGACATGATCGGAGAGGTCATCCTGGACAACCTCTTTGAGGCCTCCGACCTGTCCCGGGAAACCTCCATCTGGAAGGACATTCAGTATGCCACAAGTGTGAGTACAGCCTTGCCTCCCGGGCTTCTTGAGGATCCCTGGTGCTGGGTTGAGTGGGGAGAGTCCCTATTGTTCTCACCTGTAGAGACAAGTAGGCCTTTGCTCTTTAGAATGTGAAGGGGGGCTCTGCAAACTGACCGGTGGCTCAGCCCACCCTGGGGAAGTCCTTGCACTCTGCCCCAGGTTGGGCTGGGGCCACAGAGCTCCTCCTGTGTGGGTTGGCAAGGAAGAGAATTTTTGACCATTGCTTCTGATTACATGTTCTGAGGGGGTTACCTCTACCTGCTGGACCTTAGGTCTACCACCTAGAAAACAATGTCATCTATCTCTTTGATCACAGAGGAGGACTGAGCCAGGTCTATAGGACTGGACCAGACAGCAGCATCTGCCAAGTGCACTGATGTGTACTAGAAGTCTGGGAAAGGCAATCAAAAACAGAACATATTTATCAGGACAAACAGGTTATGCAGCAACAAATAATCCTAGGATTTGGTAGCTCAGAGCAACCAAGGTCTAGTTCTTGTTCACGTCATACATGCTTTGCAGCTCGGCCGGTGGCTCGATTTTACCTTGCGATGCAGGGGTCTTAGCTGACAGAGGCTCCGTGTAGACACATGCTGCCATCATTACCACATCAGGAAGAAGGGGATGGGGCAAGTCATGCACTAGTCCTTAATGGTTCCACAACGAAGTGATATATGTCACTTCGACCTACATTTCGTTAGCCAACTCGAGACACGTGGCAACTCAGGAGGGCAGGACAAAGACATCTGACCATGTGTCCAAAGAAACTGGAACCATGTGATGACCAACACCAGTGACTACCACGCAGCCCCTTCTCTCAGGCATTCCCTGCCTGGGCCAGCCTGGAAGGACACCTGGCTAATCCACACACGGGATGGGATCCACACACCACATGGGGGTGGGCGCTTGGCTGTCTGTGACCAACTATAGTTAACCAGGGAATGTTTTGAGGAGCTGAGGCTTGGGCTGGCTTTTCAGAGGGAGGACACGTTTGGCACAGAGGATGAAGAGGGCATATCCAGAGGTCCAGTGCAGACCTCACCGGTATGGGTGATTTGCCTCTTTCTAAGCCCATCTGGGCAGCTGAGAGCCCAGCATGGGTATTCTCATCAAACGCCAATGGCCTTGTGTCTGGGGTCTTGAGTGCCAAACGGTCAAGTCTCCCAGGATATTTCCTGCACTGTTTCTCTGGGGCAAGAATGACTCCATTCAATCTCTAGACCTTCCCCTTGAATACAGTCAACTCTCAATATTTCTGTGTTGAACTTGTGAGGAGAGATGCCAGGAAAATCAGCCCTGCTCTGATGGGAAAAGTGTGAGAAACTTGATTTGTTCAAAGTTTGGTGGGCCTCTTTTCGGCCCCAGGGAGGGTCTCCAGGACACCCCATTCTAGCTGGTGCTGACTTTTACTGGTTCAGTCTCATGACCCAGTCTCCTCCCCCACCTTTGCTTCTATGATCTCCCCAAGAACAGGCGAGGCAGCAGGGCCAGGCAGAAAGGGGTGGGCAGACCGGGCCGGCTGGAGCAGCAGCTGTGCACCAGGCCGAGCCCAAGAGCTCTGCTCTATAAATCACTGTGAAGTTTACATATGGTGCAGCTCTTCCCTTGTGGTCTCGTTGGCCAGCAGCTTCATTATGGTGACTGCACAGGTAGAGAAAAGCAGCTTGGGCCTCCCTGCATGGAGGTCGAGGCCCAGGAGCTCTGAGAGTGGGAGGGGTGGGGCTGGAGAAGCACAGCTTGACTCAGACTCCGAAGAGACTGACTCCCTTTTCTAACAGGGTTCCCTGCCTCCCTCTCCTGTGACTTTAGCTGCAGGCATGATGGAGATCCAGGTCTGGTTTGGACAGTCTGTGTCTCAGAGGGATGCTAGCTTCCTAAATGCTTGAACTTTGTGGCTGTCTTGCCCACATCCCATCCCTTTCCCCAGCCCAGCTTCAGAAAATGGCAGATCATCCAAAAGGTGTTGGACCAATCGTCACCACCCTCATCATCCTCAGTACTCTTCTAGTTAGTCCTCCTCCCTCTCTTCCTAAGCAGAACACTGTGCCAGACACTTGTGGGGGGGAGTGGTGAGCAGGGCTGGGATTGAAGATGGCCCCTTTGATCCATAGAACATTTAGAATCTAATTCCGGAGGCAAGAGATGTCCATGCAAGGGCTAGTAATGCTGAGTAGTGAAGAGTGTATACCGTGTGAAGTTGCTCTTGAGAGTTAGGACAGCCCGGGAACTTTTCCCGGAGGAGGAGGAGGAGGTATTAAGCTAGGTGGGGAGGGGCAGTATACATAGCTCGACAGGAAGGGCTAGCATCCCAGCCAGGAGCACAGGGAGGCCCCCCTCCCCCGAGTTTCTGAAGCTGAGGAGCAGGTGACTGGGCTCACACATCCTGTCTTGCTTGCAGCCTGTCTGGGCTGATGTCCTGCCAACGAGAGGGCCCTGGAGCCCTCCAATCTGCAGCTCTCCCAATGGGCTGGCTCTCAGGAGTTGGCTCATCCTCTTGGTGGGGGAGGAATCAGACAAAGGAGGGAAAAGGGAAGTAAGAAGACTGGTGCTCTTACCTGTGTTTTTGGTGCTGACTCTGAAATTATAGTTATTTGGGGGTCAGAGAGGCCCAAGTCATCATCACTGAGAATGAGGAGCACCAGGTGCACATGAAATCCCGTGGCTAGCACGGTGGGGGCGGTATGAATGAGCACAGGGTCTCCCATTGGTCCTGTGTGCTGGACTCCATTCTTAGGAGCAACGTTTGGGCCCCGCTCGCCTTGGAACTCGGGCAGCTCTGCTGTCCTGCAAGCTGGTCCCCATACCCCCAGAAAGTCCAATATTCCTGCCTCCTGCCTTTGCTCACAGGGTCCCCTCTGTCAGGCAGGCCTGCCCCCACCCTCTGCCTGGCCCAAACCAATCCCTCTTTTGAAGTTCCCTGAGTCCTGCCCCTCTTACAGAAGTCACTCCTCTGGATTTTTATGTGTGGGTCCCTCAATTATGCCCTGAATCATATTCAGTCTTACAAAGCCCTCCCAATATCTCAGGAATGCCTTTGGTTCCACATGTGACTTTCTCTTATATTTTTCCTCATGGCTGAGTGTGTCATTTTATGCAAACATAAGAACTCAGCACATTTTTGTAGAATGACCAACTGCTTAGTTAATTCAATTAAAACTGTATATTGGAATGCAAAGAAAGGGTTATTAGAGAAGCAGGGGGAATGGGGTGTGGCTAACCTGGAAGGCTTCTTGGAGGAGAAGGTCAAATTGTATTTTGAAAATGGGTAGATGGGACACCTGGGTGGTTCAGTGGTTGAGCGTCTGCCTTTGGCTAAGCGCGTGATCCTGGGATTGAGTCCTGCATTGGGCTACCCCCAGGCACCCTGCTTCTCCCTCTGCCTGTGTCTTGGCCTCTCTCTCTGTCTCTGTGTCTCTCATGAATAAATAAATAAAATCTCTAAAAAAAAAAAAAAAAAAGAAAAAGGAAGGAAACGGGTAAAGTCAGGCTTTGTGGGGAGAGACACAGCCTGTGTGTTCACTCCTTCAGAGACATGGTTCAGGTAGATGGTTTGTGTCTGGAGTAGCAAATTTATTAACCAGTTGGATCAGATAGTCTGGACTGAAATGGAGGATCAGTGACTCACAGAACAGGTAGGAGGACAGGCATGGTGAAAATCCGGGGCCTGGCAGGCTGCTTTGATTCACGTGAGGCCATGAATGCTGTTCCATTTTCGGTCCTAGTGCTTATACTAGAGCATCACATTCAGCCCTGGCAGGTGGAACCAGTGTGTCCCTTGTTTTGGGCTCTAGCTCCATTGTTCAAGTTGGTTTGAAGTAGCAAAGCCTGGAGCATTCATGTTGTTTTCCCCCCACCCCGACCGCTGAATGAGGAGCTTCAAGGCTGGTGAAGGGGAGGTGAACATCCGGGGATCTAGCTCTTGGTTAATTGCAAATCTTAAGCCATAAGGGACATTTGCCTTGCTGCCCCCAGGTGGTCCTGGAGGGAAGCCTAGGGAGCCATGGAGGTAGTACCCCCCTCACCAGGCTGGAGGCTGAGAAGCAGGCAACCTGGACATGCTAGAGCCATCAGAGGCCTTTTCTGTACCCCTGACTCAAGGAGCTCACGGTGGGAAAGAAATTGTGGGAATTGGATAAATGCACTCCAGCCACAGCAGGGCTGCCCCTCCAGTTCTTGCCGCTGCCACTCTTGCCTGGCCTGACTCAGGGCCCCTGGTGGTCTCCTGGGCATTCCCAGAGCTGCGAATTTCCCCTCCACCTAGAACTTCGATGGGCTGAAATCCCCCTGCTCCTCCCTCCCCCGCCTTCTGCCCCTAGTCTCATTATTTCTATATAAAGCTGTAGATTTATCATTATAATAGAGCCGCTATCACCCGGGTTTGCTAACGTCTCTGTAATCTTGTAGTTATTGCTACAGAGGCCTCAGACCCCACTGCACACAACTATTCCTGTCGCTGTTCCTGCTCCTTGGTGGCGGGGGGAGGTAAAGACTGTAATTGGGGCCATAAATATGTGTTGTGCTTGGTGGCGGTAATGGGCTCGGCCGTTTTCCTGCCTTAGCAGGTCCCTGCCAGGTCAGAGTGAGCAAATACGGGTGTGTGTATGTGTGTGTGTGTGTGTGTGTGTGTGTGTGTGTTGTTTTGGGGTGATGGCTCACTCTGGGTATTTCCAGGGACCCTGGACTCAGATGTTGCAGGGAGGAAGAAAGGCCTAATGTGGTAGATGAGTCTCTAGCCTGGGAATGAGCAGGGCTGGACAGAAAGACCTCAAGCTTTGGTGCCAGACACACCGTGTTGCAGTCTAGCTTCTGCTCTTTCTAGCTCTGAGACCTTGGGGGCGCTAGCTACACTGTGCCTCAGTTTCCACATCAACAAAAGAGGGATGGTAATGGGAATTGTAGCTCGTAGTGATATTATATGTAGAAAACTAAGTAACATACCTGAGATGCCTAAGTCAGCGCTGTCACAGAACAGCCTCCGGAGCCTCCTTCTCACAGTGACTTTCCTCCTGGTTCAGCCTGTGGGTCACCGCTCTCAGACCTGACCCCCACCTCGCTTCAGTCCCAACTACCTGTCCTGACAGGTTGTTGGGTATCTTTATAATTTCTTGCCCTAGCCGTGCCATATGTTCTCTGCGTGACCTTGGGAAAGTGACTTGTCCTCTCTGAGCTGCAGTTTACTAGTGTTAAACCAGATTCAAGGTTCTGAGATTGTCTTCTAGAGAAGTGGCTTCTCTTATAGCGAAGTGCTTGGCTCTCTTGCTTTCAGAGCAGTCCCTGGGAGTGTGGTCCACAGGTTAATAGGCCGCTGGGTAGCATTTCCAGACATACTGTCCTCCCTTAGATGTTAGTAAGAATCAGTCCTCTCTTCAAGCCCCTGAGAAATGTCCTCTGGGGGGGGGGGGTTCCTGCCTCAAGGAAGCACCCCTCCCCACCAACAAGGTATCTTCCTTCTTTTTCCACAAGGCACAGTCCTATGAGGGGCACTTAGCTCCCTCCTCACCTGCTTCCTCTCAGATCCCTGTTTACTGGGGCTTATTACTTGAGCTCCTACCAGGAGCCTAGAGCACAACCAACTTGATTACATTTTATCCTTACCACAAGCCTTATTATCTTCCCCTTTATGTAAACAAAGAAATGAAGGATCAGGTTAAGTGATTCACCCAGTGTCACCCAGAAAGAAGGTAGTAGAGAGCCAAGATTCAAATCCAGGTCTTCAACTGAGCCCGTGGTCTTTGAGAGGCAGGAGTAGAGTGGAATTACATTACTCCCTGGGGCAGAAGATAGATCCGAAATTGTGTAGCTCATTCAAGGGATCCAGAAGAGTGATTTTGTTTTCTCTTTTGGCCGTGTTAGGTTGTCTCCTTCCTCTTGTTCCAGGTGGCAGCTTTTGTGTTGACACTGGAATTCCTTTCCCTTCTCCCCAGGATCCTTCCTGTGGGCAGTAGTCTGACATTCATCGCTCTTTTGTTCAACAAACATTTGAGTGTCAAGTATGTTTGGTCAGTTGCATCACTGAGCACTTGTTGGATGTAGAAGCTTGAGCTGGCTATGGAAAGGATGGCAGAGAAAGAGCCCTCCACCTCAGAGTGCCTAGGCTAATGCGCACCTTAGAGTATGCCCAGTCCCCCCCGCCCCACACACACATATGACATATGCCTGGGAATAGACCGGTTCAGGATGCTTGCAACAAAACTATGCTCTACTGCGAGCCATGTGCAGAAGTGTTGGGGAGAAATGCAGAAAAGAAATCAGAGTCAGAAAAGGAAAGTTTTATGCTAGACTTTGATGGCAATGAAGGTAGAGAGTGCTAAAAGGCCGGGGGGGGGGGGCGGTCAGGAGTGGGGGAGTGTGTTTCTTGATTTTCTCCAGATTGGGGAAAGGATCTAGAAAACACTTCTTTCACATCAGATTGATTTTTTTTTCTTTGTGCAAGACTACTGGTGGTATAATTAACTATACCAGGTACCAGGCTAACACTGAGAACACGATGACTTAAACTCCAGTCTTGTCCTCAAAGGCTCACAGTCTGATAGGGGAGGCAGGAAAGCAGCTCTGCTGTCCTGAGGGACATGCAGGTCTTCACTAGCCCAGTGTGTTGAGGAAGGCTGGCCTCCTGGAATGAAATTGCCTGTCCTTGCCAGAAAAGAGTTCAGTTGCATCCTCTTCTCATGCCCATGTACTCAAGTCAAATGAGATCCGAGGGTAGCCACAAAAGCCCTTTTCAAGTAGAGCCAAAGAATCAGCTAAATTGATCCACTGTGACTCATTAAATCACCTTGGGATGAAGCCTCCCCAAGGCTCATTGACCAGTGGCTTCATGCAATGCACACCTTGGATCTCAGGCTCTCAGCTCTACCCTGGCTGGGAGGCAGGCAGCAGGAAGAGGGAAGCATGATGAATCTTTATCCACTCAACATGTCTTCAGTCATCTCTCAGAGAACTTATCTGGGTCCAAGAATAACTGAAGGCACAAATAGAGGCCTTGCTTTCAAAGAGCTTACCATTCAGTAAAGGTTTCAGAGCAAGTCGATGCAATCAGAACACGATGATTTGAGGTGATTATGGAAGCCAGGAGGGTAGGTGAGTGGTCTGAGGATGTAGATGGTGGAAGGAGAAGTTGGGAGCAAGAACTGAGCTTTGGGGATCACCCACACTCATAGAAGAGAAAGCGTGGGCCCAGCAAAGGACAGCAAGCAGAAGGAGACCCAAGAGAAAAGAGAACGGAGGAAGTGAGAGGAGGGATAATTCAACAATAGCACTTTCAGTGGTGATCTGTTCTACCATCTGCGAGGCACCTAGTACAGTCCTGGGCTCTGGGGTGTAGAGCTAAACAAAGTCCTTGCTCCCAAGGCACTTACAGTCCAGTTGGGGGACATGGGTGAGTTGGTGAGGTAAATATGTAGAGTCAGAGAGATACTGTGGAGAAAGCAAAAATGGGAAAGTGTGGTGGAGAGAGCAGTTTGAAGAGAGGATGTGGCGTAAAACAGGCTGGTCAGGAGAGGCCTCCCTGAGAAGGGCCCTTTGAGTAGATCCACAGGATGACTCAGAGAGAATCATACAGATACCTGGAAGAGAGATCTGGGTGGAGAGAAAGGCAAACACAAGGAACCTGACGTGGGTTGGTCAGATAACAGTCAGGGGGCTGGTGTGGCTGAAGCAGAAGTGGACTGGGGAGGGGACAGAGCAGAAGCGGAAGTGAGAGGGATATAGAGGCAGGGAAGCTTAATATAGAGGCAGGGAAGCTTAAAGAAACTTTTTTTTTAGGCATAACTCATTAATTTATTTTATGAATAAATAAGAAAAAAGCCACTGGCTGGAAAGAATAGTAGAGATTTGTTTTCCAGCATTCTTTGATTTGGACTTCCCCACCCCCACACCATTATAACTGAGCTCACTTCCCACCCGTAGTCCGAAGTGATGACTCTTTCCACCAGGCCTTACCGCCGCCTCTCCAGTTCAGAGGAAATCGTGTCGGCCTGCGGCTCAACAGTCTTTATCCTACTCTGGTTCCAGCTTCAGGTACCCAGTCAAAAGTTTTAAAATATCACTGTAGCTGGCAGGTTGGGAGTAGACTCTATATTCAGGGCAGAAACAGAGAAATCAGTTGAGAGACTATTGCCATAAGAGACCACGGTAGCTTAGACAAGGATGGTGAAGGTGTAAGACCTGGCTTGATTCTGCATCTGTTCTGAAAGCAGAACTAGCAGAATTTCTTGACAGATTGTGGGTAGGGCCTGGGGTATGGAGGGAGAGAGAGAAGAATCAGGGTTTTCAGCTTGAACAGCTCAGGAGAGAATCACCAATCACTGAATTGAGGAATCCTGGAGGATGAATCCATCTGGAGAGGAAGGTCAGGCACTCAGACCTGTACACATTATATGGGAGATGACTTTGGGACATTTAAGTGGAGTTGTTGGACAAGGACTTGGATATAGAGTCTAGGGTCCAGGAGAGAGGCCTTGGCTAAAGAAATAAATATAGGAGAAATCAGCATATAAATGGTGTTGAAAGCCATGAGACTGGTTGAGATCCTGTTTGGAGATCCGCATTTAGACTGAGCATCAGGACTGGGACTGTCTTGTTCAGTGGTGGCGACTGGGAGGAAAAATCAGCCAAGATGTCCGACAACTAAGAGCCAGTGAGGTAGGAAGTAGGGAGATGCAGGGCCCTGGGAAATAAAGAAAGTATTTCCAGGATGAGAGCCAAAGACCAACTGTATCAGGTGGACCCTGAGAGAGACAATCTGAGGTCCGAACCTTTGGCTCAGCATCATGTGACAAGAGCCCACCTGGGAAAGAGATCACGTGGAGAAGACTGGGACCTGGGTTGCATTGTTTTAGGGAACTTTCCTGAGTGGCTGGCCCTTGCAATGTGACTTAAAAGACTAAGAAGGCAGGTTTTGCAGTGTTTTCCAGGTATGGGTCATACCTCGGGGAAGGCAGGGCTGGGATGCGGGCGTGGGGGAGCAGTGGGTGGCTCCAGCCCACTTAGTGCAAACCAGGCCAAGATGATGCATTCTATCAGGAGTTTGCCGCAAAGGCTCAGTATTTCTAGAATTCTGCCTTAAATTTCCAGGTGTCTGGACTCTTGCAGGCAGGACCAAGCCAGGATAGAAGCAGAGAGGGAGAACTTCCCAGAAGAGGCCCGTAGGGCAAATTAGGGTCATGCAGAAGCCACGGGTGGTGTAAGGGAGCAAGGCCGGGCCCGGGCTGCCTGCCCAAACCACGAACACGGCTCCCCAAGCCTTCTTGCCAGAGATACTCTGAATAATGTATGAAGCCCGCCAGCCCTGCCCGCTTTGTGTCAGTGACCTGGCCCCAAGTGAGCCCTCTAGGCTGCGTGAGCCTGCACTCGAGTCAGAAGCCACCTGGGTCCAGAGAGGCCACAAGGTTCCTTTGTTTGCTGCTCAGTGGGACTGCCTCCCAGCCTGCTAATGTTCACTTACCCCCACACTCCATCGAGCCTGGCCTCGTTTTCCTCTTTGTTGGGATGCCAGGCCTTGAGCTCTCCCCCTGTGCTCCCACCCTCAGGTAGTGGGCAGAAATATCCAGACCTTGCTCCCATAGTTTATGCCTCTAGCCCCTGCCAAGGCAGAGGACAGCTGGGTGGGCTCTTCCTTTTGCTGTCCTCCATGCAGGTAGGGCCTGGTTGCCTCCCTGGGAGGAAGTTCCTGCTCAGAATAAGAACCACGGCCCTACCCTCAGAGCTCATGTCTTTTTTTTTTTTTTTTTTTAAGATTTTATTTATTTATTCATTCATGAGAGACACACAGAGAGAGGCAGAGACACAGGCAGAGGGAGAAGCAGGCTCCTCGAAGGGAGCCTGATGTGGGACTTGATCCCTGAACTAGGATCACGCCCTGAGCCAAAGGCAAACACTCAACTGCTGAGCCACCCAGAGCTCATGTCTTATAGTGCCTGGGAGCAACCTGGAAGGGCAGGCACCCAGGGGTCCCTCAAGGCTCAAAGCTTAG
The DNA here is from genome assembly GCF_053574225.1 of Canis aureus. Classification (NCBI taxonomy): domain Eukaryota; kingdom Metazoa; phylum Chordata; class Mammalia; order Carnivora; family Canidae; genus Canis; species Canis aureus. Next base: position 12,817,816 of record NC_135622.1, read on the forward strand.
GTCCTGAGAAAGCGGCTCACCCTGCCAGGCCCCAGGTCCAGAGGCCAGAGGGGCCAAGGCTTTTCTAGAAAAAGATCGGTGAAAATCCATCAAGAACCCAGCCAGGGGAAGAGACAGGGTATGGGGCCCGAGCTCCATCCTGCAGGCAGCATGTTGGAGAGACAGGGCACGCGGTCCCAGAGCGGTGGCAGGGCTCCTGCCCACCCCCCACCCCACCCAGGAATGCTCCAGGCCTGCAAGTTCTTTGGGCAGAGGTGATGGGGGTGTAGCACCCCTTCCACACCCTCTCCCTTGGGCCTACTGGGACCAGTAGCTGTCTTGGGCACATGGGGTTAACAAGTTTCCCGTGTGGTACTGGAAAACAAACATAATTGGTAAAGACAGGTCCCTGACCTGGCAGTAAGCAGTTGCTCAATAACTGCCCCACTGGCCTTGGGTGCTCTCCCTTTCCCAAGAGGCCCTTCCCCTTGGCTTCAGAGGAAACGGCCTAAGAGGTTGCCAGAGGCTCCCAACAGTAGAGACAGTTCCAGTCTCAACCTGGATCAATTCCGAGCTTCCAGACAGTCCCCACTGCCCACTCTGGCCAGCTCCTTACAGAACCCAGCTCCCACTGACACCTGAAGCGGAGCCTGTTCTGCATCCCTCCTCAGCTTGCTGCAGCCAGAGTAGGCTGGGCCAGCCCCCCCTGCCCTGCCCTGGCCCCAGGTGCCCTTCATTGGTATGCGGTGCATCTCAATAGTATAAATATCTCATCTTTGCCTACACGAGAATGAATGGGAAATCATTAGGCAGCGAGCTCATGCATCAACAAAAATCTATTTCTCTAACACTGGGACACTTTCTGTGCTCCCCCACCTTGCTGTGCAGAGCATATGCACTTGTCTTGTCGCTTCTATCACCTGATAACCCACAGTGACATTTTCTTCTGGAGAGAGATAATTTAGTCACAAGGGAAGCAACAGCCAAGCATCCCCTCTGGACACTGTCAAGGACATTCAGACTCCAGGATTCATTCAGGAGGAAGGGATTGTATGGGGTCCCCTAGGTCAGCATGAGTTCAGAGACTGGGGTCATTGGATGTAAGTATGAGCAGAATAGCAACTGCCTTGGGAGAACCCCATCCCTGGGGAGTTCCTAATTTCCAGCGGACTGCAGTGTTATGACCCCATGTTCTCATGGATGTGGGGAAGGTCAGAGCTGGAAAGTGTCTCAGAGATGATCTGACCCAGTGTCTTCCTGCTACAGATGAGCAAGGCAGGACCAGAGAGTTCACACTCATCTGGGGTGGCTCAGTAAGTCCTTGCAAATCTGAACCCAAAACCCAGGTCTCACGAGACCTAGTCCTGTGCTCTGCCTACTGCCTTCCTTGGTCGTCTCTAGGGTTTGGGGGCCAATTCTCTTGCCCTGGTATTTTGTGTCACTCCCCACCACAGCCCTTCCCTTCCAAAGCTGCTGCCCACTTGCTGTCTTCACTCTGTGCTTATGAGTCTCTCCATCCTGCAAGGAAGAGGGCCAAGGGAAGACTGGGAGTCCAAGGCATGAAGTGTCAAAGGGTGCAGAGCAAAGAACACATTCTTGCTGCCAGCAGTTAGCCTCTTGTATGGAAGAGACTTCCAGTTTCCAGTGAGACTGGAAATAGGGCAAACCAACAAGTGACATCAGCACAAAAATCAAGGAAGAAAGAGAGGCCATTTATGAAAATGCCTCAGACCCTAAGCCAGGTGACTTTGACTTCAAAGCCTCCCCACTGCACATAAATATTTATATTTTGGAAGAGGAAAGAGGCAAAGCTAGCTGTAGGGTCCTGGTCAACCAGGACCCGTTGCTAGCATATTTTTAGGGTATTTTAGTGTCGGCAACTGTGTAGAACTATGTGGCCTCTCCAGCAGACCACCTCCCCTATCCCACTCTCCCACCAAGCCTGTGGCCGTCTGGTCCCCATTCATCCTCATCAGTTATCCCTGGCCACATTTTCCTCTCATGTCTGAGTTGACACCTACTCATTCTCCATAAATAGTCAATGCTTTCCTCTCTGGTCAAAGTCTTTGAGACCTTGTGGGTCTCTTTAGGGCTGTAGCAAAACGGGATGGAGTGTTTTCTGCAGAGTCCACTTGGCACAGGGATGAGAAATTACAGCCGGAAGACCACCCCGGGATGCTGGAGGGTCTGAAGCAGGAGGCTGAAGGTTCGCCTCGTTCTGGCCAGCATTGCCCTCAAATCTGATGGCCCGAGGAACACCGGTGACAGCTTCAGGAGACGCCCATGTCTGTCACTTTACAGCTCTTACCCCGCTGGGGTAAGACTGGCTGGACTTGGCACAGCCTGGCATTCAGGGAGGCTCCAGTATCCTCGACTATGACTCTAGCTTCTCCCAGAGCTCATTTATATTGTGATCAGAAAGCACATGAAGGTGGGCAGGATGGGCAGGGGTGGGGTGTGAGGGGCCAGGGTGGGGGAACAGGGCTCAGATTACTGTCCGTATGGAATCCCATTGTAGGTGGAAGTGAGCACCTCTGCCTCCTATGCCTCCTATGTGCCAGGCTCTAAGTGACAAAGCTTACTGTTAATCCCCAGCACGCCCCTGCGGGGGGGCGGGGGGGAGGGGGTACTGTTGGCATCCCCGGGTTCCAGGTGAGGAAACTCAGACAATCTGCTCCAGGATGCAAAGTCAAGGAGATGTGGAGTCAGGAATCAAACCCAGGTGCCTCGGCTCTGCTGTATGTGCTCAGTCCTCCTCTCTGCTGTCTCTCAAGAGCTGGCTAAGGGGGGCTCTCCTCAAGGTCCTGCCTCTGCTTGGCGTGGGAAAGCAGATGTTCCCCTCTGACACTTCATTTTCTGCCTCATCTAAATGTCCTCTTCTCCGCCTCTGGTGACTCTTCCTTCACTGACCCAGTCATGGGACACAAGCCCAGCTCCACCCCACCCCAGGCAACACAAAGTGAGTTGCTGTGCTTCAGTTGGAGGTTTGTTGTCATGAGAATTGGGTCTTTCTCCTCCCACTGCCCAGTGGAGAACTCCAAATGACACAGCAGACTGCTGCCCCGAAGGGCTCTCCCACCAGGCCTCCCATAGAGTGCCGCCTCTCATCTTTCTCTGGGCTCCTCTGAGCCTTCCCCAGCTTCCAAACTAAGCTTCAAAGCACAAACAAAGGCCCTCTTTAAATTGCCCTGGGCAATTAGTTCTCTCCAGCTCCTAGGCCTGGGCCCCATTCCAGCTACATCTTCAAACTCTCAAAACCCGACAGGGTGTTCAGTTGAGTGGTGATGGGCCATCTTCTCCAGGAGCAGTGGAACCCTGAGATGGGTGGATTGCCTTTACCAGGCTCCACCCTCCAGAGAAGGCAATTGTGTTTTTAAATAACATTTGTTTTCTTTTATTCCCTGAGAACTGCTATGGCCGTTGGGATCCTGTGAGCCCCTGCAAGGGCGTGTGGGGCCGTCCCTGTATGTGCATGAAGAGGTCCCTCCTTGGGGGGGTAGGTGTGAAGCGGAGTTACCACCAAGGTTGGAGAGGGAAAGCCACTCTCCATCTCAACACCCCCAGTCCTGCCAGTGGGTTGAGGAAGAAGCAGCTCTTCCCACAAGATGAGCCTGAAAGGAGGCCTCAGGCTGGTAGATGCCTTGCATGCAGCCTCAGCCAGGAAGGATACAGGCTGTGAAGAGACCATAGATAAATGTTGAGCAAAGAAAGGATGCCGCTCACCAGAAATGGGCAGAGAGCTGCCAGAGACAAACCCAGGGAGGGGCCTATGAGGTTGTCCCAGACTTTCGGGGCTACCACCCAATGATTTATAAGACTCAGGGGACGCCTGGGTGGCTCAGTTGTTGAGTGTCTGCCTTTGGCTTAGGTCATGACCCCAGGGTCCTGGGATCGAGTCCCGCATCGGGCTCCCCACAGGGAGCCTGCTTTTCCCTCTGTCTGTGTCTCTGTCTCTCTCTGTGTGTCTCTCATGAATAAATAAATAAATTCTTTAAAAATAAAAGAGACGGGTGCTGTGGGAACCAGGAATGGAGAAGATTGGGGTCTGCACTTGGTTTGGAGCTTTAGAGAGAGAAAGGACAGAGAGAAAACCCAGAAGGAAAGAAGGGGATGGTGGGGGTGGGGTGGGGAGTAGGGAGCTAGGGTTCTAGGCTAAGCTTCAAAGCACAAAGGCCCGTGTTAAATTGCCCTGGGCAATTAGTTCTCTCCAGCTCCTAGGGTTTCAGCCCCTCCTCACCTTGGCCTCTCTGGAGCCCCTCCCTCTAAATAAGGGAGCCACGTCTTTATGGGGCAGCATGGAGACAGTTGGTCCTCCCACCGCCTCGGAGAGCACTGGCGTGGGGCTCCTTCTCTACGGGCTTCCCAAGTGAGTCCACTCCTTCTGAGAGCCTCTGACTGACTCACATCTTGGTGGTGACATATTGGACCACATGACATATTGGACCACATGACCCACATGGAGGGTCAGTCCAACCTCCAGAGAGAAAAACAGCTCTGGTGGTGTGTCATGCAAACATGATAAGCACTGCCCTTCTTGAAACGTTGGGGACAGCTGGCTTTGTGACTTGAGGAACCTACTGGAAAATGCTTCCCCCTCATCTCAGAAACCATCTCCATCTGTGTCACCTTCCAAAGCCCCAGCTGGAGTGACACCCTGAGGAGCCCTCCCTACTGTGTAAGCTGCAAGTTAGCAGAAAGTGGCAGAGCAGGGGGGAAGGCCCATAGAGCAGCTTAAGTTTTGAGAGCTTGAGGACAGCGGGGAAGAGAGGTATGATTGGGGAGGATCCTGGAGCTGGCGATCTGTCCTGGGAGGGCTGACCCTTGACAAGTATTTTGAAGGTGGGGGTAGGGGCTCCAAGGTGGCTTTTATATATTTTTTTAAAGATTTTATTTATTCATGAGAGACACACACAGAGAGAGAGAGAGGCAGAGACACAGGCAGAAGGAAAAGGAGGTTCCCTTTGGGGAGCCCGATGCAGGACTTGATCCCAGGACCCCAGGATCACACCCTGAGCTGAAGGCAGATGGTCAGCCACTGAGCCACCCAAGAGCCCCTCCAAGGTGGCTTTTAAAGGGGAGAAACAGGCAGACTAAACTTCCTTCTTGCTCCTGGGCCTTTTTGGTAGGTCTGGGTAGAAAAAGCGGCCAAAGGGAAAGGCAGGCAGTGAACACCTTTGAAATTCCAGTTCTTGCTGACAGAGCTTTTTTCTTCTTCTTTTTTTAATATATTAGTAAATCCTCTCCAGGACTGGGCAGACACCCAGCTCTCTTTAGGGAGTGAGTGTTCCCTAAGGAAAAATAATCCCCCAACCCTATTTGGGCACTGTTTGCTGCAGAAACTCTGAGCTGAGCAATGGTTTTTTCTTGCATGAGATGAGAAGGAAGATTCTCAGCAGAGTGTCCTGACACCTCCAGTATGGGCCTGACCTCAGCAGGCAGTCCTGCACACGCGTGTGCACACACACACACACTTTGAGTCCCTGATGCAAGCTTGTTTGATCAGCTTTTTTGTCACTTCCCTTCCTCAGAGGGCTCTAGCTGTCCAGAGTGGAATACTTTCAGTTGCCCTAAGAAAGCATATTTGGAAAATAATAATCTGGGGAAGACCTGGTGTCCTAAAAATCACGTAGCTTATTATATATACCCATACAGGTGGTTATAATAAGCCCATCACTAGAAACTGGAGGGTATTATGCTGAGTGAAATAAGTCAATCAGAAAAGGACAAACATTATATGGTCTCATTCATTTGGGGAATATAAAAATTAGTGAAAGGGAATAAAGGGAAAGGAGAGAAAATGAGTGAAAATATCAGTGAGGGTGACAAAACATGAGAGACACCTAACTCTGGGAAATGAACAAGGGGTAGTGGAAAGGGAGGTGGGCAGGGGGTTGGGGTGACTGGGTGATGGGCACTGAGGGGTGCATTTGGCAGGATGAGCACTGGGTGTCATGGTGTATGTTGGCAAATTGAACTCCAATAAAAAAAAATTAGAAAAAAAGCCCATCACTAAAAATATAGATAGATAGATAGATAGATAGATAGATGATAGATAGATAAAAATAAAAATCAAAAAATAAGCCCATCACTGCTTCCGCTTTGAATTGTGTCTCCTTTGTGTTGATAAAGGAGGATAAAGAGTATCTCTTTAGTTTCACTCATGAGGAAGCTGGGGATAAGGAAGTACATCTGTTGAAGGCCACACAGTCCCCTCGGGCCTGTCAGTCAGGACCCATGAGGCATTTGGTGGACCTGGGGCCAGCCCTCAAGGACTTACAGGTAAATAGGACTTGGAGTCAGGAGACCTGGGCATGCATCCTGTCTCTGCTGTGCGGCCTCAGGTAGATCCCCTCACCTCTCTATTTCCTCATTAGTAAAACTGAGAACTAACCAGTCTTCCACAAGGTTGTGGTGAGGATGTATTAAATATCAATGAGAAAGGGCCTTCCCACATTCTTTCTGTAGATCATTGCTGCCAATGCGAACAGCGGCAATACCTAACATGTTTCTAAGGCACCGTCCGAGTTTACTGCCTCATTTAGCCTCATTGCAAGGTATGAAATTAGTATTTCAATTTTATAGATGAGGCAAACTGAGGAAATTTCTGGAGTCACGCAGCTTTAAAGCGCTAGAACAGAGAACCCAAACAGATCATTTTCTTTAAAAGCTGTATGGCTGTTATATCTTTCACCTTTCCTTGCTTCAAAGCAAATTATTACTATTTTGTTTTAGATATTTTGGAAAATACAGAAAGCCACCCAAAAAAGGAAATACTACTGGGACCCCTGGGTGGCTCAATGGTTGAGCATCTGCCTTTGGCTCAGGGCGTGACCCCGGGGTCCTGGGATCGAGTCCTGCATCAGGCTCCCTGCGAGGAGCCTGCTTCTCCCTCTGCCTGTGTCTCTGCCTCTCTCTCTGTGTCTCTCATGAATAAATTAATAAAATCTTTATTTAAAAAATGTTACTCACCATAAGCCCATTGTCCTAAGATAACCAGTATTGATGAAAACCAGAGTCCTATTGCATAGAAAGATCACAGGGATGCAGTGAGAGGCAGGAATGTGCTGGAGGCTCAGAGAGTGCTGATGCACAGGCTAGGTGGGGCCTGCAAATTTCTAGGATTAAGTGATTCTGGAAGAAGGCTGAGAAGAAGGGAAGGAGGTATGTGGGGAATAGGAGGAAGGAGACCGTTAGGTGTGCAGGTCCAAGGGATAGTCAAGCTAGGCTCACAGGTCTGGTGGGCCCCAGGCCTACCTTCTCACTTATAGATCATGGTCCCCCCTTATCTATTATTAGTGAGCCCCTTATTACCTGAGGTGTGAGCAGTAGGAGGGGCTGTGGCCTCCTCTTCCCTGGTGATGAGGCGGACACATCCCTGTAGGATTCTGGGGAGCCTTATAACCTCATGGTGAATCGGTAACCTTCCCCTGGGGGACCCCAGTCAGCTCCTCAGTTGGCAGAGCAGCAGGGACAGCTCCAATTCAGGCCTCCCTCCAGGTCTGGGGGGTGTGAGGTCTGATATAGCTCTGTCCCCCCATCAGGACAGCGTCAGGCCACGCTGCAAAACCCATCACCGCTGTGGGAGCCTGTCCACTATCTCAGACGGGGTCCCAGCCTGTTAGACCCTCTTCACCAATCCCTGGATCCAGACTCTGAATGATGGGGGTACCCAGGGGCAGGGACTGGTCTTGTTATTAATAACACTGTTACCAACAGGTCTGGCTTGCCTTTATATAGCACGGCTGAATTTACAGAGCTTTGTGCACAACGCCTCATTTAATCCTCAGCATGTCTTTGTAGGGGCATTATCCTAATTCTGCAGATAGAGAAAATAAGCTAAGAGAGACAAAGTGAACTGTCTGAAGTTTGCCCAGCAAGTAAGACAAACTTTCATTTATTTTTGTCTGTTACTTTGTGCTGCTCCAAAAAGGATTTAGCCAGCTCACAAGACCTATAACACGATTAAAACTAAGTTTAAAACATCTGACAAATGTAGCAAAAGGACCCATGAAAGACAGTCAAAATTAAGTTCAGGGACACTGGGTGGCTCAGTGGTTGAGGGTCTGCCTTCAGCTCAGGACGTGATCCCTCGGAGTTACGGGATCCATTCCCGTATCGGGTTCCTGCTTCTCCCTTTGCCTGTGTCTCTGTCTCTCTCTCTGTGTCTCTCATGAATAAATAAATAAAGTCTTTTTTAAAAAATGAGGTTCAGAGAGGCCACCACACAACATGCATGCCCTCCTGTCCACTGTCCAGAGCAAGCCCACGTTTGACTTTAGGCATCCTAGCAGCTAACACAAAGAGGGAAACACAGTCTCAGAATTCTGTGTCCATGAAGTGAATACAGACCAAGTGCTCTGGGAAAACAAAGCTATTCCTGGTCCTAGCACAGGAGAGAATAATGAATATCATGGGGTCTGTCCAGGGGATGGTCTTTGAATTCCAAAACCTTATTACCCTCATAGGCCTCAGTTTCTGCATCTGCAAAGTGGCAGTAATCATAAGACCTAGTTCCTAAAGTTGTTGCAACAATTGAGATTCTCTTAAAAAAGATTTATGAGAATGAGTAACTGGATAATGTACGTAAAGCGCTGTCATGTGCTGGAATCAGGACTCCAGAAGTATTAGGGGAAACACAAACATTGGGTGATGTGTGTAATGAATTTGGTCCCCATGACAACCTTTCAGAAAAGCAAGCTGGTTTGGCCTGGTGATTAACAGGGTGTGTGAATTTGAGCCACATGCCCCTCCTCTTGAGTCAAAATCTCTGATTGATATCTCTGTGACTATCTCTGTGCTTGCTTCCTCATCTGTAAAATGTGGGTAAGGGTAATTCCTACCCCATAAACACGCAGAGCTCTCAGCCAAGTGCCCAGCATATGGCAGGCGCTCAGTGAATGCTAGCTACAAGTGGTATCTTGGAAGTTTCTTCCACAGTCTCCTTGACTGTGGTGGATGTGGGCAGTCCCTGGAATCTGGGGCTCTTGACTTTCCTCTGCCACCCATTGGTCTCATTTGTTTGTACATCCCCTGTAGCCCTTGACTTTCATATAGTAAGTACTTCATTTATACATGCAGGGTGAAACTGAAAAGTGAGAGAAAGGAATTCCAAACTAGTGTAGGAATCAGGGAAACTCCATCTAGTGTCGCCCGGGGCCACACAGCCATTCAAAGCCTTGTTCCCCTGGTCTGTAAAATGAGAAGGGATTTTGGTAATATCCAAGGCCCCTTGAGCTCTTACATTGATTGTCACGGAGGGGGGTTTACTGGGAAACTGTTAACTGCAGAAGAGCATGGTCAAGAATTCTTTAAAGAGACCTAGTTCCCACCCTTGTCTCTAGGAAGGCCCTGGGCTAGGAGAGCATGGCTGGGTGCTCTGCAGAGCCGTAGGCTGTGTGGATGGCAGTGAACACAGGTTCGGTCATTTCCCATCACCTGGTCTGGCAGGAAGGGGCCTGGGTCAGCCTGGGAATGCCCTGTTTCCACTCTTCAAGTCTGGGTCCTTCCCACCTGAGAAAGAGGGGCCTCAGCTTACAGAACAGGATATGCTCTGTCTGTGGTCAGAGGAGAGGCAGATGGGGGTAGGGGACGGAGGAGGCGGAAAGAAGGAAGCATTGATTTCCTTCTTGGGAGGGCAGGAAACTCTGGGCAGCCACAGGGGGCCTGAGAGAGGAGCTGGAGAGGTGGTGAGCTAGGAAGCAGCCGCCCTCCACAGCAGCAACACCAGCAGCCAGAGGGGCCTGGGGGATGCCCACCCAAGGGGCTGAGGCCAGCTCGCCTAGGGGTCCAGCCTTGCCTCCACACCAGGTTGGGCCCTCCCAGGCTCATTCAGAGCCATGGGGCAGTTCCTCTCAGAGAGGGAACAAAGGAAGAACTTGTGCTATGGCGCTAGGGCACCCCTAGTCATGGCTCTGGTGTGGGGGCAGGCAGGCACCTGGGATCCCTGGACCCCACCCTCAGGGCTGCCTCGCCAGAGCCTTATCATGTTTTTGCCATCTGCACTTGGTGCCTGGAAGGGAGGAGATAGCCATCGGTGTCCCTGGCTCACCAGTGGAGACGTTAGCTGCCTCTGGCATAACATGAAACCTATGATTTTTTTGAGAAGTTACAATAATGGAGCTAATTTGGTGTTTATCACTGTGCTCTTGGGTGAGCAGAGGGGGAAGAGAGGCCTGGGCCTGATGCAGAGCAACCAGCCAGTGCAGGGCTCTGTTGGCATCTCCAGGGGCTGTGGAGCCATGCACCCTCTCCCTCAGCCTCCTCCCCCACTGCCTGTTTCTCCCTCCAGAGACGTGTCCTCACAGTGCAGCTTGAAGATGGTGGAAGCCCATTCCCGTCAGCTGGCAGAGGCAGTTCCATGGCAGGACACCGTAAGAAGGGGTTCGAAAGTTTGCAGAAATGCTTGAAGAATCTGCCCTGTGGGGGGTAAAGCCCACACATTCATTCAGCCTCTCAGTTGTCTCCATTTCATGATGAGAAGGTGAGGTCATCTGGTACAATGGTCTCATTTTACAGTTGAGGCAACAACAGTTCAGGGAGGCACAGTGACTTGCCCTAGATCATTCTACTGGTTAGCAGCACAGTTGTGATTAGATCCCAAGCCTCTTGGCCCTAAGTTCATCCTAATGCTGTAGACATGTGAACTGGAGGCTGCAGCCTGAGAAGCCCCATGAGATGTCTTCCCTAACCTTGTTTGTTGAAAGTGCTGATGGGTGGAGAAGCCCAGGTGAGAATAGAGGAAAGAGGCTGCCTGCAAACCAGCACAGCTTTCTATGGATCCTGAAGCCAGGAGCTGGCCTTTGAAAGTCATGGTAGAAGAGGTCCTCATTGCCACCCTCCACCCTTTCACCCAGGGACACACTCAAGGTAGCTGCTCCTCCTTCTCCTCTTGCTGACCCATATGTCCAGGGGACACACCTGGCCCTTCAGCCTACCAGGTGGGTTTTGGCTAGCCTGCCCAGTGGCTGCAGGGCCACTACCTGCCCCAATGTGGCTGGAGAGTAAGAGTTTTACAGACTGCGTGCTTGCTGCATGTGCATCTTGGTTGTGCCAGCAGCTGGCAAAGTCTACCTTGTGCTCTCCTCATATGCCTCCAGATCAGGGGCTTAGAACAGCTTCCCAGTGGGATGCCACCCTGAGGACGGCTGATGCTTACAATCAGACAAGGTCAGAGAAGTTCAATGACTTTCACAGACATGCAGCTGGAAAATAGAAGAGTGGGGATTTGAACCTGAGGTTCTGCCCCAAACCCCATGTACTACCCCCTGGGGTTGTTTATACTAATTCCCTTGAGGCAGACTAGTGACTCCCTCCCCTCTGTTTGGATGAAGAGCAAGGACCCCAGCTTTCCACCAGACCCCCAGTTGAGAGTTCCTTGTTGATTATTGTGGGTCTACATGAGGGCCACTAAAATGCCTAGAAACTGTAGAAGGCCAAGGAAATGGAATTTCTTGGCTCTGGAGAAGAGAAGATGGTGAAAATTAATATAGTCTCCCAGACCTTGAAGGCATAATGTCTGCATCATGATGAAGTCATAGATGGGAACTGCGAGAGAAGAGCATACATGGGAGGCAGTGGGTTGGACACTGAAGAGAATTTCCTGAGTTCTAAGATGGTGGGATACTGAGAAAAGTGTAAGACATTTTAAACAGAGGGCTTAATTGTTCAGCATAGTGGAGTCCTGCTTAGAAGCTACAACTGGATGAGTTGACCAATCACCTGTGGTCTCTTGTGGTCTAGAAAATGCAATTAGAATTGTCTTGCTTAGATCTGCAAAGATCTCCCACATCAATGGAATGAATCCCAATATGACACCTGCAACTCTCTAATAAGCCCACAGGACTACAAACCATCCCCTCACCCACCTCAAAACCTAGGGGAGCAAGACAATGAAAGTGAGGAAAATAGCTCCCACTCTGCAGGAGACAAACTTCATATAGGGGTTTCCCAGTCCCAGGCCTGGTGTCTGCATCCTAGCTCAGGTGGGAAGATCTGTGTAGAGACAGCCTAAGGTCCTTGCATGGAGACAAGAACTTCTGGCCCAGGGGTTCTGTCTACCACCAGTCCAGCTTCCTCCAGTTGGGGTGGAGGGGAGTGAGTGGAGTATGCTCAGTTCCAGAGCAGGCTGAGTGACATGGTGGAGAAAAGCAAGGTCTTCAGCGTCAACAGACAGGAGTCCAAATCCATACTTGGTCAATCACTCTGAGAGCTTACGCAAGTTACTGACCCTCTCTGAACCTCAAGATGACAATGATCATAGACTCTTCAGAGGAATGTGGTATGAATGAAATGAAAAAAAAAAAAAAAGGTTAAGTATCCAGATGCTCCATATCTGTTAGTCTCCTTCTCTCTTGTCTTTGGCTTTGATCACCAAAATAAGTAGGTTAAAAGAAGTAGAAGAAACTTCAAAATCCTGGCCAGAGTGTGCATGCTCAATTGGTTCTTCTAACTGGAAACGGCAGTGGTCCTCACCTTGGTGAGGGTGGGGCCCAATAATCTGCATTTCTGGCAACTTCCAAGTGGTGTGGATGCTGCTGGTCAGGGAAACACACTTGGAAAACTACTGCAATAGGGGTATTTACAGACTAACATCAGACATCTTTAAAACCCTCCCCGGGCTGCTTAAACCCTCTAAATTTGGGACAGGTGCCTTCTTGATAAAATGTAGCTATCCAGTGTACATGTGGTATGTAGAGAAAAGGTGAAGAGCTCGAGTGAGTATGCCGCTCCAGGAGGACCTTGCATGGCTTTGATCCATCAGAACCCTTGTGTGCACCCAACAAAAGGGAAGAGGCCCTTCCATCATCCCAACTTTTTTGGTGGCATTGATATTGAATGACTTTGCTTATGTTCCCTGAGGATGTTCCATGTCACTGTGGTTCTACTAGGGTCTGATCCAGGGTGGCCACAGAATCCCCTCATGCTATAAACTGCTGATACACAAGAATCACCTGGGGATCTTCTCAATCATTCACACCCCACCTTTGGAGATTCTGACTTAGTATGTCTTGAGCACAGCTCAAGAATCCAACCTCTACCTCCCCCAAGGAAGGGCCAGTACAGGAGAGTTTCAGACCACACCCCAAGGAACATCTTATGTGGCTCAACCCTGAAACCATCTCATTCCTCAGGGGGACACTCCTGGATAGACTAGAGACTGAGGTTAACCAAGGTCTACACCTGTCACCAACCCTTTCCACCACCTTCTTGACCAGGTGCAGACCACAAAGCTAAGTTGTTCATTCATTCAATGATTATTTGCTAAGCACGTGTTATATTCCAGGCACAGTGCTCAGTCCTAGGAATATAGTGGTGAGTAAAATATAGAGCCAGGACTAGGGTAAGGGAGACAAGGTAACTAGGGGGCAAAATGTAAGGAGGTCCTCACTCTTAGAGGCATGCATGAACCTGAGAGTGAGGGCCTCCTTCCCTTTTGTACTCTGGGCACCTGGTTTACTTCACCCAAGTCTCCCTCCTGATGAGACGGACCCAGTCCCTATCCCTTGGGAACACACAGTCCAGAGCAGGGGGTGGCCTTGGAGGAAGTGACTTGAAGGGTGAGTGGACACCTGCCATGTGAAGAGTTGGGGAAAGAATGGTTAAACGGAGAGAGCCAGATTGCGGAGTCCTGGGAGCAGGGCACCCCAGAACTCTTCTGTTGCTGTGGGAGGGTGAGAGTGAAGATTTGGATCCTAATCAGTTAGGGCCCTGTAGGTCTTGGTAAGTGTTTTGGATTTTATTCCTAGTGCAAGGGGACACCACTGAAGGGTTTTAAGCAGAAGAGTGACGTGCTTCACTTTAGAATTTTGAAAGAGGACTCTGGCTGTCATGTGGAAAGTGGGACAGGTGAACACAGGGAAGCGGAGAGGTCCATTAGGAGGTGGTTGTAAGTGGGCAGGTGAGAGATGGTTTTGCCCTCTGTGTGGTACTAGAGAGGGAGAGAAGTGGGCAGGCTTGAGACTGAATTTGGAGGTGGAATTGACGGGGTTGGTGATGAACTACATAAAAAAGAGAGAAAGGCGGGCATCAACATTAATGTCTCATTTCTGGCTCGAGTAACTGGGTGGATGGAGGGACCATTTCCCAAGTTGGGCAAAACTAGGGGAGGATGTACATGGCAGATCAAAGTTCACCTTTACACATCTGAGAGATTTTTAGATTTCTGTGAGATGTCCACATTGAGACTTCGTGTTGGATATATGCGTCTGGAGTCTAGAAGAGAGGTCTGAGAGGGGCCATAAATTTGGGAGTCCTGAGAATGAAAGTGGGCTTTAACATTATGGATGAGCAGAGAGAGAGAGAGAATGAGTGTTTAGAATTCCACTGTTTAGAGGCAGGATGGGAGGAGGATGGAGCAGAAACTGGGAGGGAGAAGCCAGACAGGTGGGAGGAGGCCTGAAGGAAGTGGGTGCTCCAGAGTAGGATGGTCAACTATGGGAAAGGCTACAAAGCGCCTCTTCACCGAATAGCCACACCATAGTAAGACCAAGGGATTGTCTTGTGTTGGAGCAGGAGGTGGGGGAAGACCTAAACCCTCAGGTCAGCAAAGAAACAAGGAAGCTAGAGCCCCCGTCACTGGCCGTTCAAGCATGTGCCTGTGGCCCTGACCAAAGCTCTGCCAGTCTGGCATCCCCCAGGGCACCTGTTTGCAGAAATGCCCCTCCGCTGCCCCAGGAGATCATCTCCCTGGCACCTGGGCATCTTCCCTCCTGCTAAGAGCCCCCCCCCACCCCCCCCCACCCCCCCACCCCCACCCCCCGCCACCACCCTGCTCTGGGGCAGAGGTCAGATCACTGGATCACTCACTGTGGAGATGAGATGGAGATGCCTGTCCTCTCCCTGGGGAGACTGACAGCTGTTTGACAGCCGCACAGCAGGACAACTGGAGGCAAGAAATGAAGACAGATTCTCATCGTTAACTTCATTAATGTGCCATTTATTCCTCTCTGTCATTAATGAAACGCCAGTGGAGGACCAGAGCAGAGTCCCTGGCCCCCTGATCTTCCATGGACAAGCACCCATGGAGCAGACATTCTAGCCTGACCAGGCATCAACTCCATCTCTTTCAGAACTTTCCCAAACTCTCATCTCCTCAAGCTCCTTCCACCCCCTCGAAACCCCTCTCCCTCTCCACCCACCTTTTAAAGAGTCATTAAGATGAGATCTGCACCTCCCGGTGTGATTCTGACTCACGGATATTTGCCCAAAAGTAATGGTGCCTGTGAAACACTAAACCTCTTTTCGAGGGCAGGTTCATGGAGGAGAGGCTGAGAAAAAGTTTCCTAAATAAAACCATCTGTTTCCCTGAAGATGCTCAGTTACAGAAACCTTTGCCTCCCGCTGATGGGCTTTAATCTCTTGAAGGTCCCAGTGAGCCAGCCCAGCCCGGGGATCTCACCCACTCCCTCCTGCTTCCCCGGGGGCCATCCAGGGCTCTCCGTCTGTACCACAGGCTGCAGCTGGAGTCCACTGACTTCATTCAAGGCACCTCTATCCCATCAGATCGTTTATTCATAGGGCTGCAAAGCCCTTGGGGCAGAAGGCACTTGAGAGAGCAGGCAGGGATGGAACTCAGGGATGGATGGAACCCCGCAGGGAGTGCAAGCATCACAGCAGCCGTCAGCCCTCCACCTCAGCCTCCCCCTTTCCTCCCCCGCCACCCCTGGCAAGTTCCCCAGAGCCCAGGAGCCCAGGAGCCCAGGCAAGAGGAGGGGTGAGGAGGGATCCAGCCCACCCTCAGTCCCTCCCCACCTGGCAGCACTCACAGTGGGAGCCCTGGTGGCAGCCAGGGAAGAAGAACACCCGCCCCCCTCGGATCCACTCCCAGCAGGGAGTGGAGCCAGCCCTGGGGGTGCTGGGCGGACAGGGTGTCAGTCTGTCCTCCTCTGCAGCCCCATCATCCAGCAGATCACTAGGACCTCCTGGTTGTGTCTTCAAAACACCCCCCTTGGCTTCAAGGCATTTGTGACAGGATCTTCAGAAGCAAGGCTGGCGGGGACTCCCAAGTCACACCAGGGGAGTGAGAGTAGGCACCCCGGAGGAGGGAAGAGAGCACCTGGCCTGGAAAGATGCGTGTGGTCAGCGGTAGGGACAGATTCTTTCAGGCAGTGGCCAGAACAGGGCCAAGGCACGGAGATGTGAGAGAACCTGGAGCATTTGGGGAAGTAGGGGGTCCTAGGGAGGAGGACGGTGTGGTTGCCAAAGCTGTGGGCATCAGAACCAGGAGCCTGGGTTCCTGCCTCAGCTCTGCCATTTGCTGTGTGTCCCGGGCCAGTTGCACGGCCTTGCTGTGCTTCAGTGTCCCCATGTAGAGAACAGGGACAGTACCAGTGCCCATCTCGCAGACTTAGGTGAAGACTATCCAGCTTACTATGTTTAGAAGCTAAGGACAGAATGGCCCGCAGTAGGGCTCCCAAAGTAGGATGGCTGGAAAAAAAGCCACGAAGAAACTTGAGTGTGGCTTGATCCTATATTGATTCTCTGGCTGACTCCTGGCAGCTCAAGGAGGTGGGCAGAGAGGTTCAAGGTAGGAGTCCTACATGCCCTGTCCCTGAGCCTCTTTTTATCTGTTGTTATATATTTGCACTTCTGGATGAAGAAGAGGTTTTCTATCTACAAACTGGATTTGAAATGGGGAGCCATTGTAGGATTCGGAGCAGAAGAACAGCCCCCCTATCTACAGCAAGGAGGGTAGGTCAGAGGGAATAGGCAGGGAGGGGAGATCAGAAAGCGCCGAGGTCCAGGCCAGAGTGATGCAGGTCAGAGCTAAGATTGTGCAGAGGGGAGGGGAAGAGAGGCCCCAGGGTCGGGGCTGGAGGTGGGGGGACACTTGGAAGGCACAGCAGCTCGCCTGGCTAGGTGTGGAGTCTGTGAGGGGTGCAGGAACTGGCCCATTCGGGTTTCCTCGCCCCCCTGCTCTCTGTTCTCCACAAGCCTGCTGAGGTCTCTGCTTCACACAGGGAATAAAATGCAAACATCTTTCAAGATCTCTGACATCTGGCCCTGCCTCCCATGGCTCCTGACCCCTTGTCCTGTGCTGTTCTGGTCCCCCAGGCTCTCCAGCTCAGTGGCCACCTCTCACTGCCCCAAACCTGCATGTTTCCAGGCCCAGGGCTTGCTTCGCTGTCTCCTCTTCTTCCTGGTGGCTGGCCACCCCCTCCCTCTTTCGGTGGCTGGCCACCCCCTCCTTCTTTCAGGCCACCACCTTCCTGACCACTCTAACATGTTACCTGCCGCCCTCCCTACCCCCCTGTCATGTCCCCAGTTCATTCACTGCCCTTGGATACTCTCTTCCTTAGTTTATTTTTGTCTTCCCTCCCTGGAATACAGGCTCCTGGATTGCTGGGACCTTGTCTGTCTTGTCATCACTGTCTCCCCATATTCACGAACCTTTAGTAGGTGGGTAACAAATGAATGACATCCATGAAATTGGTCTCCGGTGTGGGTGTCTGAGTGGAAGGTGTGACACTGTGAACTGGGTGGGGCAGGTCCCAGGGCAGACTCCTCAGTGGGGGCCATGAGGCAGCCAGGGAGGTTCCTGCCCCATTCCAAGCCTGCCCTGGACAGTTTCAATCCCCACCCTGCTTCTCACCTTCTAACACACAGAACCTCTCGTGTCCCCTCCCTCTACCTAGAAGGTCCTCACTTGTTTTCCTCTGCTAGCAAACTCCCTTTGCTCACCTTGCTGGACTCTATAGAATATCACCTTCCTTCTGGGAAGCCTACCCTGCAAACCCGGGCACTTGGTTATTCCCTCCTCCACTCCCCCACATCTTCCCCACGCCTCTCTTAAAGCACTGATCAGACCAATGTATTACTTCCTTCTATGCTTTTCTCTCCCCTGTCCCTAAACTGTGAGGCCTTTATAATATTTGTAATTATAAAGTAATCATTATAATAGCTCTAGTGCTTTCTGAGAGCCTACTCTGTGCCAGGCACTATGCCAAACACTTTATACAAATGACTTCACTTAATCCTAACAACAAACCCTAAGAAGTAGATACTGTTAGCCCCATTTTACAGATTAGGAAGCCAACACCATGAAAGGCTAAATAAGTTGCACTGCTCATAAATAAACATCAGAGCTGGAGCTTGAACCCAGAGCTGCCTGATACCAAATCCCTATTCTCAACTTTTCGCTCATCAACCAGTATTTACTGAGCTTTTACTATGGATCAGGCACTGGCCAAGACATGACAGGTATGATGATGAATGATACCAGACCCCATCCCTACCCTCAAAGAGCTCACAATCTCAGGAGAACACAGCATTTATCAAATAATCCCCACAAGCAACAGGAAAGTGACGGTGGTGGCCTGTGCTATGGAAGAGGGTGGTCTGTGGTACTTTGGGGGCACATACCCAGCCCCAAGTGCCAGCCCCCATATCTGACTCAGCTCTACCCCTGATTCCAAGCCTCAAGCCTTCACAGAGGGATTGCTCACTGGATGTTTTTCTAGCCATTGGAGCCAGATTGGCTTCCACCCTGTCTCTGTTCCAGGCCCCCCTGCCCTAGGGTAGCTTAACAGCACTTCCTGCCCCGTGTTTCAGAGATCTTTTTAGGTCTCCCGTGGCCTTTCTGAAAGTGCAGCGGATGCTTCTCTGCTGATGAGGAGAGATTCAGACAAGCCACTTAATGATTAAGAGACATGAAGTGTTCTCTAAGAGATGGGGAAGTACAATTCTTGCTTTGCTCAGCCTGGATTCCCAAGACAGATGTGGAGCATTGACGCCACTCATTGCCTATCTGGGAGGAAGAGAAGAAGGCTAGCTGTGGAGAAAAATAAAACATGTGGGGGCAGCGGGGACTGAAGGAGTAAGAGGATTTGGATTTCAAGATGAAGTTGCTAGATTCCTTGAGGCGGGCAATAGATAGCAGTCAGGCATCCAGAGGCCATCTCAACTAGAGATGTGGGTGGTAGGTTTTCCAGTGTGAATCCTTGTTTTTTTATGGTTGGCAGGAAGGGACCTGGTTTTTATGGTTTTTATGGCTGGCAGGACGATCCTCTCATATTACAGACTGAAGCCCAGAGATGTGAAATGATGTGCCCAAGTTCTTGTGGCTGGTTGGTGACTGGAGGACTAAAGCCCAAGTCTCCTGACTTGCAATTCACTGCTTTTTCCTGGGCAGCCCACAGATCAGAATTCTCTTCTCTGCTTAGGGCTATGTGAGTGCATCAAAGAGATGGAAATGCCTCAGTGAGCTGTTGCAGACAGCCTACTGGGGAACCAGCATGAGCAATGGTAGGCAGTGGATGGGACTTAAGAATATTACTGCCCAGACACCTGGGCACTATAGGCAGGGGGAGAGTGCTGAAGTTAGGTGGACAGCTTGCACCTAAGGACAGGCTTTTCCAGGAGCCAGCACCCTGGCTCTTCCTTCCCTGGCAGCAGGTCTGCCCCCTCCAAACACCACTCAGGACATAAAGCCAACTGCCACTGGTCCCAGATCTGCCCCCATCGGCCTGTAGGTTAGTGGTCAAGAGGGCCAAGTTGGCCTCTGCCGATTTCTGGACAGAGGTGACCTCTCCATCACTGGGGAGCTCATTACTAACCAGGGGCCCTAAGGCGGCCTCCCCTGACAGCAAGTGAAGATGAAAGCAATAATGTGTGGGTAGTTCTGCAGCCCCTGGTCACCCTGGTTTTATTAAAGCCAAAGTTTCAAGCATCACTAATGAGGATAAAAGGCTGGCAATGAGTCTAGGATCTGGGGCCAAAACCTCCTAAGAAAGGGGGTGGGTGGGGCAGAGCAAGGACCTGTCAAGGCCACCCACGGGGCTGGAGCTGAGGCCCAGCTTTCCAGAGAAGGAGGTGGCTGCCAGGAGATGCTGACTCTGTTTGCTCAACCCCTGGTCCCTCTATTTACTCAAAAATAACCTCTTTTTTTTTTTTCTTTATCAAATAAGCCAGTCCTCCGCTGCCTGCATGTACAAGGGTAAATGTCCCCTCGATCCACTGAGCCAAGGGCAGCCAACTTGTGGTCAGGCCCAGTGAGGCCCAGTCACCCACGGCAGAAGGTCCTGGGTCCAGCTTCGGGCCCCTTGGCTCCTATTTTCTCTCTGCCTGCAAGTCATGGGTAGATCTTGGCCCATTCCCTTTACCATGGATGGAGAAAGGAGTTTACAGTCAGGAGCAGGGACCAGGGTGGAGGTAGGGGGGTCCGCTAACCACCCTAAAGACTCAGCGCCTACATGCTGCCCAGCTGCCACTGTCATGTCAAGAAAGGGCTCCCTTGCAGAAAAGAGGGGGTCCTGCCGGTTCGGGGCTCCCCTGGAGGGAACCATCCTTGAGAGCAGTTCATAGAGCTGCACATGATTCCATTTACCCCAAGAGATCCTCCAAACACCAAGCAAGTCTCCTAAGTTCATAAACAAATCAACTCGGATGCCACCCCAAATAAGACAGCCCTTAAAAGTGCCACTCTGCATTGTAGGATGATAATGGAGGGGAAACTGCTCTCCTCAGAGGGGCCACAGGATTCCTTCCCAGACCCTACCTTGATGGCAACACTGATATTGAGAACCACTCCTTCCAGGGCTCTCCTGGCTAAAGATACAGCCATGTACTTCTACGGGTGCTTCTCTGATGGTTGACCACCTCTGGAGCACGAGTAGGTATAAAGCAAAGCCTAGCCCCAAAGGGGCTTCCAGTCACCAGATGCTAGTGGGAGGGCATGGCAGCAGCAGAGGGGGGACTTGGAAACCCCTAGTGGCTCAGGGGCAGAAGGTGCTGCAGGGGCATAGGAGAGAGATGCTGTCTGTGGGCTGGACCCTGGGTGAGGACACCTGCAGGATGCATAGGACTGTCTACGCAAAGACAAGAAGAGGAACATTCTTGCAAAAGGGACCAAAGCTACATCAGCCTGTGGAGCAGAGGATTGACATAGAGGAATGGAGAGAAATAATTAGGTGAGGAAGTAAGATGGGACCTCAGTACAAGCTAAGAAGATGGATCTCGATTCCAGAAGCTGAACAAGGGGAGCCACCGGGGGTGTTTGAGCAGCAGCCTTGATCTGTATAAATTGGCACCAGGGCACTGTTCACTCAAGTTACTCAACTTGGGCGAGCTACTTAGCTTCACCAAACAGTCCTTTCCTCCTGTTTGCAGTGGAGACAGTAAGAGCACATGCCTTATAGGGCTATGGTAAGACTCACTGAGATCTTTTGACCAAAGACTTGGCACCTGGTGCACACACAAGAGCATTAGTTCTTCTTGCTGTCGTTGAGTCTGAAAGGTTTCTCTAACTTTGGGCAGGAATGAACCTGGGACGGTTATGAGAGAAATGAAGGGAGCCACCCTGCCCCCATTCCTTGTATCTCGGTGCCTCAGAGATGGAACCTTCAGCCAGGTACACTGGGGACCCCTGCATAAGAGGAAGGTCACCCTCCCTCAACAATATGCCACAGGGTCGCTTCCTGTGTCTCCCTCCTTGGACTAAGGGACTAGGGAAACAGGAGACACTCCTGTGGGAGATGGGGATCCTGGCATCTCCTTTTTATGGGTGTGCCCCACTGGACTGTGTGTGTGTTGAGGGGGGACTATATACTCTCCACAAAGCATGACGCCTCTAACAGGTTCTCAGTAAATGTGAATTGGCAGATACATGAGCAAATGTAGGAAGTTGTGTGGTGTAAGGTCTAGAGGAGCCAGGGTTACTTTCAGGTGCTGCCTGGGTGTGTGGAAGGTGCTCCAAGACAGAGCATGTGCGAGGAGTGTTCTCCTAAGAGCTGGGAATCCAGCTGTGTCTCCCACCAGCTATGTAAGCCTGGGCAGAGCCTTAGACCTGTGTTTGAACGCTGAGCTCCTCCTATCTGTGAAGTGGAGGGAAGAAGGACGGTATTCCCTGCCCTACAGGTGGCTGCGAGCATAAGAGCTCAGGGGTGTGGGTCTCAGCTCACTGGCTCTGTGGCCAGAACCCCTCCTGGGGCCCTGGTATGGTTCACCTGCCGCTACTCTGGGGTTTAACTGTGGGGGTGAGTATAAAGACCAAGGCTGGATCTTTTGCTAGGGCAAGGGTGGGTACCAGTCCCGCCCAGAGGAGAGCACTGGGACCACCTGCTCTGGAAGGGGATGGAAGAGTCTTGGATTCTTCTCCAGTTGGGGCCAGGTGTCAGGTGTCTCTAGGAGTCCCCAGGGAAGGAAGTTCTTTGTGTGGAGTAGGGACAAAAACTTTGGTGTCACCCTTGACTGCTCTCTTTCTCACACGTTGCCTTCTCAGGGAGGCCTTCCCTGGCCAGCCTGTCTAAAATGTCAATATCTATGGCATCCCCTGTGAGCATAACACATCCCCTTGTCCTGCCTTGCATTTTTCTCCTCAATACGTTTTATCATCTAACTTTTGACCTTTTTTTCTTGTCCAAGTAAAATGGAAGCTCTGTAGAGGCGCACGCGCATGCGCGTGTGTGAATGTGTGTTGTCCTTTCCCATATCTCTAGCACCCAGAACAACACCTGGCACCCAGCAGGTGCTCAGTGAACATTTGTTGATTGACTGGCTGAATGAATGAATGAAATGAGCAAAGAGCTCCATCTGAAATCAGAGCCACCCCAAACCCTGCCCCCATCTTTCCCCCCAGGGTTGGGGAGCACCAGACCAGCCTCAGAGCTTGGGGGAGGTTTCGCAGCAACAGCATCCTCCTTCATCAAGTGAGGAAGCAGCCCAGCAAAGTGCTGCTTAACTTGACAGACAGACATGCTTATCCTCTTTGAAGTTTTCCTCTTCCCTGTTACTGAGAAACTTCCTGGGATTGGGACCTGCCAGGGGCAGGAGAGGCAGCAGAGTACATACTCTCTGCCAGGGTCGTTTTTGAAGAATGATCACATTTGAGGGAAAAAGACGAGGTGAATCCAGGACCTGCACAAACTGGGAGTGGGGAGCATACATCTTGGTGGGCAGCATGGCCTGAGCGACGACACGATTGCTTGTGCTTTCATGCAGAGGTCTGGAAGTTAGGCAACTGGGTGGGCTTCCAGAGAGGTGAGGAAGCTGCTGGCCAGAGGGGCTGGTGAGGAAGAGCTGAGCTGAGGACTGGATGCAGCCCTGCTGGGAGAGAGCCCCGGATGGCCCGAGCGTGTCTTGCCGGGACACTGTCATGACCACAGACAGGCAAGGGGCTGGGATGTGGAGTCAAGGGATCATGGGTGAGCTGGAGGGGAACAGGGCTGGGTCTGGAGGCTGCAACCGAGACGCACATGTAGGACAGGTCAGGACAAAGCAGGGTGGCGGGGACCAGGACCAGAATCTGAGCAGAGTTGAGAAGGAGCAATTCTATGAAGAGGCAATATTGTTATCATTGTCTTTTATTCCCAGTTACTCCCAGCATGAAGGCCAGACCCTTGGGTCCAGAAGACCTGGTACTCTGCCTCAAAGAATGTTCTCCTGGGCACCCGAGTGGCTGGCAGCAGCGGCCCTGAGAGCTGTATGCCCCTCATCTGCCCTCTCGTCTGCTTCTTTGCAGGAAAGCGTGGACCTGGGAGAGATCATGTTCTCCTTGTGCTACCTGCCCACAGCAGGCAGGCTCACCCTCACAGTGATCAAATGTCGGAACCTCAAGGCGATGGACATCACAGGCTATTCAGGTACCTCTCCTCCCCAGGTGGCCTGCCATGTGGTCTTCCAGCCACCCAGACATTAGGACTTGGAAAGAGTTTAGAGAGGAGGGGAAAGAACTGTCAGTATTCTCAGAAGAGGAGCACCAGCTCTGGATTCCAATTCCAGCTCTGCCAATTCCTTGCTGTGTAATGCTTTGAATTTTCTAACCTGAAAGAAACAAAACCAAAACCAAAAAACTTTGGCAGGTTGCTTTAACGGATAAATGAGTTAGTGCATGTAAGTGCTTACTGTTGTGCCACGTAATAAACACTCAGTAGATATTAGCTGCTACTATCATTTTCCCTCAAAGGAGAGAGAGAATAAGAAGTAAACACATAGGAGGAAAAAAAATAAGGAAGCTTTCTCGTTACATGAGGCCCCGGCACTTTCGAGGGTTTTGTCAAGTTTGTGTAAATGTTTGTAGCTCCGCACAGCCCAACGGCAGCCCTGCAGGCCCAGTCAAGGGAGCAAAGCCACAGCAAAGCAAAGCACATTGTATTTGAGTTTTTCCTGCAGGGCTCCCAGCCCCGGCCTCGGCACCAGGAATGCTGCTAAATACAGCAGGAACGAGAAATCCTATTCTAGCAACCGAGGACATGCTTGCTTGGGGGCCGCTGCACAGACTGATCCTTTTCCATGATTCTCTAAGCTGTCAGAGAAGCTATTTGAGTTTTGATACAACAGAGGGGTAACTTGAGTCCCAGGAGCCTCCTTCCTCCCTATCAGCTCACATTAGCCCACGAAGAGAAATGGGATGAAGTCTCCCAAAGAGCAGACGTGCAGAATAGTCTGGGTTGCACTCGGAGTTGCAGACATAGGAAAAGGCCTGTTTCCCTCGACCCATCACCCAAGAGGCTTTTCTGAGGAATCAGATTTCCAGCATAAAACTACTCCAGAGGTGCCGATCTTTTATTCATTAATTATTTCTTTTCCTGGAAAATTCCTTAGTGTCATCACAGTTATCGTAAAGAAGGGATGGTCCAGCTGCAACTACCCGGGCCCAGGTGCAACCTAGTATAGTTGGAAGATGAGGAGGTATTAGACCTTGAAAAATGAGATTTTTGGGAAAGGTAGCTGGAAAGAGCTGAAGTAATGTGTATTTGTTGTCCCTTTGAGTCCCTTGGAGCCTCTGACCCAGCCCCCACTGTCTCTGTGCAACACTCACATCTTCCAGGCCAGATGCTCCCCAAGATAGTGCCCACCCTAAGTCCTCTCCTTCCACTGAAGCTCCCACTGCACTTTGGGGGGATATGAGGAAGAGCTTAAAGAGCCTCTTCCGACGTGTGCAAAGCTCTCAGGCCCCAGCAAGTTGGCTTCCTCCAAAAATACAGGCAATGTAGATTTCATTTTAATATCCAAAATAAGTGCATGCCAGGGACAGAAATTCACTGAGGACTCTCAAGGCTGCTGAGGGAAATAGGATTTTGCTGCCTAAGTCCCCACACTATCTTCTCTGGTGTAATTAAATTGATGTGCTAGAGAGGGAGCTTATGGCAAAGCCACTGAGGTAATCATAACGGCTGTTCCACATCAGAGGGTTGGGGGAAAGAGATTTTTCTCATGCTAAATTCTAATCTCCCTCTTGCAATTGACCCTCTTTTCTACCTGGGTTTGGAATCTACTATTAAATCTCCACTTGATTCTGGAAATTCAGGGGTCCTCTTTTTGTTGGGGATTTCTGTTTGGTCCACAGATGTAAGCAAATATCTGGAATAGTGCATGCAGCACAATATGCATTGAATAAATATGTTTTGAATGAATGGATGAATGAATTGACAGCATGAGGAGCCTTGTCAGAGGGCGAAACAGTGGGGGCATGTGTGCTAGGGGCCTCTCAAACTAGATCTCCTGTTTGTGAGGATGAGTTTGAGGTTGCCTTCAGCCCAGACTGCTTGGATATTAGGCCAAAGTAGGGAGTGAATGGAGCTTGTTGCCTCTTCTTGATTTCTATAACATTGACCCCCCAAACCCGAGGGTCTTCCTATTCTCCTCAATTTAACTAGTCATGCATCAATTCTTTAAGCCCATCCACTGGAACGATGACATAACACAAAATAATCAGAAGGATCAGGACACAACAAGGGTGGTGAGTAAGTAAAACCACCCATCTCCACCACATCTGGTCTGTACTGATTTGAGTCTAGTGGTTTAAAATGTAAATTTTGGAGTCAGAAAGACCTAGGTTCAAATCTGAAGCAAGTTCCTGAATCTCTCCAGCCTCAATTTCCCTACCTATAAAAGGGGATGATGATGATGATGATAGATATTTTACAGCATTGGTGGGAAGTTTAAATGACACAATGTATATAAATCTCAACACAATGCCCGACACATACTAAATGCTGGGCTATGATGGCTCTCATGGCAATGGGGCTGAAATGCACCACCTGCCTTTATGCTCCCTCTCTCAGCTACCTAGAACATCATAGGCTGTTAGAGAGGAAACAACCTCCAAGGTCACGTAGAGCCAGCATCCCACTGGAAGCCACCAACTTTTTGCTCTAGAGAATCCTAAGGAATAGGCATCTCTCTGCTTTGCCTCTTGGACAATCACAAGATGGATGGTTTCTTCAAGGGAGATACACCCACTGAATTTTATAAATGGATATGCCTCGTAGGAGTAAACAGAGTTGGAGAAGGAAGCTGAGAATTTCCCAGTCAGTAACAAGGCATTTGCCTAGTGGCCTCCGGGACAATTGGCTCTGCCATATTTTTCCAAGCCTAGTGACATGGGACTCTGCTGTGCTGTGAAAGTGCATGGAGATGGGCATGGCAGGCAATGGGGCAGCACTTGAGCAGCCACAAGTCCGAAGGCACTTTCCAGGGCAGTGTACACCTTATGGAGAAGTGGCTGTGTTAGTGATGGGTCTTGGAGTAAGCTTTACCCATCTGACTGCTTGGACTTGAACCCTGCCCTGGGCATATCCATAGAGAAGGGAGCCCACAGACAACCAGAGAAGTTGCCTCACAGAGGTTCTAGGAACTCTGCCTTCCTTTTTACTGAAAACACCTCCGAGAAAGGGCCCTTCCAAATGGGTCGTTGGAGACAGCAGGTTGATGAAACACCTGCTGTTTAATCACGGTCTCCCCAGGTCCCTCGTAAACCCAAGTGCCCCTGTGGTTAAGGCATAGCTGCCCTGTCTGTCACATTAGTTAGTCGGCAGCTCCTTTGAGAGTCTGCAGAAATGCCTTCAAGGCTTGGAGTTTCTGATCACGTGTCGGAGTCCTCCCTAGCTTCCCCATAGCTGGGTGCCTCAGCTGCCACCTGATCGATGCTCAGGGAGTATAAGGGCCTGATGGGTGCTCAGGTGCTCAGGAGATAGAACCACATGCCTGTGCATCAAGGCGTCAGGCAGCGGCCGCTCGGCCCCCGCCTCCTAACAGATCCTGTGAACCCTGGCTTTTGGGCAAGCAGGTATCTCTGTACATCAGTGTCTCAAAAGCTGTTATTACCTGCAAGTCGCCCTCCCATTTCTTCAGCTATGCAGCATAAATAACAATTATGATGGTGTCTAAGACACCTGTGCTATGAGATACAATGGATGTCACTTCACTTGGATGAGTGGAAAATTTCAGGGTAGAAGGATGACCACAAAATACCTATTCAGAAAACTAAAGAAGAGACAGGGATGGGAGACACGTGGAAGTTCAGTAAAAAGACATCTCCTCTGGGGATGGAGAGGATCCAAGATCCCACTGAGAAATGAAATGTCAGCCGGCTGCCCTGAATCTCAGAAGCCGCCTTACTCACGGCCCCCACCATAGCTCCCTCCTCCTCCTTTGCCCAGAAGTGGGCAGGAAATAGCTTCCGGGGAAGGAGAGAGCAGGGCTCTTCTTGATGCCAGCTGGAAATGAGCTTGTTGGGACAATGAGACCCATAATCCCGTTGTCAGGTAGGGAGGACATGAACAGTGCTGTGATTGTCGCTGTTCATTTACTCTGACACACTGCTACTCCTTGGGTGTCATGGGCTTCTATTTTTACCCCCCTTATCCTTTGGTTAATAATGATGACAAACCCCCAGAGAAAAGGCCTCCAAGTAGGTGAAAGGAAGAGTGTGACTTGTTCAGCTTCATCACCCTTTGGAGCCAGCCAGCTGTCATGGAGTGGGGATTTAGGGCCATGAACCGCATACCTATGGGCAGGTGTCCTGTCTGACTTGAGGCCATTAATGCAAGTCCATTAGGCACTCTCCCAATAATCCTGAGGTCGCTAAAGACTCTGTGTTTATTAAGCATGAGGTGTCCTCAGAGACAGGTGTGCTACATAAATACAAGGTGGTTTAATTATCTTAACAACCCACCGATACCATCGGATGAGCTACAATAGGTCTGTGGCTTCCATCCCTCTGTTGCAAATGATGTTTAAGGACATCTGGTTAACATGCTCCCTTCCCTTCCCATCACCCCCACTGGCACAGATCCATATGTCAAAGTGTCCCTGCTTTGTGATGGGCGGAGACTGAAAAAGAAAAAAACAACCATCAAGAAGAACACTCTTAATCCTGTCTACAATGAAGCCATCATCTTTGATATTCCCCCAGAGAACATGGATCAAGTCAGCCTGCTCATCTCCGTCATGGATTATGATCGGTAGGTGTGGGGCCCAGAGGGCCACAATTCCCTGCATCTCACCTCCCATGTCAATGCAGGATGGGCTTCCTGACCTCAGATCTTGTGATTCAGGGCTCGGGAGCCCATTGGCCTCAAATCTGGCTCCACTCAGGAAGAGTGCCGAAGTATGAGGAAGAGAATAGATTCCCCTGAGCAGAAGCTCAAGTTTTGCTTTCCAGGAGGCACATTTCCATCAGGGACCAACCCACCCATCAGTGTCCCTGAATTCACCCCTGCTGGGTCCTATTCCTCCCTCTAGCTGCAAGTCCCATCATGGATCCTCTCCATTTCTGAGGCTGTTACCATTCCCACTCAGGGATGGCCGTGTAGCCTCCCAGCTGACCCCTGCCTTCATCACTCCCTGACTCGAGCCAGCCAACACATGAAAGGCACACCTTCCTCAAAGACCACTTTTTTCTGGGACCTGCCCTTCTCAAGAACCATCACTGGTTCCCATTACCCAGGCCCTTCTCCTGGTTCCTCAAGGCCTCCTAGAATCTGGACCCAGCATAATCATCCAAATTAATTTCCCCTCCCTTGGATGTCTTTCTTCTCTTCCACTTACCCAAATCCTCTCTCCTGGCAAGGCAGGCTCAAAAATGTTTTCTAGGGGATCCCTGAGTGGCTCAGCAGTTTAGCACCTGCCTTTGGCCCAGGGCGCGATCCTGGAGTCCCGGGATCAAGTCCCACATCGGGCTCCGGGCATGGAGCCTGCTTTTCCCTCCTCCTGTGTCTCTGCCTCTCTCTCTCTCTCTCTCTCTCTCTCTCTCATTCTCTCTCTCTCTCCATGTCTATCATGAATAAATAAATAAATCTTTTTTTTTTAAAGTGTTTTCTAACCACCCCAGCCACAAAAAAAAAAAAAAAAAAAAAAACCATGCAGAAAAGCCTTTATCCAGGATTTTTTAGCACAAGTTCTCGGGCATAGTAGGTGCTCGCTGAACATATTTGGGTGATGACTGATGTTCTTGCTGAGTCAATAAATCACATTCTAGCCACTGGGGGTATGGAGAAATGGTGCTGAGAACAGGGTAATTTATTTCCAAACGCCGATGTCTCAAGCAAGGGCGTGATGTGCTAGCTGAGTCAAATAAGGAAGAGACTTAAATTCTACCATTCCCTAAAGTCAGGCCATCTGCCCACCATTTCCTGAGATTCCAAAGCAGTTTATAACCTTTTTCTCATCTGCCTGGTGCCAGTGTCCACCCAAGGAGGCTGCGCCAGGTTTCACTGCCACTGGCACTCTGCAGTCCTGCCAAGCATCTATTTTCAGAGTTCAGCACTCCGAGTTAGACCTGCCGGGCAGACTCCCAGCCCCCAGGACCTCCCTTTCTGACAGCGCGTCTGGTCACCAGCGCCAGGCCCTTTGTTTCTCTCTCAGAGTGGGCCACAACGAGATCATAGGAGTGTGCCGCGTGGGGATCAACGCTGAAGGCCTGGGCCGGGACCACTGGAATGAGATGCTGGCCTACCCGCGGAAGCCCATCGCACACTGGCACTCCTTGGTGGAGGTAAAGAAATCCTTCAAAGAGGTGGGTGAGGTCGTGCTTGGCCCACAGCATGTTTGCTGCATGGCCACGTGGGCTGGAGAATGGCAGTCAGCAGCTGTGCGACCTGGCCTTCGTGGGTCCTGCCCCACGGGGTGTGCAGGGGCTACGTGCTTCTCATCCAGGGCATAATGGGCAGGAAGGAGATGGAAGAGGACAGTGGGAAGCTGCCTGATGGAAGAGCCTCCAATGTTGAGCATATTGAAAGCGACATTGAGGTCTAAATGGAAAATTAAAACTCGGAGGTAGCCTTCCCCGCAGCTCCACTGTGGCAGGCCCAGGACGCTTTCACAGAGCCCCCAGGCCAGGTCTGTCCTTAGGGGGAAGTCCCGAGAGGGTGAGACCAGAACTTGACAAGAAATTCTACCCATGTCGAACCACTATGTTCCCTGAGGCTCTAGCCAGGCAGTCCCAAGGCTGTCCTTCATTGCCTCCAAGCGGATGGCCGGAGACAAGAGCCTGCTGCCGCGAACGTGAGTTCTCCCGTTGTTGGAGAGTATGGCTTCAAGGCGTCCCGCTTTCCGACCTGACCCCAAGAGAGGTAGAGCAGATGGAGCACTGCCCAGGGTCCTGAGGCTCGGGTTCCAAGCTTGGCCCCCTCGGACTTGCTGTATAATTTTGAGCCAGTCATTCCTCTCAACTGCAAAGAAAATGTCCCTTCCAGTGATATTTACAGCTGGTTCTCCCTCCACCAAACTCCATCAATGTGACATCCTACAATTTATCATCCCATGGCTCCCAGGCCTCCTTTTTCTCAAATGGGTTGGGATATGGGGGTAGCCAGGCAAGCTTTAAACCTCATTTTGAGTATCTCATACCCCAATTTATATCCTAAAAGGCAAGGTGGTTGTTTGTTCATCCGAGGCTTCAAGCCTAGGAAGTCTAGAGCATAAAATTAGAAAATCTACTAATGAAAATAAAGCTTTAGTCATTATACCACATGGCCCCTCACCTTAAAAGCTGTCACCTCAAAAACAGTGTACAGTTGACCTCTGAACACCATGGTTTGAATTGTGTGGGTCCACTTATGTGTGGATCTTTGTAAATAAAAACAGTACTACACTATGAATGTATTTCTCTCTCCCTCATGACTTTTTTAATAACATTTTTTCTCTAGCTTACTGTATTGTAAGAATACAGTATAGAATTCCTATACCATACAAACTATGTGTTAATTGGCAGTTTATACTATTGGTAAGGCTTCTGGTCGACAGTAGGTCATTAGTAGTTAAGTTTTGGGGGAGTCCAAAGTTATATGGGATCTTTGACTGTGTGGAGGGTCAGCACCCCTAATCCCTGTGTTGTTCAAGGGTCAACTGTAATCTTTTCTTCAGGCTCTGGGACACAGGAAAGGTGTGGGCAGCAAACCCAGAGGACTTGCCTGCTCTCCCTTTTCTTCTTGATGTGGACAGGCCTGTTTCTACCTGCTTCCAGCACTGTGAGAGACTGAGGGCTGTGGGAGAGAGAGGACTCCAGGAGCCAGGACCAGTTGTTTACCTACTGAGCTAGGAGTGCCTTCGAGGCTAGCATGGAGAAATAAGGCAGGGACACAAAGTTCCTGTTCATCTGAGGCTTCATGTTTCTAGCTTGTGGTTGTCTTGATTTTGCCACAGCTGTGAAGCTTGAGTGATGGAGGCCAGAAGGTTCCCTTTGCAGGAGTGGGTGAGGTACTCACGACCCAGCCTCTGCTTCCATGGGAGGCAGCACTGGATAGAACTATAATGACCTGGGGACCACACTTGGCACCTCACTGAATGCAAGGTTGATTCAACCAAGGGAGAGTGCTGGGCCCCTGTCTGCCCACCCCCGCCACAAACACACATAAATACCTTGGAGATATTTAAGAGTAGAATAAGTATACTAAAATGTTCAGGATGATCTAAGGGCAGGAACATGTAAGGCTAAGAGGCCCCTGATGGGCTGCAGGGCTTCAGGCAACTCATTGCCCCAGTTTCCTGGTTGGTGAATGAGGGGGCAGGCTCCTAGCATCTCTGCTTTTCTAGGAAACTCTGATTCTAAATGATGATGGGTGGAGCCGGTGAGTCCTCATGTTGCACCAGCTCAGAAAGCTAATTCTTCCCATAACTCGCAAACTGAAGCTACCCTGACCAGAAGGTGGCTGGAGTTGAGGGTGGGTGCAGGGAGGCAGGGAGGTGCCGGCACTCGGTTACAGAACCACTCCGTGATGAATACAACCTAATTAAGCCAAATAATTGATTCCGAGTCTCATTTCTTTGAAAACTCTGACTCACTAGCCCAGACTACAAAAGAAAGAGAGATAAAGTAGAATCAAGCCCTTGAAAATGAATATTTGATGAGACAGTAAAGGGGAAGTAACAGTATACGGAGAACGAAAAGAGAATAAATTGATTCATATCCTTTGGGTTTACTTTTTTCTTGACCTCACACACCAAGCTCCGAGTCTGCTCGTCCCCCTTGCATTCTCCTACCATTTTCTGCTCAGCTGATCATTTCTCTGGATGAAGAAGCTGAAAATGGCATTCATCTTGGCAACTCAGGATTTCACCTGCACTTTTAGCACCCACCGTTTAAGTATCTTTATAAAACTGCATTTCTAAAAATCTACCAGGCAGATATGAAGTAAATCCTCTTTGGGCTCATGTGCTACATTGTACTCCAACATTCACCACCTCAATCATCCTTAGAACTCTCCTCTTGCCTTCTTCGTTCTGTTCTGGACATTGAGCAAGAGCCTTGCTCCTGGAAGTGTCTCTCCCGTTTGTATAATACATAAAGAAATCTTACCCCCCGGCTCCCGGGAAGATACTTGGCATCGTATCTATAAAGTACTATTTATATGGTACTTTTCTTAAGGCATTTCAAGTGCTGTGATCATTTCTTTTTTATTAATGAGAACAGAGGGCACCATACCTGCTCGCTCGTTTGGGGTTTTAAAATAAGGTTGAGGGGAACAAATTAACCAAAGAGGTATTTTTTTCCCTGCTGGGATATTTTTGTGAATAGAAGTTGATTAAGCTCCAGCCAACATCCTTCCCGGCAGTGGCTGTGGCCCCTTCCCTCTCAGCACTCCTGCCCAGGGCTGCATGTCGTTGCTGTCACCGTACACAGAGCTGAGGCTGACCAGCAGCCTTCTCCAAGGCATTTTATCATGAAGGGCCACATGGAAATCAGCTTCCAGAGATCCTGTTTGAGTGTGACCCATTTCAGAACAACAAAAGGTCTTCCTGGAACATAACTGCCCTGAAACGATCACCTTCCCGGGTGCTGGGGACCAGTCTTTGCTATTTCAGAGCCACCTTGATAGGCCTGCTGGAATCATTCACCTTCCTATTGTCCACGAACCCCATCTCCCTCCTCTGTTTAGCTTCACAGAAAAAGTCAGGGTCTGTCAGGGAAGCCAGCGTGCCTTCTTCATTTGTCCTGGGTTAACAATTATGCTCGGCGTGACTTCTCTTTGGGCCATTATATAAAGAGAGAAAGGTACTCTATGTGGCCATTTCCCCTTTTCTCCTCAGAATCAGTCCATCAATCAGATTGTCTAAGTGGCGTGCTTACCCAGGGGAGAAGCCAGTAATTACAGGGTACCTCTCACCAACACTACAGGCTGGCACAGGAAAAGCAGAACCTCTAAAGCAAAGGTGTGTTAAATGAGAGCCTTAGTGATCATCTCGTGTCACCTTCTGGTTAAGAAGCACTTGAGTCAGAAGTCACAGTGGGCTCAAACAACCAGGCATTTATTTATTTAAAATATCTCACCAGGGAAACCCTCGGTTGTGATTTCATTCACGTGGATGCTGCAAGCAGAGAGACTACCATCTGGAGTTAGGAGTAAGTACCTGGTGTGGACCTGAAGAGGTTAGGTTTCTTACACTCTGTGTGCGTCTCCTTCTTCCCCTGGTGTGGCCCGATGCTAGGGTGGCAGCAGGATGGAGCAGAAGGAACACCAATCTGGGAGTTAGACTTGGTTTCACATCCTGGCTCTGCCCCTAACTAGCTGTGTCTTGACTTCTCTGTGTCTTGGTTTTGTTATGTGCAAGGACAAGAGAGTGACCGGATGACCCCCTAGGCCTGTTCCCCGGTCTGGCATGCTAAGATCGCTCAAGCCTAGGGCACATAGTGGTGATGATCAATATCCGATTGTCCAGCGTCTGGTTAGTTGTAAAGATCTGCTGGTTGGCCTCCACAGGGAGCTCTGAGGGCCTGGGCCCGGGGAAGGTGACAGAGGCTTTCTGTAGAAGTGGGAGCACATGCAGGTGTCCTGCAGGTCTGGGTCCCTCCTCAGCACTGTGGCTTTCCAGTAGGAAATGTTGGCTGGAAAATGGTCTACTCCTTAGGTGGCTCAGCTCTGTCTAGAAATGGCTGCGTCATAGGCAGAACCGCATCCTTCCTCCTCTCACCCCCACTCATGCATGAATGCAGAAAGCATCTTCTACTAACCCATCATCCCGCAGTGGAGACCCTCAGAGATCAGGGGAAGCACAAGAGATCCATATTTCAGGTCAGATAAGCCACCTCCACCACCTCCCTGATTCTCTGGAGCCTTGTCCCATGGGCACCTGGGAGAGGTTGGGGTCTCCTCAGCCCCCAAAAAGGATGGAGTGTGCAATGGACATTGCCTCACATTGAAGTTACGTGGCCCCATGACGGGTCGGGAATATTCCCGAGGTCAGATCTTTGCCCAGAACGCACTGCTCCAGCATGCCTGGCTTTTCAATTTAAGGAAGGGTCGAGTGGCTCAGGCTCGGGTGCGTCCATCCTCGGCCTTCTCCTTCGCTCCATCACGCCTCATTACGTCACCCACTTTGACAGAAGGGTCAGGGTGGGGCCGACAGGGCAACCTGTGAGATGGGTGAAGGCGGGGGGATGTTCTGGAAAGGGGAAGGGGCTGCCCTCCTCACACCCCCACCTCCTGGCAAGGGGGGTGTGAATGCCAACAGGAAGCATTAAGCCTGAGAAAGAGCCTGACACTAAAGTGATATCAGGTTTGTAGCTGTACTAACAGCTCCCAGACAAATTGCTAATAATTCATGATGGTGGGTTCTTGGCAGTAAGGGCATAGTCTGTAGACTGCCTCTTTCACTGCTAACATAATCCGATTTTCAGGGTGAAAAATGGCTGAAGCACTCAGAAATGGCCCAGTCACAGCACCTCATTACACACACACACACACACACACACACTCACTGCACACAGTGAACACTTTAATTATCTCTGCTGTAAGTCTTTTTTCTTTTTTTAAATCAGGTATTCTGAACTAGAAGCTCTATAGCTCTTTTCCTTCTGTTTTTGCATGGCTGACAGCAAAATTCAAGCCGGGCAGGGTGAATCCAGTGCATGGGCCAGAGAGGTTTCAAGAGTGAAATGCAAATCCCCTTGGCAATCAATAACCAGCCTTCTCCCCTCTCCACAGTGGCAGGGCCGGGCTGCCAGCTTTGACAGCGAGAGCTCGTGCCCGTCTCCGAAACCACCTCCCACACCGTGAGCCATGCGGCCGGGTGACATCAATGGGACTCAGCGATGTTCCTTTTTGCACTTGTTCAACCGTCCAAACAGTGCTGCGCAGAGGCAGCGGCAGCCGTAGCACGAGTCTTAACCACTCCTGCGCAGGTCAAAGCCAAGACACTTGTGTGGCCAGACCCGTCTTAGTCTTTTGTGTCTCCCAAGGTGATGTTTTCTGTGGTTTTCACTTTTTATGGATCTGCTGCCAGGAGGAGAAGGGGTGGGGGGTGGGTAGGAAAGAAAGAAGAGTAGGGAGCCCAGAAGCTGGTTCATATAAAATGCAATGTACAATAGTCGTCTTTTTCGGGGGAGGTGAGGTTGAGTTCCTGCAGTTTCGTGTCTCCACCAAGCTCCACAAGCCTGGAGAAGAAGGATGGGGGATGGAGCCATGACTGCTTCTGCCATGGCCTGCGGAAGGATGTGAATCGGGCCGAGAGCCTTTACAAGTCTGGTTACCACACCACCCTTGGAAGCTCTTGGTGACAACGATGATCATGATCGTGATGCGGACTCCTGGTCCTATGATGACATCACTGGGGCTCCGAGACGTGTGCACACCTTCCGCTGGTTGTGCAGGGCTCCTCGCCCCCCTCCCTTGTTGACTTTCCTCATCAGTTGAAAATGTCTTGATTCCTCACTGGAACTTAGTCACTTTCTTTAGGAATGATTCTGCTGAAACTAAACATGCCATATGTTTTCTGGCACACCACAGTTAATGATCGTATTTGTTTGAAAACAGGATCTTTGTTCTCAAAAATAACCTTCATTGTAAAGAAGAGAAGGCACATGTTCCAGAATGACTTCTGTGTTATGCATAGCTTTATAATTCCATGACATATCAAGCAACTGTTTAAAATGCCTAAATAGATCAAAGAAAAACCTAGATAAACTGTTCTTTGGGGACTGGAGAGTTTTAATCCAAGTCATAGCTGGAATCCATCTTTCCATGAAGAGAATCTCCTTGATTGAAACAAAGTCAGCTTAAGCCTATTTCAGACCCCTTGACTCTAGGACAATATTCATCTTAAACTTTAGTTCTATAAATTACTAAGTACTTCAGTGTTTGTTTTGGTGGTAGTGATGTTTTTGTTTTTATTTTCTTCCTTTAGATCTCTACCTTAGGCCAAATTCAGTCTAGGAAAAAAAGATGTTTCAACTCTTCTGTGTTGTAATAGTACATTTCTGTTGAGTTAATAGTGGTCTTCCCACCGACCATCTATAACTCAGTTGATTTGCTCAATTTCAGTCTGTATAGCCCTGGTAAACTCGTGGAGGTGAGTTTCTACTTTATCTGTGATTACACAGTGCCAACTTCCAGAGTTGTGTGTGTGACTTGCAAAAGGCAAGTCTGCTGAAGAACCCCTTCCATCAATGGAATCTCAAGAAGGGAAAAGTTATTCACACGCCTTGTGTCTTACTCTTTATATATGTCACATGCTTTAGGAGCAGAAACTCAATAAAGTAACCCTCACTTTAAGCCAAGTTAACAGATTTCTCTGCTGATATAGCTTTAGGCAGTGTCTTCTACCCAAAATTCAGACTGGGCATGAGGATGACCAGGATATTGTAGCCAGAGAGGTTTTCAGCTTAGAAAAGTAAAGGCAGATAGACCAAACTTGATTGCATACTGAGCCTTAGGCTAGGAGCTAATGTGTCATTGGTATAAAGATCAGTTTCTCCCTAAATTGTCTTGTGATTGATAGTCATCCTCGTTAGGCAGTACTGCAGCTGGATGTTCTTTTGAGAGTGAGAGAAAAAAAACACACACACACACAAAGTCATGACAAGACTCAGAGCAGGCCATAAACTTCATTCTGTCTCTTGACTCTAGACTGACTCCATCAAGATAGCCATCTCAATCATTGAGCAGATGCTGTGGGTCCTGCAACTAGGCAGGGGACAGTTGAGTTTCCTGGGTCATGAGCAACCCAGAAACTAGTATGAGAGGGTCCTTCCAGAAGTGATCTCAAAACGCAGGTCCAGCTGCCTTCTTCGTACGCCCAGATGCATAAGGATGACCACTAGACTCCTGGAGAAAGGAGTGTGATCTGTGTGAATTGGGGAATAGTTACTGTTCTCGGACATTCCTTTCTTGTCCAAGCAGCTAACTTACATGAGTGAACCTCCCAGTGGTTTTGGGAAATCATTTCCTGAGCAGATTATGGTCAGTCCCGCACCACCTACCCCACTGCTACCACTCCCACTACAGCAATCCTGGTAAATTACTATAGGCTGAGAAGCCCACCCCAGGGAGGCTCTCAGCTCCAGGAGCCCCGCACCCAGCGTCTTCTGGGGTGACCAGTCCTCAACCTGAAGCATGAATGAACCTGAATGTCTGCTAACTTCATTATCTAGCCCAATACCTCTTCCTCGAAGATGAGAATCAAATGAATTACAAGTTTCAGAATAAAATTAAATACAAAGTTGATTTATTTGTTGGCTTCTCTGCCATGAAAAACCTCTTTCTTGGGTTGGCGTTTTGAGCTTTGCTGAGGCCATGATAACCAGGGCCTTTTGCATCTCAATGTCTTTTTTTTTTTTTAATACAAAGTTCCCACCTGTATTTAGCTGTGTTTCTGTGCTGAAAGATGCCTCTCACCCTTCCTTCTCATACTCAGGATGTTAATTAATTGCAACATCATTTAAAGACATTATGTTGTTAATTACCGCTTTGTGTCTCCCCGCCCCTGTCACAGCCTGGAGTTTTTGTTCAATTAAATCTCTGTCTCTTGACCATTTCTCTTGTCATCGCATGTTCCTGAAGGTTAGCTGTCTGCATACACACGGAACACAGCCCGGTTTTATCTTTAAACTTTGTTTCACATAGATAACCCCCTCCCTTCCATCAGAGGGACATCAGATGGGCTTGTTGGTTTTTTGTTCTGCCCAAGGCATACCTGCAGACCCCGTCAAGCTGGAATCCACCTGTGTTTTGTCAGACTTATGGCTCACAGAGCATTCGGTTCGCGGGGCTGTGCTGGTTCCTCAGCTGTTGGGCTCACGAGCAGTCCCTGCAGATGCCGCTTCTCTAGGGAAGCAGGCTGCACGCTCAGAGCTGGAAAGTGCGATTGCTCTCGCCTACCAGGAGAGGAATTCTGCTAACTCTCATAATAACACTACTTGGCCGAGTGAGGAGAAAACTCTACTGCAGCCTCGAATATTTAAAAAGAACATTCTGACTTAATAGAATAGCCTCTCCGCTCACCCCCAGCTTTTAATTAAATTAGGAAGCAGTCTGTAGAGGGGAGAGTGGTAGGGACCCTCGGCTCTGACGCACCTGCATCTGAATTACCTGCACTCCACAGTGAGATGCCCCCAGGGAGCTGCGCTGCTGAGGGAAGCACTCTGCCTCGTAAACACACAGCCTCCCCTGGCTTCTGCCTTCCGTCAGGTCACCCATCAGCCAGCGGGGTTGGATGATGTGCGGCTGTATCGGCTGTATCCAGAGCACATCGGGTGACGAGGTAAACGTGTCTGGCCGGGTGATGCGGCCTTAACAACCTTCAGACTTCAGTGGCTGCAGACAACGAAGGCTCACTTCTCATCCGCGCTCGTCTGAGTCACAGATCAGCAAGGGGGGGCTCTGCTCACCTCCTCGGATTCATTCCAGGGGGATTCAGCGTCTCCAAGGCCGCTGGCTGCCGCGCCCGAGGGAGAAAGAACGCTCTGCAGCCTCTCCTCAACACTCTGGCCCAGAGGTGACACATGTCCCTTCCCTTCACAGTTCATTGCTCACGACCACGCATGTGGCCTCCCAGAACACAGGGGTTCAAACACCCAGGGGAAGAACAACTGGAAATAACTGGTTCGCACTCAGGATGACCACAGCGAAGTTAGCAGACCCGTGGGGGTGGCAGCTACTGACGGGCAGGTTCAGAGATGC
The DNA here is from genome assembly GCF_053574225.1 of Canis aureus. Lineage (NCBI taxonomy): Eukaryota > Metazoa > Chordata > Mammalia > Carnivora > Canidae > Canis > Canis aureus. The sequence continues at coordinate 12,856,908 of NC_135622.1, forward strand.
AAAGAGAAGCTGCAGTGCATTCACTGTTGAATGAACTCAAGGACTAGACTGAACCCCATGACCGTCCCTGGCTCAGACCTGAATGCTGCCCATAAAGAGCTTCTAGTCTAGCAAATTGGCAACATCAGTAACTATGGTCCCAGGTAGAAAGCGGGGAGTGCAGGATGGGAGGTAAATAAAAGGCTCCAGGGGTCCAAGAAAAGAATGACAGCTTTGAGAGGGAGGGGACATCTGATCTAGAGCTCTTAAGGATGGGTAGGATTCGGGATGGGGAAGTTAGGAGGAGGGGGCATATTCCCGGCTGAGCGCTCCACACACCACACCACCAGGCTGCAGACCTGGTCCCTGCCTCATTCCTCCCAGCTGCCTCCGTGAAATGGGCCTGCTGCCCCTCCTCCCTCCACTGCTGGCTTGCCTCCTGCTCCCAGGCAGGCTGATGACCCAGAACTGCGAGGTGGGCCTGATTTTGAGGCTCTGGCTAGCTGCCCCGCCTCATTCACTCACCCAACCTCCCCTCCACGGGCAGTTTTGAAGCCACAGGCCACTCAAGACTTCGTGATTTGTCCTATGTCTCACTCCTGTTTACAGCAGCGAGCCCCATCCAGATGTCTGATGCCCTAGGGCAGGGAGCAGGACTGGCATCCCCCTGGCTTTCATGGAGCTGGTTCCCAGCAGCTCTCCCAGCATGGCTGCAGCAAGCCCTCCAGCAGAGACTGGGACCCAAGAGGCTGGCAGGCAGTTGTAGGCATTCACCCGAGGGGTGGAGTGCTGAGCTAGGCACGGGGACACAGGGAAACGAGGGCATCTGTACAGGACACAGTGAACACAGATGCACAACACAACAGGACTGAAAGCTGAGCAGATCTGGAAGTCAGGGAGGAGGAAGGGGTATTCAAGAGTATTGAGTGCTCTCCCACTTGAGGCACAGGAAAAATGATGGAGCCTTCCATAGAAACCGGAGACAGCAGAACAAGGAAGAAACGATGAGTCCAGCTGGGGCCAACTGAATTTGAGGTGTGGGAGGGATGTGTAGCAGACAGCCTGGTTTGAGATGCAGCTTGGCAGAGAGGTCAGGCATGAGATGTTCATTTATAGAAAGCTTACACCCCAGAATGAGAGGTGGGGACAGGAGGCTGACACGGCCACGTGGGCACAAGTGGACAAGGAGAGTCTCAAAGAGGGCTTCTTGGAGAACCATCAAGATTTAGAGGGCAAGGAAAAAGAAAGTGATGTGAATAATAATGGAGGTGTGCCCAAGCAAAGCTGATAGATGAGGATGCAGATCAATAGAACTAGATCAATCAAGGGCCTCAGAAAAGGATTCTTCACAAGTTCATCCCAAGTGCTTGAACATGACTCGCAAGTCTGCCTTCACCCGCACTTGCAGGGACCCACGGCTCTTTTTCCCCCTAGCCTCTGCTCTTGCCTTTTGTGTGTGTGGTAAAATATATTTATCTTCAATTTACCATTTTTAAGTGTACATTTCAGCAGCTTTCAATATGTTCACATTTTTGCACAACCATCGCCACCAGCCACCTATAGAACTTTTCTCATCCTATGAAATTCAAACTCTATATTCATTAAACAGCAAATCCCCATCCTCTCCTCCCTGTCCACCCTTCAGCCCCTGGCAAAAACCATTCTACTTTGTGTCTCCATGAATTTCACTAATCTAGGTAACTCCTGTGAGTGGAATCATATCGTACCTGTCCTCTTGTGCCTGGATTGTACCACTTAGCAGAAGATCCTCAAGATTGATCCATGTTGTAATGTGTGTCAGAATTTCCTTGCTTTTTAAGGCTGAATAATATTCCATTGTATCAATACACCTCATTTTGTTTTCCATTGATCTGTTGGTGGACATTTGGGGTGCTTCCACCTTTTGGCTATTGTGAATAAGGCTGCCACGAAGGGGGGTGGTGTACCAATATCTCTTCTCGTCTCTGCTTTCAATTCTCTGGGGTATATACCCACAAGTGGAATTGCTGGATCATATGGTAATTCTCTTTTTAATGCTTTGGGGAACTGCCATACTGTTTTTCATAGTGGCTGTGCCATATTACATTCCCATAGGCGGTGCACAAACGTTCCAATTTCTCTCCACCCTCACCAACACTTGTTATTTTATGTATTTTTGATGGTAGCTGTCATAATGGGTATGAAGTGGTATCTAATTGTGATTTTGATTTGCATTTTCCTAATGATTAGTGATGGTGAGTATCATTTCACGTGCTTATTGGCCATGTGTATATCTTTTTTGGGAAAATGTCTATTTGAGTCCTTTGCTCATTTAAAAAAAATTTATCAAGGTTAAAATTTTACTTCCAGTATAGTTAACAAACTGTGTCATATTAGTTTCAGGTGCACAATATAATGATTCAAGTGCTCATTTTTTAATGTGTTTTGTTATTGTTGAGTTGTCAGATTTCTGTATATATTTGAGATATTAATCCCTTATCTGATTTATGATTTACAAATACAGCATTGTCTCCCATTCTGTGGGTTGCTGTTGATCATGTCTTCTGATACACTAAAGTTTTAAATTTTGAGGTAGTCCAATTTGCCTACTTGTTCTTTTGTGACTTGTGCTTTTGGTGTCATATATGAGAAATCATTGCAAATCCAATACCATGATACTTTGCCCCTATGTTTTCTTTTAAGAGTTTTATAGCCTTAGCTCTTAGACTTAGGTCTTTGATCCACATAAATCTTTGTATAGGTTGTGAGATAAGGGTCCAATATCATTCTTTTGCACACGGATATCCAGTTTTTTCTACGTCATTTGTTGCAAAGACTATCTTTTCCGCATTGAACGATCTTGGTACCCTTGTTGACAATCATTTGACCATATATGTGAGGGTTTATTTCTGGGCTCTCTATCCTGTTTCAGTGTCTATATATGTGCCTTTATACTAGTATCACATTGATTACTTGTAGCTTTGTAGTAAGTTTTGAAATCAGGAAGTGTGAATCCTCCAGCTTTATTCTTTTTCAAAATTGTTTTGGCTACTCAGGGTCCCTTAGATTCCATATGAATTTTAGGATGAATCTATTTCTACAAAAAAATGGGATTTTGATAGGGATTGCATTGAATCAATAGATAGCTTCAAGTAATATTCACAGGGACTCAACTTTTGAGGACACTATAAAATATCCTATAGGCATCGCCTATAAGGTGCCATTTGCTGACATTCTGTCCACAAACCCATCTGCACCTCTGGGGCTTTTGCTAATAAACATATGCTATGATGCTTGATGTAGGACCAAGCACAGTGATGGAGGTTTAACCAGCTAATTAGACTTTTTACCCAACTCTTGCCAATTTCCTATGAAATTCATCTTCCACAACTGCAAATGTCCTGGACCAACTGCCAACCTACCAACCAAACACAACCTTACAGTCCAGGTTCTCTCTCCTGCCCTCCTTGGCCCAGAACACTTAAGAACTTCAGCTGGACTAAATCCCATGAAGGCAGGTTCATCTCTGTTTCTGAATGCACATAGGTATTCACTCAACGAACGTGTTGAGCACCTAGTATATATCAGATAATGTGCTAGGCTGAGGGCACACAATTGATAATCACAACTAACAAACACTACGCACTTCTTTTTTTTAAGATTTTTATTTATTTATTCGTGAGAGACATACACAGAGAGAGGCAGAGACACAGGCAGAGGGAGAAGCAGGCTTCATGCAGGGAGCTGGACGTGGGAGTTGATCCCTGGACTCTAGGATCACGCCCTGGGCCGAAGGCAGATGCTCAACCCCTGAGCCACCAAGGTGCCCCAACTACACACTTCTTCTATGCTGGGCACTGTTCTAAGTTCCCAGTGCTTCACTTAATTTTCTCTTTAACCATAAGAGGTCAATAAAGCTGTCCATGGTCATACAACTGAACTCAGGTAACTAAATCCCATTGTCCACATGCTTAAGCATGATGCTTAATCATTGATCAACATGATGCTGAGCTGCCTTCTAACAAAACACATCTCTTCAAGGAGCTCACAATTCAGAGGAGGAGACAGATACATAAAGAGGAAATAACTATAACGCAATAAGCCTGGAGAAGGATTGCCTAAGCCATCCACCTACATGTATACCCTCCTTAGTGCAACCCTAAGTGTACCCTCTGAGACCCCAACCCTCATTCCTTCCTGGAGAGAGCCCTGCAGTGGCCTCTTTGTGAACCAGCACTCATGCACATTCATTTGCTCCCCCACATCAATTACCCCTGCAAGAATAGCTGAAGAATTGTGGAGTCCACTCATCACACTCAGCCCTATCAGTCACCCCATAAACAAGTCTGTGTTAAACAATGCCAGGCAGAGTGAAGTCTTGCTGTAACTTGGTAGCTCTACTGGAAAGCTCAGAAATGGCAGGAGGGCTCATCACTCTACAACACACAACTCCAAACAAAGCCTGTGTCATCAGACTTGTTGAAAAGGGAAGTCCATGATGGGCTGGCATGGGAGAGGCAGGCAGAAGAACTCCAAGGGCTCAGAGGAGTTGTGCAAACTCAGGAGTTAGCTGAGCTGAGCTAGCTCAGCTCTCCTGCCTTCCATCTCTTCCTGTTCAGTACCAGAGGGGTGAGTCTCCTCCTGCAGGGGCCTCAGCTGAGGATGGCTCACTGGCAATAAATTAGTCCTTGGGGCAGAGTGGGGAGATGTGTGACTCCTTTCCCTGAGGTGACTCTTTTTTCTGCACAGATTGGGGAAGTTTGGTGACACATCGGGGATTATGCAGACAGAGCAGTGATGTGGGCAGGTGCCTCAGGCATCCTGAGACATGTAGCATCTCTTCTGTTCTCTGTGGCTTCACATTGCAGCTTGTGTCTGAGCCAGGCTCATGGGGACCCTTTGGGCTAGGACAATGAGGAGTGAGAACCTACGGCTGGAAATTCTCAGTGTTTTTGGAAACATGAGTCCTGGAGATGACAGAGGACTTGCTAATCACAGCTGACAGGGTTATGGCCCCTTTGTACCATAGTCCTTCATCTCCCTGGAGAAATTACTGCTGATGACACACTGCAGTTAGAGTGAATAGTGAAATTGAAGAACGAGACAAGCTTCGCAAACCATCCTCCTTTAATTGCCACTAGCTTTCTTTTCCAGAAGGTCCAGAGATGCCTGACTCCTTACACAGAGGGGTTTCTTTCTGTGCCTCCTGGTCTTAAACCTGGGGCTGCCCTGATGCTCCTGGCTTGCTCTCTGCCTGGCCAGGAAGCTAAGGCCAGAACTGTATTCTCCATTCTGTTTCATCCCCATGGCTGCCTGACATGCAACGCTGTATCTTGCCAGATTTGCCACGTGAGGACAGGTTCATCTCTTCCACGCCACTACATTTGGTAAACTCAAGAGCCAGAAGATCATCTGGGTTCAGCCCTGACTCTCCAGCTTGCCCAGGCTACCCTGGGCAGGTCATGTGACCCACATCTATAAGACAGAGGTGGGTTTGCTTCGGTGGCAACAGCCAGGCTCAGCTTCTGGTGTGCAGCCCGAGGGCACAGTACAGCAGCCAGGGCTGCATGGACCATGTCCTCCCTCCTTGGAGGGCTCTTCACCTTTCACAGCTGAGTAGCTTGAAAACAAAGGCAATAAGATTGCACTGCTCTAAAGTCTGGAGAGGGTAGGAGGGAGCAGGGAGGGGGATGTACAGAATAAATCAAGTGGCTGGGCAATTAATTTAGAATAACTTAGGCACTGAACGTTGAAGAGAAACAAAAGTGGTGACATTTAACGAATGTGTCCGTTGATATCTCGCTCATTCCAGCTGTCTTTTGAAATGTCAGGTATCTCGCAATCCCTTTGCCTTGCAGCTGGAAGGTTTGTGCTAACAACCAGTTCTGGTTTCTGCCCAGTGGGTTAGCACAGGCACGGGATTTCCAAAGCGGGAGGTCCCGGAGGTGGAAGGAGCAGGAGACGATGCCCATCACCCTCCGAGAGCCGGACCCTACGGCTGCGCCCAAGGAGCCCCCATGAGTCCTGTCGCCTTGCCTTTCACCCACCTTCTTGCCACGAACTATAAGAAAACACACAAGGCGTGCACATCAAGAGAAAGACAATCAGTGTTTTCCTGGAGATCCATGGATGCCTCTTCAAACTTCTCAGAACTTAAAAGTTTTCAAGAGAAAACCTTAGCTGAACTCCAGGGAGAGAGGAAGCCAAGAACCAGTGGCTCCAGAGAACTCCAGGCTCAGGAATTTCCATTCTGAGCTGATTGGCCCTCGGTTCAGTCCTCTATAAATACCAGATACTGCTTCAGACACAAACTGGGGAGCAAACCAGCTGGATTTTCACTTTGGGGAAAAACGTGAAGCCAAGCAACGTTCGTATCCCAAACCGTATCCCGAACCTCCAAAATGAGCTTCCCCACTTCCATCTGCAGCTGAGCGGCCAACTCCGTCAACCTTATGGGCACCGAGGTGCAGGGAGAAGAAGTCACTAAAACCCAAAGGGAAACTAGCTGGTGGAAGTCTGAGTGACCACGGAGGCGTCAAGTTCCGCAAGCCCAGCTCATCTAGCAGAGTCCGGCTTCTGGCTGGAGGAGCAGAGGAGGGCCGTAGTGTTCCAGGAGGCCTGGGAGCAGGCTGGGGATGAGCCAGCTCAGGAGACACCGCCACAGCTTGGCCTCGGCCAAGCCTTGTTGTGCAGGGAGCACACGGTGACATGTCAGAGGAGAGCCGGCCTTCCACGGTCCAGTTCAAAGCCAGGCTTGTGCAGGGAGTCCGTGCCAGCCCCCCAAGGGAAGCCAAACACACAGGAGCCCCACCACCTAAGTGTGGCCTCACTTAAAGCAGAGCCAGACCGGCTGCCTTCCCACCAGCACACAAAGCCACAGCTCAGTAGGACAAGTGTTCCCAGTCCCTCCTGCAGGGTGCCGCCTGCGTGCTTGCCTCCCTCCTGGGGGTTCTTTCCTGACTCTGTCACAGAGCCAGCTTTGCAGCCTCCCCAACTCTTAAGCACATTGTCTCTAGAAGTGAGAAAAACCCCAGACCCAGTCCTTGGCCTCTCCCCACTTTCTACATCATTTCACCCACCCCGACATCACCTCCAGCCTCTGTGCTCCTGCTGCTCCTTCCCCAGCTGCCATCATACTCCCAAGGACCAAACTGCCACCTGCCGTGCCCAAGGCCCTTAGAAGTCCTGTCACAGCCCCGCTGGCTCTCTCTGTCTGTGAACTTCAGCAGCCTTCCCCCATGTGTTGAATCCTGGACTCTCTTCTCTCCCTGCCTGAGCCACCACACCACAATTATTTCTTTCTCTGTGTTGTCTCACTGCCCCCCTCTCTCTAGACCCTAATAACTTCCTTCTGCATTACCCCCTGGGGCTCCACTGCAATTTCTCCTTCTCATCCTCCTCTCTGCCCACCCTGGGAATGAAACATAAAGACCTTCTCACCCTCTTCTCTGCCCACCCTGGGAAGGAAATGCAAAAACAGCGGCACCTAAGCAGGTAGTAGAAATGCATGAGGCTATAAATCGGAGGTAGAGTGGCAGGTTGTGGGCCTGGAGGGGGCAAGCTCTATCTAAAGATATTCAAATTGAAATTAAAAAAAAAAAAAAAACACTAGGCATACTAATCAGATTTGGCCCCTGGACAACAACTTCTCAGCCCCTAAAAAGCTGGTGTCTACTTCTTGGAGAGTTTCATTACCCTGATTGATTTATTTATTTATTTATTTATTTATTTATTTATTTATTTATTTTTAAGATTTATTTATTTGAGACAGAGAGAGAGCAGGGGCAGGGGCAGAGGAAGAGGGAGAGACAAGCAGACTCGACACTGAGCCCAGAGCCCAACATGGGGCTCAATCCCAGGATCCTTAGATCATGACCTGAGCTGAAATCAAGAGCTGGACACTTAAAGCCACAGAGCCACCCAGGCACCCCTACCCCGACACCTTTAATACACATTCCACCCTTACTCTGAAACTGCTACTGGCTCCCCTTTTGCCCGTGGGGAGAAAGGAATGATTATTGTTCGCATAAAATTTTAAATATTATCAAGAATCTTGCCTTCCATGAAACCAGTAATGGCTTAGTCTGGCATTTGGGACACCTCGCAGGTCCTCACCACCATTTCTATGGGCAACGCCACCTCTCATCTGTGCTTTATGTATGCAGATCCTGCCATCAGGATGCCCTTCCCTCCTCTGGGAAATATAAACATAAACATTCACTCTTTAAAGCCTAATTCCAGCCTCTCCTCCTGGAAAAAAAAGGCTACCCAGGCCCCTGGCAAGGGAGCGTGCCCTCACTGCATTCCTGAAGCAGTTGCTAGCACACACTCCCTTACTGTGTGTGCCTGTGTGCATTGCCTTGTCTCCTTATTGCTCTTGTCCTCTACCTGTGGCAAGGATCAGAGATCTTTTTCTTGTTTGGCTCCCTCCTACCACCCTACACTTCCAGGTGTCCCATTGCGGTGAGCCTGTCAGAGAAAAAACACCTGCCGCTAGGGAGGAGGACACACCAGCCAAGACCAGGGTCAAGTACCTAGATTCAGAATAGCAAGTGTGTGGTTGAGAATATAGTTCTGAGATGTATAAGCGTACTGGTCATGGTCATGGTCATGGTCATGGTCATGGTTTCCAGTAGTGGCTCTCAAACCTTACTGTGCACTTGAACCACCTGGAAAGCTTATTAAAAATGTGAATCACGACCACAGAGATCCTGATGCACTAGACCTGGGTTGGAGCCTAGGAATACGTCTATCAACAAGCTGGCAGATGACTCTGGTGCCCATGCTCTGAGGAACAATTGGTCCCAGAATTAGGGGTTTGGCTTTACCTGGATTGGGACGGTTGTTCCTAATTGTGAAGACCTCAATCCAGTCCCAGCTCACAGGGCGATTGTGTTCTAAATTCCACATGGTAGGTAGTCATGGGGGGCTATGTTCCTGGACAGTCTTAGAGTGGGATTATTCCCACCCTGGGTATCTGTCTGGCAGCCCCATAGGCAGTACACTGTCCATCTGAACTGGACTGGGTGCTAGCAGCAAATGCACCTCCTGTGGAAGCTCTGCCCAGTGCCCTAACAGTCACACCTCACCCGTGATATTATAATTCAGTCCCTACCACAGCAGGGCAAGCCATCTGCTTCCATTCCTGCACCCTTGTTCTATGTCACCACAGAGCAAAAGCAGAGGCCAACAGGTTGATCATGACAGAGCATCTGCTCTGCACAAGCTGACTGCAGACTGGGCACAGGCAGGGCCAGGCAGGAGGCAAGGCTGGAGTGCTGCCCTGGCCTGGCAGCTCTTCCAGAGCTCTTCTACTCACCCCTCTCCCTAACCCGATCTTTTCCTTCCTATAGTCAACAAACATTACCCAGTCTCCAAAGGACAGATACTAAAGAATTTTAGGGAAGCCTTTGTGAACAGGGATCGACTGGAGCAGAAGGTAAGAGGGAAGGTGGGAGCCCAAGAAGGTGCTAGTCCCACCAACTAGTCTTATGCATGGAGTCTGAGGATGGGAGGTCAACTGGGCCTCAGTTCTTTCTGCCATTAGAAAACGTCCTGATATGCCTCGCAAGCTCCCAATTTCCTGCTGGAGAACTCCAGGTGGATGACGAGGGACCTCAAATTCAGGGCTCCCACAGTTGAGAGTAGGATGCATTCTCAACTGACGCCCCTCCCTATTGGCTCCTGGTCTCCCCGTGCCTCCTGTCTGGGGGATGGCACCATTGATATTTTCTCTCCCAGGCCCAGGGCTTCTGAATCCTCTTCTATTCCTCCCTCTCTCCAGCCCCAGTCACTCAGCAGGTCCAAAAACACTAACATTAATAATAGCAGCTCTCATCTGTTAAATGCCTGTGATATGCCAGTCTCCATGCTAGGTTCCTTTTGTGCATTACTCAACCTGTTCTGACATCTGTCCTATAAGGATGGATACTTATAATACGTAAGAGAAGTCATGGCACTTGCTGAAGGCCAAAGGGAGGAGCCGAGATTCAAGCCTAGGTGAGTCTGACCCTAACTGCTCTGTCCTGCCTCTGCAGGGCTTGGGTGCCCCCTCAGCCTGCACCCCACTGGCTGTCTCTGAGCCACTGGTGCGACAACATGTTTATATCCTGCCAGAGTCTGTGAGCTCCACAGGCAGATTGATCCCAGGCCATGAAGGCCAGCCCACTGTACTTCCTTGCCCAAAGTGCAAGTTCCTCTGCATGGCCCCCAAACACTGCTGGGGAAACATCTTCCTTCCTGTCCTAGCAACCGATGCCCCAGCACCCCTAGACGGAGCGTTGCCACTGCACCATGCAAGGTGGCACCTGGGATCAGGTGCCGCTGATGATGGATGCCTTCAATATTCTGGCCAGTCCCAGTAAGAGGGTTTGAAAATAAACTGGGACAGCAGGAAAAGGTAATTAGGCAGCACTTTCCTGATGAGGTGGGAGGATCAGCAGGTGTAAAGTCAGGGAATCTGAGTCCTGGTGTGCATTTAATTAAGTATCACTGTTCTGTTCACACATTGGATGGCAAAGCTTGAAAAAAATCCCAAACCAACCTCTTCCTTCACAACTCTGGAGGGGGAGAGGAAAGAGGCCAAGGGTGCCACAAAAAAAAAAATAAATAAATAAAATAAAATAAAATAAATAAAATCAACAAAGCAAAGCCAACCTACAAAACAGTATAACCAGAATCCCAAACCTCCTCATACAACCTCAGCCAAGCCCAGCCCTTGATTATGAAAAGAATAACCAAAGGGAACAGAGAGAGTGCCAGGGAGACCGGGCTCTAGATGGCCCAGTGGCACACAAAAGGATTGGAGGAAAGGGATGGGATGCTTAAAAAGCAGTTAAGAATAGCTGCAAGTCATCCTATTTAAATTCTAACAAGGCCACTACTCAGAGATAACAAAGGCCACTGTGTTTAATTAAGGGTATAAATGGTAGAAATATGAGACAGGAACTCTTACTAGCTGTTAATGAGGTGGATGGGAAACCTCTAAAAATAAACCATGACAAGTTGAAAGGGTAATTAGGGGTGCAAAAATAAACAGAGGGTGTCAATTAGAAGTTCCCTGCAAAGACTTCTTCCAACACATCCTCACTAGGTAGGGCAGGCCCAAGAGCAAGCCCCCCCCCCCCCCCAGGCGTTAAGGTCTGCAGTAGGGGCAAGAGCCCTCTTGACTTGCCTGTTCTCCTTCCTGGCCTTGGAAGAATGAGAATAATCTCCCCACCTGGCCCTGCCGCACACGAAGCAACCAGAACCCAAGAGAGGCGGGCTATGCTTATTGAACAAGGAGTCCCAAGAGAGACCTGAACAACTATTAGGGGATGAGAGACTTTAAGAGCTAAGTGATAAAAATCAATCTGGTTCCTGCCTCTGAGCTGAGAGCCAGGAATTACCCCTACATGCATGGATTCGTGGACACAAACACATGCACACACTCATCACTGGAGATTTCCAGTCATGGCCAGCCCCCCACATAGAGGGAGCAGATGACTGCTAACCCCAAAGGTAGACATGAGATGTTCTTGAAGCCTCTGGCCTTCCACTCCCTTGCTGCCTTTCTCCCCTTCCCTGTTATGACTTTGAACAGCACCACATTTGGAAGTCAGTCTGGGGTCAAGTAAGTTTGGGAAATTCTTCCGATGATATGTCTCTTGGGGAGATGCCCATTAACACATATAAGGCACTGAGAAGAACAGGGTAGAGGAGTCTTTGTGTTTATTTAACTCAGGTTTTCCCAAGCAATCTGATCACATAACCCTTTTTCCACAAAACATTACTCACCGTCTTTCCCTACCATCCACCCCAACCAGCAGAATTTGGGAACATTAAACCCAGCCCTGAGGAACCTGGAATTAGCCTTGGGAGGTATAACTGGAACACAAATCCCTCTGTGCTCCAAAGATGGGGCATCTGCCATCTCCCTGAGAGTTGCTGCAGAGCAGCAGACTGGTCATGGGTCCAGGAAGGAGGAGACCCACAAAGGGAGACGAGGGGGTCCCAAGGATAAATGTCTCTCATTTCATTTATTCTCCCTCCAACTTCTCTGCAAATATTAAGCAGTGCTGGTGGTGCACGCCTCAAGGGGAAAATGGGAGCTTAAAAGTGGACCAGCCAAGAGCCATCACTGCTGTTGCTATAGGCTGTGTGACCTGAGCAATAGGACTTAGCCCTTTTTACCACCATTTTTTCTTTATTTATAAAATTAGATTGTAATAATAGCTACCTCACAGGGTTGTTTAGAGGGTAAGTAAAATAATACACACAAGCACTAAGTGTCTTTTCAAGCATGAAATGTAAAGTATTTATAATGATCAGAATAGCAACATTTTCTGTTTCCCTCTTTACCTCCCTTGGGTGATCTCATCCACTCCCAAGGTCTTCATTCCATGGAAATGTAGGCAGGCCCAAAAACCATACCCTGTCCAGATCTGTCTCTTGAACTCTAGATTTCTGCTACAGTTGGGGATTTATTTTAAGAAAGCAGAAATCCAATGAACTTCAAGGACAGAACTCCTTGCCAGATCAGAGAGGATCTACATTTGAGATCGGTGCGAGGGGAGGGGGGGACCCATTAAGAACAGAAGCAGTATCTCTGTCTTTCCCCCTCCAGGGTCTGCTCTGTTCTCCTCCTGTACTCCACCACCTACCTCTGCCTACTTATCATCCCCCAAGCGTATAGAACCCAAACCCAGAGCCCACTCCACATGGCAATAGATTCCATGTCTCCTTGTTCAAATGTAGGGAGAAAGAGTCTTCTTGAATGAGTCTATCCATTTGATCCAGACAACAGAAGTCATAGAAGGCTGTCCCGGGTTAGGCCCATTGCAGGTCCAATAGCTATGGCCCTCTAGAGGGAGAGGATGGTGTGGTGTATAGAGCTGTCCCTTGAGGCATTGAATATTGAATATGGTGGGCAGGACATATAATAAAAGCCTATCAATTTTATTCTTCTGCTCACCCTGCCTGGCACACATAACTTTCTCCCTATTCAGACATTTTCAAAGATATTATCTAACTTGATCACGTTTACAACTATAAATCAACTTTACAGTCATTTACAACTGTAAATCATGCATCTCCCCACCAGAACATGAAGTCACCTTCTACTGCTCATTCAGAGTCAGTGAGCATCATGAGATTGTTGCCGAGGTTGCTTGCTGGCCTCAGGATACACAGTATTCAGGTGCTGTCCATCCCTCTTCCAGTTCTGTGGGATCCTGCCCCAAAGTGACTGACCATTTTCTTAACAATCTCTGAATGAAATAGTAAATTTAACCTCTGCCATTCCCCCATTATCCAACAGGGGAGCAAAACCAGGATGGCAGCAGGTGGGGGGCGGGGGAGGGAATGGAATTACTTACTTGGAAAAGTAGAGGAAAGAAAGAGAAAATTAGAGAAAAGGAAGAGATCTCGAGGGCAAGAAACACACAGTAGCTCCTGGTCCAACTGTATGTCAAACCCTGTAGCCACAGGGGACCCCTGGTTGGCACAATGAAACTGATGTCCTTGGAAGGCTGCCTATTCTTAACAGTCCAAACAAATCCTGAGGATCAGGCTTCCAAATCTTCTGTTGTTTAGAACCCAGGATTACCTTTTTGCATCTGACCATCCTTCTCTCAATAGCTGATACCACATGGCACAGAAAGGATGGAAGTGAAGGCAGTATGTCTTTCCTAGTCTGTCTTTCCTTATCCATATTCCAACCCTCACTATGAGACTTCCTCTCAGTGGGAAGGCTCTCCTTATTTTGTGGGGAAGATGGAGGAAGAAATGCGGGCTGGGGCTTGTGGGGGTGTCATGTTCCCCAGCAACTCCTCCTCCCATAATTCTTTCTAATGGTCTGAACATCCATCTTTGTCAATCAGAGCTTTAACTTTGGCACTAGAAATTCAATGAGACAGAAAATTAGGACCAGACCACAGTTTGGCAAGGCCCATTGGTCTGGACTTGGCTTGAAGTAATCAGAGAGCTCCAGCTACAGGCAAAATAGGCTGTCTGCACCAGAGTTACATAATCACTCTGTTTTCCTTATTTACTCATAGACAGGCATTCTGAACAGAAAACTCTCTCTTTGCTGCTGGCTATTATCTAAGGTTATAAGCAATAAATAATTGGCTTCATTATTCTCACATTCAGGCATCAAGCCTCCCAAATATTCACCTTTGGTATGCATATGGTCTGAGTCTCAAGAGACAACAGATGACAACTTAATTACTTGTTTTTCCACCAAAAATCACAGACTGCAAACTTCCTATCCTATAATGAAAATAAATTTTTATTGTATCTCACCCCAATAATACCATAGCTAGTTTCATATGTTAAGGCTCTATCACTCTGAACCCCATTTCCTAGTACCAATTTCTATTCTAATTGTGACTTTTCTGGTTACACACCTAAAAGAACTGAAGTAAGAAAGAATTCTTACTGAAGTAAGAAAAAATTAAATGTAAATTTATTTAACATTTAAAGCTTTACTACCCTCTCAACAACTTATATGTGGCCCCAGTGGCTGCTACCACAGCCCCTGATTCTAAAACCTTCCAACGCCAATGTCCACCCAGTGGCTTGGTCAAAACCCTCCAGAGATAAAACCTGATTGGTGTAGCTCGTTTATTTGAGCCAGACCATACACAAAAATTTACCTGTCAGCCTACTCATTGCCTTTGTGTCTGACCTCTATTCCATGTGTAGTTGGCAGTCATGTGAGAACCACGTAGTCTGTAATCCTGTCCCTTCCTGGAGCAAGCATCATGAAACAAGTAGCAGAATATCCAAATACTACGTATATCTCTACACGGAATTTGTAGACCCTAAAAATTAATCATTGCACACATTGAAATTATCATCTTTATATATGGCGATCTTTGTTCTTCCATAATCCTGATCTCAGTGAACGGCACCTCCATCCAAGCTAGAATTGGGGGTCTTACCCTTCATTGTCCCTTCTACTCCCATCCCTATATTGAATTAAACAACAAGTGTCATTGATTTTACCCCCCTAAAATCTCTTGAATCCATCCACTTCTCTTCAACCCTCCAGCATTATCTTAGATCATGCCGTCATTAACTTTTAACTAGCTTATCCCAGTAGCCTTCCCAAATATTCCCCAGATGGTTTTCAGACAAAACTGATCATGTCACTCTTAGAACCCTTCCATTGTGCCCCAATGTTCCAAACCCTTTGTAATCATGACTCCACCTACTTCCCCAGCCCTGCTGCTTGACTTTAGTCTAAGAGCCAGACTGAACAGTTCCCAGTTCCCAGAAGCCACTGTCATCCAGGCTGTCTTTTGGCTCAGCCTTGCATATGCTCAGCACCTTTTCCGGGGGTCTTTTCTGACCTCCCTTAGTCTAGGTTAGAGGTATTTTCTGTGCACTCTCATAAGGGACTTGGCATTACCATAGATCTCATCACTCTGGATTGTAAGCACCTGTTTTCTTATCTGTATACAGCACAGTGCTTGGCACATACTACATACAGATTTGTTATAAAAAAAGACACACTTATCTGTTGCTGTATGTATACCTCCTAACTCCTATGGACATTTCTTTGTTAATTACAACTGCAAGCTTTTGTGCAGGGTCTTATATCTTGTCAAGGATATTCAGGAGTTATGTCTCATTGGATCATCCCAGCAACCTTCCCCCACCCACCCCTACCCCCAGCCCTGGCACCACACCAAGAATGGAGGAAGGGAGGAATGCTACTCTCATTTACCTGAGAAAGAAATTGGATTCAAATGCTTAAGTGACTCATCTGATGGCAGGTTGCTAGGGCTGGTTCTTTCTGGAAAATCCATAAGTGACAGCTGGGGAGCAGGTGCCAATCTCTGGTAGCAGAGAAAGCACAGGAATGAGCAGGTTCTAAAGAAAAATGCACTATGAGTAGTGATATGTGAGACTCTAACTCAGCAGACACTGAAGTTGTTAAGAAAACAATAGGGGATCTATTTCAGGAGCTTTCAACTGCCACTTGGTCACAAGGGAGAGGGCGACTTTGTGTTCTAACCATTAGAGTGGATATTATGGTCCTTAAGTGATGACTTATGGTGTTCTCTAATGGCAGTGCACACAGATAGGCTGAGCAAGGATTAGATACAACACCACCAGCTCAATAAGCAGCTAAAAATTATTGGCCAGGGGAGAGTTAGGTACTGGGTGACTTGATTTTCTGGAAAACAACATGACAAGGAAGGCCAAGCAGAGGGAGACAATCAAGGATCCAGTAGGATGTAGAAAACAGAATAGGTCAAGCAGCTGCTGTCTATGAGGGCCATTCCACGCAACACCGTCCCAACTGTATTCCAAGCACCATTCAGAGCCTCTGCTCTTAGTGATCAATAAGAGTGCTTTGTATTCTGTGTGTGTGTACTTCAGTGCCAGGACATCAGACCACTTTAGCAACAACAACAAAAAATGCTTCACCCATAGGGAAAAAACACAGGCAAAAAAAAGGGGGGGGGAGGGTCGCTCCATTAAACAAGATTATATATAGAAAACCCAAGCTATTGTTAGATCCATAGTGACAGATACACATCTCCATTTGCCTTATCAGTTGTACAGAAAGGAAAAGAAAGGAGTGACACCAGAAACAAATCGCTACCAACAAATAGGTTTGCCTCTGGGCAGATCACAGGCAGTCAGTTCCTTTGCTGGGACCAGCACTGTGGCTGAATTAAAGCTCCCTAAATGCTGACATAGTGTTCTAGCAGCTAAACGGGTGTTTGCATAATTGATCTAACCAAGTCGATTTGAGATCTGTGTTTCTGGGCTCCACTGCTGAAATGCACTATGGTATGGCCTAGTGTGGAAAAAAAAAAAAAAAAAAAAAAAACATTCATTCCAGGAGTGGATAAACCAAGAGTTTTTCCTGAAGGTCGAGGATTACAATTCCTAATGGGATGTGATTTCTTCTAGTTGCCCACCTTGTGGAATTACAGAATCTCCAGCTATTCTAAATGTTTTAGCCGGTCCGCCTGTTCCCCTGCCTCTTTGCGAGCTCCTCACAGTTGCATTGTTGACTTGGGCTCAGCCCAGCTCCAAATCCAAGAACATAAATTTAACATGAGACAGAAATCATTGGAAGAGCTTTAGTCCCTCATCCCCTCCCCCGCTCCAATCTAATGGGGATGGATTGGAGAATGCAAATGATAGTGTGGAAAATGGGCACCCCATTGTCCCCAAAGTCACTTTCTTATTATTCTTCCCCAGGCTACCACTATTCCTTTCACATCTGATTTGCAAGCTGTTAGCTCTATCTCTAAAATCTTTGTCTTTATTTCCACCTCCACCTGGAGCGTCCCATTCTGCTCTAATCCACCATCCCCTTCTCCCCCCTTTTTGGATTACTGCCTCCCAACTGGTCTCTGCTTTCCCTCTTGCCCCTGCAACCCATTCTCCACATTGCAGTCAAATTATTTTCTTTGTCACATTTTTTTTAATTTTTATTTATTTATGATAGTCACACAGAGAGAGAGAGGCAGAGACATAGGCAGAGGGAGAAGCAGGCTCCATGCACCGGGAGCCCGATGTGGGATTCGATCCCGGGTCTCCAGGATCACGCCCTGGGCCAAAGGCAGGCGCCAAACCGCTGCGCCACCCAGGGATCCCTCTTTGTCACATTTAACATACATTTTTAAAAACATACCTAAGTAGAGAGTAAAGTATAAAGCAGAAGCCGCTTTTAGGCCAACAGGCTTGAGCAAAAGGATGTAAGAAAGGGCCACAATGACCCCCTGGCTGGATATAGACAGGCCCATCAGGCGACCCGCCTCAAGATATTCTTAGGCCCTCACTGACCAATGGGCTACTTACAACTAGGCACAGATCCCCAAAAAGGGAAGATTCCATATGTCACCATACCTCCTCATTTTACCTCTTTAAAAATGGCTTCTACTCACTGCCTCCTTGCAGACAACCTCTCCTCTGCTGTCCCGCTGGCCACTTCCTTGTGATGTATTCAGTAAAATTCTATCTCCTTTGTTCTGTCTCAGGTGAATTCTCTTACCACCCCTCCACCCTTGCACCATGAG